>NC_072482.1:10255000-10555000 GCF_027574615.1 Eptesicus fuscus | reverse complement strand
GTTCAGCTCACCATGTCCTCCCTGGGACGCAGGCAGCCAGGAAAGGAGGCCCGGTTTATAGACGATGGAGCTGGTGTCTGTTCTTACCCAGCTCCCAAGGCCTGTGCTTTCCCGTCCTTTCTGCTGCATCGCCCCTCCCGTGGTCTTCCAGTTTTGGGGTGAGTTGGTGCCAGCTGCTAACATGGAAACTCCTGAGGGTCGGGGTTGTGTCGCCCCCATCAGACCAGAAGCTCTGTGACAGCCTGGACTGTGTCTACTCCATCAGAGGGAGTCCCTGAAGGGGACTGCCTGCCCTCTGATTGGAACTCTAGGCTCACAGTGGCTTGTTGCAGGATGGGTGGAGGGCGGGCCTAGTCTGGCCTGTCACAAAAGCCGCCCCTGAGCTGGTCACAGCCTATTTGAAGCCTCTTTGGGCAGAAATGGAGACTGTTCTAGAGCCCTGTCTAAGGGGTGGGAGCCCGGCACATGCAAACGGGAGGGGAGGACGGTGTGACAGGCAGGGGACACGGTGTCAGGTCACAGCCCTGTCTGAGCCTGCTGCTTCTGTGCCCTCAGAGCTATTTCCAAGCGGCTGCTCTGGGAGCAGGCCTTGTCGTGCAGGAGGAGTGGCCCCTACAGAGCTCCAGGGCGAAGGCGAGCGGGTGCTCCCTGCTAAGGCCTGAGTTATTGCTTTTCCTTCCCCTCCAATGAAAGGAGCATTTTATTGGCTTGGGTTTAGAAACAATGCATAAAAAGTGGCTTGTTTATATTTTCTGACATCATGAAGCTACAGCTGGAGAGAGAAGTGGGAGGGAAGGCAGGGGAGGGTGGAGAAGGGTCAGGCAGAAGAAGGAAGAAGTGACAGGGTGGAGGAGTGATAAGAACTGACAAGGTAGATGGGGAGGAGGGCAGAGGAAGATGGAGCAGTGGAGGGAGGAGAAGGATGAGGGGGGAGAGGGAAGAGGAGGAGGAGGAGGAGGAGGAGGAAGAGGAGGAGGAGAGGAGGAAGGAATAGATGCTCACCTTAGGCATTGGCACCCATCTCCCAGGTGCCTCCCGTTGGTAAGGTGCTCAGAGCCAAGGCACAATCAGCGTCTATTGGGAAAAGCCTCAGCTCCCTGGAGACACTGTCCAGCTAGAAGCCAGGTGTGCAGATAGCGGCTTGGAGGCCAAGGGGATGGGGCAGGGTTTTCTGGGGTTACTCTGCCCCCGGGTTCCTACACTATTTTCTGTTTGGTTGCTGTTTTGTTTTTCCCTGAATCTGAGATTGGAGGTCTCTTGGGTCTAGGACTCCACACTTCTCTGGTTTTGTGAGGTGGGAAGAAAAGAAGTTCTTAATTTGGGGTGCCCTGAAGTGGCTCTTCTCCCTCAGCGAACTGAGAGTGCCACTCGACGTGAAGGGTGGAGATGGTCATGCAGAGGGGACACCACTCCGCTTGCACCATCACTGTCCCCCAATCCCAACAGCTCTCTCAGAGCTCCCTGCCCTGCCCATACGGCTCCTTTTGCCAACTGCCATCACGTGTCTCAATGGACTGTCAAACGCTGGGCACCCTTGATGTTTTGACTCTAACTTTGCTTCCCTTCTGGGGGTTTTCATGCCTTCTCGTCTATGATCCCCCACACTGCTTTTATTTTTATCATTATTGGGGTCCCCCAGTAGGTGTTTCGATTATCAGTTAATGTTATCAGCTGGGCATCAACTGGGAGGGCTTTGGAAGCAGGAACCGAGTCTCATTTACCTGTGTCCTTCTCACTGGGCCAGAAACCCAGCCAGCACCCACCCGCGCGCAGGGAGGAGGGAAGGCAGGCACTGTGGTGAGGCTGCACAGTGTAGTGGGTGATACATGGACGTGGGACGAGACAGCCATCGATGCATATCTCTCCTCTGTCACTTACAAGCTATGTGGCCTTGAGAGGTTATTTTTCAAAGATGCCATAAGGACGAGAAGTAACATATACAAATTACTTAGCCCACGGCCTGGTACGTAGTAGGTGCTCTAGTCCTCCTGAGAGCCAGGGTCAATTCTCACATACATCCCCATGCCCCCCCACCCCCACCCCCGTGACCCTGCCATTAGGGTCTCCCACAGATCATCTGGACTGCTTCTCCCAGGAGGCAGCCATGCAGGATTCTTGCATCTCTGCCGGTGTTGGCAGTGTGTCTGCCACAGGACTGTTGATAGGAGGTGCAAATGTGTTTCCTAATTTGAGATGATGGTGCTTGGGATGCCTGGCACTGGGCTATATTTAGCTCCGAATTCCCCAAATAGCAACAGGGAGGAAGAGCCTGACATCCAAACATGTCCCATCCAGCTGGAAAATATAATAATCATAATGGTTATTTTTATTATCGCTATTGTTATTTATTGATTAAATAAATTAATGGGGTTTGGGTACCCATTGGCATCTAGAATAATGAGTTTTAAAATATCAGGGCTCTACTTCCCTTCAATGCCATACAGTCAAATATAACCTGTTCAACAAATAAGGGAACTGAGGCTGAAAGAGGCAATGTGATGCGTATACCCAACCTCAGAGTCCAGATCTTTAAATGCTCGATTTGATTAGTTTTGTTCTTAAGTACTAAGGGACTTCATGAAAAGGTATTGAGATGGCTTTAACCGAGAAGCCAGGCATGCTCTGGTCACCCCTCTATCTGCCTCGGCTTTCCAAGTGCTGTGGAGGCCAAGTGGAGCACTGAGCTGGGAGTCAGAAGGTCTGCATTTTAGTCTCTGCCCAAAACTGTGAGACTTTGGGTAGGTTATTTCATTACTATGGGATTCCATTTCCTCATTCAGTCCCTATTATTATTTATCCAGCGAGCCAGCCAGCCAGCCAGCCAAAAAATGTATGTAGAAAATCTATATGCTCAACTGGGAACATTGGACATCCAAGGGAAGCACTAGCATCATTCCTGCCTTCAGGGCCTACAGACAGCCCACAGGTAGTGCAGAACTACCTGACATGCTCACAGAGGAGAGTTATAAAGAGCTGGCCACAGCCAGGAAGGGCAGCAGAGGCATGGTGAACTCAAAGTAACAGTCTTCTTGAAGATCCTTTCTCTCTGGTATTGAAAGGTAATGATAGGCATATTCATGCAAACACACACACACACACACACACACACACACACACACACACACACTCCTACCTATCCCCAGCCACCCTCAGTGAACACCCAAAAAGGATCCTTAGCAGAGCTGGGGAAGGAAGGGCCAGGCTCACAGCTAACCTAGAGCCGGTGTGCTGCTGGCCACAGCACATTGAGGCTGCAGGCTGCTGGGGGAGATGTATTCATGTCAGTCAGGAGCCCTTCCCAGGAAGGAAGGGACTGAGCCTCAATACTTCTCAGAAGCCCCGGAGCACCAGGCACAGCACAGGGCCCAACTGATTGAACAGCACTGGGTGACCTTGAATGAGTCATTTCCTTCTTGGGCCTCAGTTTCAAAATCAGTAAAATGGAGAAGGGGTGTTAGGATGGATGCCACTTGAGATCATTTGCAACCTTAAGAATCTGTTGTTTCCTGAATTAATGATCCTCAAAGACCTTCTCTCTGACTCTTAATCTGAATTTTTTCTTATGTTCTGTCCTGAGATTCCAGAATTTGATGTCCCAAACAGCCCTTCATTTCTGCTTTATCATCTTCCCTCCACTATTGTTTTTATCGCAATCCCCTAACCCTTAACCCAGCTAATATTGGCCCTCTTCTAATTTCCTAGAAGCTGTTCTTAAACTAGAGTAGAGCTCCTCAACTATGGTTGGGGGGCTCATGCATGACCCTCCCTTCTCTGCTGTGGCACATAGACACACTTATACTCATCTGTGAATTGCGATGAGCTGAGGGTCCCAGGAGGGATTACAGCACTTGTCCAAGTTAATAGGAGAGGGGATGAGAAGAGAGGGACTGAATTTCAATTGCAAGATGATTATTGGCCTTTTTGAAGTTTTGCTGAGTTTTTTTTCACTTGGTTGGCTCGATATCACTAACCAAATGCTTGTCTCACAAATCGGCTTTGGCCACAACTCAAATTTAATTATATTCTAACTAAGTAGCAAGAACGAAAGTGCAAGAGAGAGAGAGAAGTGTGCTTATGTTTGGAGACCAGATAACACTATCCGAAATCTTTTCAGATATCCCCAAGTACAACAGTCAATGTGAGACTGGGTCAGCTCTGAGATAGATGTGAAGCAATAACAAGCTTCATGTAATTGGAAGCTAGTGAACACTGCATGTCAAAGATGTAAGAAAATTGAAAAGTTGGCAGAGTTTGGCTTAAGTGCTCCAGCTGATTCTGTGCCTGGGAGAGCCCCTGTGTTCTTCATTGAGCTACTATCTAAGGCACTCAGGCCTTCTCTTCAACTCACTTATATTTCAGGAAACTTGTTCACACTAAAGTGTGAATGACTGGTGATCACTTGCCCTCTCCCTGCCTAGAATTGCATTTTACTAAGAATAAAACAAGGACAGACACACACACACACACACACACACACACACAACACACAACACACCAGCATCTAAAAATGAAATGAGAAGCCAACCAGCAAATAAATGAGGTACATTGTATGGCCAAGACACTAGACATTCAGTAACTACAGCTTCAAAGCCTATGGAATACTAGTACAGGAAGGTGAGAGATGGAGGCATGGAGTCAAGGTGATGCGTGGTCTTTGCTATATAAAACAAGAAAGAAAGACACTTTTGGGTGAAAGAGTGATGATTTCTGTGGAGAGTAGGATGAGTTCGAGGTGCTTAGGGACATCCAGTGGGGGTGTTCATCAGGCCTTGAGATATTCTTGTTTGATTAGAAGAAAAGGCTGTGCTGGGTCAGGCATTTGGAGCAATTAAGTCAGGACTAACACCCAGGGAAAATGCATAGAGTAAGAGGTGAGGGTCAAGGGCAGGATTCTGAGGAACAAAAACAAAATTTAAGAAGTTCTCAAAAAACTGAGGAGTTGTGATTATGAGATAGGAGAAAAACCACTGTTGTCAAACATATCAAAGAAGAAGCATGATTTTTAAAGTACTAAAAAATGTGAGGTAAGGTGAAATTAAATAAGAAAAGGATTGTGGGGCAGGGATTCACAGGAAGTGGCAATTACAAAATTATCTGTGTCCTAAACAAGGTGGTTCCCGTGGAATAATTTGTCAGGAACCCATAGTGTAATGGGTTGAGGGATGAATGGGGTGAGAGAGTATAGCAAGTATAGGTTACTCTCTTTGAAGTTGTGGCTTTTAAAGGAAGGTGATGATTAGCTAGAAGGGGGGGGTTTATAAGATGTCAGGAACTTGAACCTACCCTGTGCTGACAGATAAGCACAGTGGAGGGAGAGGGTGATAAGAAGAGGAGCATTGTTGATGGGACAAGTTCTTCGAAGAGTTAGGATGAAGACTCTACATCATGGATAGGAGGGTTTTCCTTGGGCAGAAAAAGAAACACTTCCTCCTTTATGAGAGGAGGAACAGATAATTATGAGAGCAGATGGATTTATAATGACGTTGAGGAAATCCATGTCTGATAGCCTGATTCTTCATTGTTAACAGGGAAGCTCTGTCATCTACTAAAAGAAACTGGGGAAGTTTAAGGGTCTTCATAAAAGTTGAGAAAGGTTAGTATAGCCAATGCAGGGAGTTAGAAAACATTATCCAAGCCCAAGTCCCAGGAGGGGATAAGGGGCTAGATGGAAGCATGGAATCCAAACTCAGGTCCCAGCTCAGTATGCACATTTTCTCCCCGGGGCTCAGCAGCAGAGGAATAAGGGAAGGTGGTTGGATAGACAAAAGATGAGGGATTTCAGAATGCATGCAGCGACAGATTGGCAAAGAAATGGGATGCTGGAGATTCTGGAAAGAGGTGGTGGGTACAATGCTCTTTAGGAGTTATATCTTAAAGCCATGCTGTGTGTGTGTGTGTGTGTGTGTGTGTGTGTGTGTGTGTGTGTAGGAAACTGTTGTGAAAACTAGTGAAGGAAATATGTTTGTACTAGTGGAGTGGATGTAATTTACCCCATGTAGACTGTCCACAGGGCATCCTTAATCCTAGGCTTTTCTCCCTTCCTTCTCCATCTTTTTCTCTCTCTTGTCTTGTTCAGCAGGGCTCAACATAACTACAAAGGTACACCTGCAAATACTTTCCTCTCCCCAAAATCAAATTCAATCTACACTTAAAGTAGAAATTATTTGTATTACATGACATTTGGAAATCTATGAGCTTTGCCTTCCCTTCCATTGACACAGGTAATCATAGCCAAGTTATATTTGATTTTCCTAAATAGCAGGCATAATCATGCGAATGGAACACACCCATCCATCCTCTAGGCCTCACCTCCCTGACCTGTACCACAAGGCAGGTGAAAGGTACATGTCCAGCTCTGATAGTGTTCTGAGCCTCTAACCTCCAACAGCCTAGTCTAGTTCAGCTCAGGCCAACGCAAATTCAGCACCAAGGCCAGCAGCTGATTGAAAAGGGCCTGCTAGGACAGGAATGCAAAGCTGTTTTAACCTCTCTGGTCCTAGAGTTTCAGGACAACTATGTAATCAATGCGGGTCAGGGCTGCCCAGCTGGCAGATGGACAGAGTGGTGTAAAATTAAGGACAGACAAAGTACATGGGTGAATCATAAAGAGGTTTTTGGACTGTGGGTTTTTCTGCACTCATTCACTCTTTCTCTACCCCCCGCCCCCCCACTTACCCCATTCCCTAACCAGTTTCACCAGTTCCTGGTGGTGCATTTCCAGTGACATGTGGCTGCCAGGGGATGCAGGAGGGGATCCCAGGATGGAATGAGCTAGAGGCATCTGGGGCTCCAGGCCTGCTCTGACAGGTGTAACCTTGTACAGGTCACCTCCCGCTCTGGGAGTTAAATTATTCATGAGATGTTTGAACCAGATGACCTCTAAGCTTCCAAGGAGATTGTCTTAGCCTGACTTCTCCAAAAGCAGGATCACTGAGTCTAGGATTCAAGTGCAAGTAGTTTGTTTATTTGGGGGTGAGTCCAGAAAGTACCAGTAGCAGAATGGGGAAGTGAGATGGGAAAAGAGCCAACACAAGGTCTGTAAATAATCAGTTCGCCAGTGTGGACAACTGGGGTTCAATCCCACGGGGATCTTTTGGGAGACAGTGTGGGACAGAGTTGTCCCTCATGAGAGGTGACAAAGTAATTCACCACCAAACTCTTATTTGTCATTGATTTGGATCTTCTCTCGGGGAGTTAGCATTTCCAGCCTCTCGGGTAGGAGGCATGTTCTCGCTGCTGGAGCAAGCCCTCGGGCAGGGAGGTGCAGGTGCTTGCAATAAGAGACTCGGCAGCACAGAACAGTGCGTGCTAAGGGGATATGGCAGGGGCCTGGCGCACCGCCTTGCATGTTTAATGTCCTGAAAAGTCTATGACTTCCTTTGGCCAAACCACGAGCGAGAGCGAGAAGAACCATCCATCTGGGGAGGACTAGAAGGGAAAGTTTTTACTTTGAATGCCCGACTCTTCCTTCCTCTAAAGCTAACAGCTCACCCATTCCGAGACTCTTTCCTGGGTGAAGAAGGCTGATAGCCTGTTATAACCTCAGGCCCACTAGTTACTGTGGACAAATGATTCAACCTCTGTGAGCTTCCACTCCTACGCCTGCAGGGAAGGAACACAAATACTTTTCTTGAAGAGCTGTCATGTTGATTAAATGTAATGGGCAAGTGGGCAAAAGAAGAACCGGGTGGGCTGGGCCTAGGGGAACTGATAGGAACATGTCTAATTCCTCCATGAAATTGTCATGTTATAGCATAGACTCCTTCCCTCATTGGCAAATACTGAGTCTTTTTATTCTCTAGTCCTATCGTTGTCTTGCATTCTGTCCTTTGCCTAAATATGAACCAGTTCCTGTCTCCTTGGGGGCCACCAATGTGATGGGACATGACAGTGTGGGTGTGTGGTTATGGGAGTACACTGAGTTCAGCGTGGAGGTCGGCATATCTTGGTTTTAGATGAGACTTCTGCTTTGGAGCATCAGCTATCAAACCAGATTATTCTAATAGGACAATAAGAAAGACTCCAGGAGAAGAAACCACCAAAGTTGGGAATCATGTTCTAGGACAGTCCCAGCAAGCAATCCAAGCATGAGTCATGATCTGGGAAATATTAGGGATCCCTCATACTACATGTATAGGGCTCACGTCATAAACCTTGCTTAGAACTGAAACAGGCACATAAATATCGTTCAAGCTTTCTTTATGGAAGCAGAGATGTGGCATAAAAATATGGGCATCATTGGTAAAACCTGGCATGACTTAGAGATCAGGCTCATGCAGGGAGTGAGATAATCACTTCAGTAAAACATTGTCAGAGTAAAGATAAAGGATTCTTGTGACTACTAATCCCATGCATGGACTTGTATGGGCCTTAAGGAAGTGGTGGCCTCCATGGAAGAACCTAGAAGAGGGTCTCCATCAGAGAGGGATGGAAGGGAAGAAGTGGATATGGCTGTAGAGTGCACAATATTGAGAACGACGTCCAAAGCATCAGGTTCGCGAAAAAAGAGAAGAACAGTAATGGCAGCTAAGCGTGGGTGGCAAAGGACAGAATGCAAGACAAACGAGAGGAGTAGAGAATAAAAAGACTCAGTATTTGCCAATGAAGGAAGGAGTCTTGTGTATAGACCTCTGTGCCCAGTGCTGAGCTCGTTTGGTTGCAGCTACCATTAGCAACTCTGATTGCTACATGAAGCCCACTTTGCCAGTTTTACCTCCCCAGCACCAAGCTCCCCCGGGTGTCACTGTGCTGGAGTCAAACCTCATCCCACCCTCACATAATGTGTTGTGATAGACAATCCAACCCCATCTCTTCAAGCACCTCCCTCACCAGCAGCAACTACAAACCACCCTCAGCACAGATGGCATCTGGCAGCGAGGGAGAAGGAATAGAGCCAGGGGGAAAGGAGACTCTTTGTTGGGGGGAGGCCACAACGTGGAGACATGTGGATAAGTAGGGAGAGAGGAAGAACCTTGAGCAAAGAGGAAGCTCAAGAACAGAAGAGGATAAAAAGAAGACCAGATGAAGGAAGCTCTCTCAGCAAGCCAGTTGCCCCCCGAAGCTCCCTGATGAGTGAGCAGAGCAGTGACCACTCCTTGGTGGTGTGCTATGTGCTGCACAGATGGGGAGCCCTCCAGGACACTGAGGAAGCTGCACGTGAGAAACCCATGCAGGAGGCTCTGTGCCCAAAGGGGCAGCCATCTGCCCCATTGTATGAGCACTCGGCATGAGCCTACACAGCTGTGCTTCACCCACACTCAGCTGCACCCCTTCCTGGGGCCCTTATCACCCTGTGTTACAGTTAGCTATCCACCTGCCTGCCTTCCCTGGGAGACTAGGACCTTTCTGAGAACAACCGCCTTCACTTATGGATTGTTCATCTGTGAGGACCTGAGATGTTCCTGGGACATAATGAGTGCTTAGAGAGCTTTGGGCCTGGCTGGTGTGGCTCAGTGTTGAGGGTTGATCCATGAACCAAAAGGTTGCTGGTCCCATTCCCAGTTGCAGGCTTGGTTTGCAGGCTTGCTTCCCAGTAGGGGGCAGACAGTGCAGGAGGCAGACAATTGATGATATTTCTCTCTCATAGATGTTTCTATCTCTCTATCCTTTTTCCTTCCTCTCTCTTTAAAAATAAATAAAAATATATTTTTTAAAGGTTTTGGAGTAAACAACTAATTTGTGCACAGGGGTGCTGGTGTGTATGTGTGTGTGTTACTCAGATATGAGGATGGGAGGTGCAAGGGCAGAGAAGTCATAGGGGAGAGTTCAGAAAGTAAAACTATCAGATGTCCCAATGCAGTATTTCTCAAATCCCTCTGACTAGTGCCAGAGTCAACCACGATGGCATAATAAAAATACATTCTCCCAGGCCTACTGACTCAGCACACCACAGCTGGGCCCAAGAGTGCGCGTTTTATCTCCTTCCACAGGCGATACGGATGGGCAGCGGCCTAAGAACCACTGTTCTATGGCCATCGATTGCACTGATTCATGCAATCAGGGTGTTGGGGGTCTTTTGACATGTGGAACAAACCCTCGCTTCATAAGAAAAGTGGAGGCCCGGCGAGGAGAAGGGCCTCACCCAAATCCCACGCTGCGACCTGGTCCTCCTGCTGGGGACATGTCACCCAGGCGTTCCCACTGTCCCTGCCATCTTCCTGGTCTGGGGGTGACACATTCCACTTTCCTGCGCGTGCAGTGCGCTGTCCAGCACCGCGTGCTCCTGAAGAAGCTCTCTGGCCTGCAGCTGGGGTACTCCGCATCTGGCACTGATGTGAATTAAAGGATGGTGGGCCGCTCTGCAGTGCGGACCCCTGAGGTGCCCCAGCCTCCCCTGACACCAGGCAGCGCTGAGATCCGCAGCAGCAGCAGCAGCTAGGGGCTCGCTCCCGCAGCACGTTATCCAACTTCAGGCTGATTATAAATGGCTGCGGCGGGGAGATGGGGGACTCACGCTCCCGCACATTGCTCGCTGATGGATTCCCTTGTTAAGGGACCGCACAGACAGAGGAAGTAGATTAAAATACAATGTATTGCATTGAAATTTAACACAATGCTATACATAATATTCAGTTGGATTTGCATATTCACATTTCCCCCCTCAATTTCTCCAGCAGGGTCCCCAGGGCCTTTCCTGTTAAGCTGCTATCACTGCCACACAAAGAAATTTAATGACTTGAGGGGCTAAAAGGGCCTTCAAAATGTCTTCTCACCTAGCTCCCTGTTTCTAACCCGGGAATATTGAAATCCTGCACTCTGCCCTTAAACTTGGTGAAGAGGGGAAAAGGAAGGCTGCCATACACCTGTTGGGTGGTTTCCATTTCCCCTTTGACCCACTCCATGTGTCTACTTCCGCCTGCCCTATCATCCGCCAACTTTCTCTGAACTACAAGAAATGGCTGAACTTTCCCTGCTGCCCCCTAACCCCCCACCTGATCCCCTGGCCCATGCAACAAGCCCCAGCCTTCTGTTTTCATTAGCATCCTCTCACCTGATTGGGAGCCAAGCTAATAGGGGACAATGTTAGATAAATGCCTAGTCTCTGGAGGCTCCAAATGATGGTAGGACAGGTACCAAAGAAAATAACTCAGTGTGTTGAAAAGAATGACAGCCAAAGAATCCCATTTAATTTGATGGCGTGATGAATATTTAAGGTTTTATATAGAAATACAGGAAAGCAATCAGGCTTATTCAGGCATGGGCTCTGGGGAGCAGAGTACGCTCCCCATGTGCTGGCAATATAGGGAAGGGAGATGAGGATGGGTGGGGGGGATGCATAAATAGTCCATATTCTTCTCATTCTTTGTATTGAAGTGGAAAGGAGCTTACTAGTGCAGTTCAAGAAGAATGGGGGAGGGGTCCACCCAGATGATTATCATAACATGCTGACACCCTAAACAGTTCCTTTTTAAAATTGAATTTCTAATATCATCACTTTGGAGATTATAATATTGAGACATGAATCCCTTGGAAGATGATTCAGGAGCTGTACATGCTGTGATAAAGGCACCTGCCAAAGAAACGGAGGGGACATAAATCTGCCACCAAGTGTGCAGAATTTCTAATCGTGCCGCCCCTCTAACAGTGTGGGGTCATCAGAAACCTGCAAACTGCCATACTGTGGGCAGTTCATTCATTATAAACACGGACAAGATATTTTCCATGTTGTGTCAGCCGTCATGTCGAATTCCAGTATCAGAAAGGTAGGGTTGATACAGACCCTGCCTTCAGAAAGCTGCCAGTCCTCTTGGTGAGACAAGTATGCATGCCCACAATACCGTGATGCTAGTCCAGCACAGAGCTAAGGCAAGGGGACAAGCTGAGGGCTAATGGGATGGGAGTGTGGCATCTATCGGTGCTGATGGTGGGGACAGGGGAAGGCTTTGTATTAGTTACCATGTCAGTCACTGTCATTGCCCTGCTGTTCTCTCTTGAGAAGTCACCTTTGTATAACTCAGTTGCTACTGTGAACACCAGGGACTTCCTGCCTGAGCGTGCTTCCTGGCCAAGGGAGCCAGTTGTGCTGGAGAGCCAATGTCCCTGGGAGCCTTCAGCCAATGATAGATGGCAAGTAGGTGAATAAATACTCCACCTCCTCACCCCTGGGGGGCAACAATTCAGGGTGTGCTTCATACCTTCTCCCAGAAAACCCAGTGGGAGGAGCTGCAACTGGAAACACTCGATAACATGCCCTTCATTGGATTCTTTCCCTTTCTTCATTTCCTTTTTTTTCTTTTTCTAATTCTCACATTCTCACCCAAGGATACGCTTAGAGAGAGGAAAGGGAGAGAGAGAGAAAGAGAAATTAGAAAGAACATGGATTGGTTGCCTTCTGTACATGCCCCAATCGGGCATAGAAACCTCAACCCGGGTGTGTGCCCCGACGAGGAATCTAACGGGCAACCTTTTGGTTCACAGGATGATGTTCAAGCAACTGAGCCACTCTGACTGGGCCCCTTTCTTTTTTCAATTTCCACTCTTCTACTGACATTTTCTAGGTCACCTCCTAAATAAAATAGTCATACTCAACCCCTGTCTAAAGGTCTGTTTCTGGAAGAACCCAAACTAGCTCAATACCAGTAGCTGCCATTTATTAAACGTCAACCAAGGCAGGCATTGTGCTGGCTTTTATAGCAAATCTAATCCTTCCAATGAGTCTAAAAGTTAGAAATTACTGTTTCCATTTTACAGATGAAGAATCTGAGGCCCAGGGAATGCAGGAGACTTTTTCAAGGTCACACAAAAATTTAGAGACCTAGAGCAAATTAAGGTCCTACGACTCTCTTAGTGATTGTTATTATCCTCTCCCTTGAACAACTCTCAAGGTGAAGGGAACAAGGATCCCTTGATAAATAAATTAGCTTTTTTTAAACATACACACACACACACACACACACACACACACACACCACAAAACAAAAACACAAATACCCCATATATACATATACCTGTGAAATTGGCTATATAATTTCAGGTGGGTCATAGCCCCTATTAGAGTCACTCATGGGCTCCAGGTTAAGAAACTCTTTTAAGAAGGAATAAGACTTTCAAAACCAGGGGATGAAATCTATTCCTGGGGACTTTGGGGATAGGGGAACTATGAAGGGGACATAGCTCAGGAGGGAGTAGCAGAACGAGGGGATGCCAAACATATCTCAGTGTGATTAGTCACTGGAACCTCAGGGGCTCAAGGAAGGATGTTAACTTGGGGAGTTGAAGAGAAGGAGAAAGATCTGGTTGAGTGAAAGCTGGGAAGGAATGTTGGGTGGAATAGCCCAGTATCCCAATAGAATCCTGCCCCTGGAGGAGGGTGGGAGAGTTCCTCTCTAGCCTGAAACATGGATTCTTACATGAGCCATTCACCTCGCTGGTCTCTCAGTTACTTGACCTCAGTACTCCCCATCCCACGGTCTTCCTCTCCTTCTCACATCAGTCATTCACGTGCCCAGTCCCTCAGGTAAAAAGTAGAAACCACTCTAGGCATTTCAAACAGGGGATCTGAATACAGACAATGCGTATCAAAGGTGTTGGTTGGATTTTAAAAGGCAAAAAAAGAGAAAGTGCTATTACTCAGAGGTTAGTAACTTCAAGAAGCCATGACTGCTCAGAGAGCTGGAAGGGTAAAAGAGGGGAAAGTGTCATAACCTCGATCCCAGGATCCTGTGCTCCCTGGCACGGCGCAGCCACTGCGAAACTGGGCAGAAACCCAGGAGCCCACACCCCTGCCGATGCTGCTACCAGAAGCAGAAATAGCTTCCACCTTCATGCCTTCTAACCTCACGCGAGAGCTTCCCATCAGCACACCCTATACAGAATCCAGCTGGCCAGGGTTCCGGAAATGAGGTTTTCAGGTGGCACAGGGGCCTATGAAAGAGCAGGTATGCAGATGTGGGTCTCTTCTCAACAGGCAACATTCAGCACAATCCTCAAAACCTGGAATTGCATTCTCTTTTGTTCTGGCTGCAAATTCTCACCCTTCCTTCTCCCACGGTCCACCTATCTCCAGATCCCCGCCAGAGTAAGCCCACCCCGACTGCCATCCCATAACCCCTGTCTAGCCTCATGTGCCTTACTCATTTCCCCATGACCCACCTTTCAAAAGGAATCAAAGTTCGCTGCTTGCCTGGTTTGCCCCACGCCCTCCTGACTACCCCAATCCAAGATCATGCCCGTGCTGGTTCTTTCTGTTGTTCCCAGTTGACAAATTGCAGGACCAAGTCCCATGACCTCCCTGAATATCCGCCACAACATAGTAAGAGCAATGGGCCTCATTTCTGTCTGAAAAACCCATATTCATCCTCTGGCTAACAGCCAGTCTCATGCCCCAGGGGCTGCTCCAATCTTCCCCTCCCTTCAGATCCCGCTTCCTCTCTCTGTACCACTCAGCTTACAAGGTGCAGACCACAGATCACTTCCCCACACCTCAAAATATCTGTTGTCTCCTTCCCCTTTGTTCATTTCCTCTGGTTGCTGTGGAAGTGGGACCTTCCTCTTTCTAGGGCTCATGCACCCCCCACCATGGAACATTTCTTCTTGCTTTCTCTGCACTGGCTCCTCCTTCACGCTGGCTTCCACCCAAGTGCTTCCACCCCCAAAAACGTCTTTCCTCCACTCTGCTTTCTCCTGAGCTCCCATCCCACCTTCCACTCTCCTTTCACAGCTAAACTTCTCAAAAAAAGTATTGTGCGCTTACCGCCTCTACTTCCTCACCTCCCACTCAGTCCCAGCCTCTAGCAAGCTGGTGTCCACACCACAGCCCTGCAGAAATTGCTCCCTTAAAGGCCACCAGCGACCTCTGAATCGCCAAACCTGATAGGTCTGCTTCACCAGTCCCCATCCTCCAAGACCTGCTCCTCCACAGGTCAAATGCACTATTTGGCACAAGCCAGTGGACCGCCTGAGGTGTCACAGCTCATGGGTGTGCTCAAGATGGGTCACCATGCAGCCATATTGATGATGAAAATAGAGAAATATTTCCAAACCATTGCCTGAGCCCCCCACGGGTCTCCTTCCACTGCCTGATCTAGGACCCTGAGGTGGACCGCCTCATTATATAACAAATACAGAATGATGTTTGGTGTGACAGGGGCTATACATGGGTATACCAGTTGTAGATATTTTCAATATCACCCCTGCTTACGGCTGTGCTGAGATATTGATTACTTCAGTAATGGGAACAGGCAGGTGGAATCAGGGGAGTGAGGAGAGCAAATCTCCTCCCATGAAGAGGAGTCTCTCCATTTACCTCCATGTATCATACAAATATAATTTGCTACATGAGACCTGGCATGGGGACTTTGGCAAGCAAAACTCTAAGCTCTCTCCCCTTCCTTAATTTCCACAATAGTAGCCTGTTATTCTACCCTCCATGGGCTGCTTCTCTGTCTCCTTGCCAGCCTCTCTAACAGGCTGACCTTGGACAAATTGCTTAATCTTGTTGAGCCTCAGTCTTTTATCCATAAAATGGGGCTAACCAATTTCTGCTTTACAGGGAGGAGCACAGACGATATATGAAAAATGGCTAGTGCAGGACCATGCATGCATAAGGCTGAATGAGTGAAGGTCCCAACCCCCACCTCCTTCTAACTCCACCTTTCTCCCCTGGGATCTCCTCCGTTCCCATGATCTTCCACCTCCATTCTATCTCTGACTCTTTCTTCCAGACCCATTTACTGAATTATGTCCTGGACAAAGTGTCCCTAAGCTCTCAAACTGCAGACATCCATGTGGAACTGATCACTCCATCCCCCAGCCCTCCCACACTCCCCCACCTTCCCAGTATCTATCTCTCAAGGACACCAACCATTCCTCCAGTGGATGAGGCTCCATGACAGGAAGTGGGTTCTAACCACAACCCTCCTGTCTCAGACCCCGCACCTAGTTACCTCTGGGATCCAGTCCATTCTACTCCTCACATCCCCCTTCTATTGTCACCACTGTAATCTCGATCTCACTCCTTTCTTCTCCTACCTGGGTTATTTCAATAAATTTATAAATGCTTTTCTTTTATCCAGGTCTTCTCCCAGCAGTTCATCCACCAAACCCCTACATTAACCTGTTCAAAACACTTCAGTGCCGCCCAGTTATCTGCATAAAAGAGACTTAAATTCATTACCTTCATGTTCAAGGGAATGTCAACCTATCCTGCTCTTTTATTTCCCACTGTGCTCTCGAATAATAATAACAACATGAATAACAACAACTACCAGTTCTTGAAAATTTACTTTGTGTCACTAATATTCTAAAGTCATGTCACTTAATTTCTCCTCCACCTGTGACATTGTCACTATGATTATTCCCACTTTACTGGTGAAGAAAGGGAGCCACAAAGAGGCCCAGCTCCTAGCTTACATCCCTTACAGGTGGGGAGTTGAACGTAAACCCAGAGTCTGTATGCAGAGCCCACGATCCTGACCACCAGGCCTTCTCCGCCCTTGCTTGGGTCACACCAGAAAACTCCCCAAGGCCCCCGACACTGTGGCATCCTGCCTCCTTGCCTTCACCTGTGCTGTTACCCACACCAGGACAGCCAGTTTCTCTCATCCTTAAACCCGCCAAATGCTTCTATCAAGTGCCATGCAAATGTCAACACCTCCTTGATATTTGTTGTTGTTGATAGTTTGATTTTCTTGCTTGGACATCTTGATCTCTTTATTCTGGAAATGCAGAAATTGCCCAGACATTTTATTTTTACCTTATTCTCTTTTACTAGTATTAGCATCATTTGAATGTGTAGCTGGCCAGCGCTTCCAGAGTGTGGGGATGGGCCACAGCTGATATTTCCCTTAATCCTTCTCTGTACTTTTTGCATGAAACTTACAAAGGCAGTTTTAGTAGAAGTCGAATTATTGTCCTGCTTGGGACCAGGAAGAGGTTGGTCTCTGCTCCTCTCTCCAGGTCCCTTTGAAAGAAAAGCCAAGGGCTTGCTTAAGGAATGGAAAGAATTTAGTAGTCAGTCAGCTCCTGCTGTGGCAAATCTCGAGGGTGAAGGATGCTGGGGGCAGGAACATAGATGATGAGAGCTGTGCCCCCACAGCTGACCGGATTATAAGACAAGCCACACACTATAACTATATGTTCCAAACACTACATACAAGAAGGCAGAGAGGGGTGAAGGAAGGGTCTCGGCGTTGGTGTGAGAGGAGCGAACCTGCCCTCTCCATGTTGGAGAAGGGGAAAGTGATTTCCCTTAAACCATTTACTTCCTAACCACTCACATCCCACACAGGCTCTGGAGTCGGGGTGCCAGCTTATGGATGTGGCTCTGCCGCCTGCCAACTCTCTCACCCAGCAAGGTGCTCAGCCTCTGTGCCTTGGTTTCCACATCTGCAAAATGAAGATAATAGTAGTATCTGCCTCACGGGGTTTGGATGAGAATGAAATGAAATAAGCATTGTCCAGGGCAGAGAGAAGTGGCTGGCATACCGGGTGCCCTGAATGCTGCCTAGGGCTCTGATATGAGCGTGATGTCAAGGGAGGAGACTGGGAGGGCGGGGCGGTCTGGGGAAACTCTAGGAGGGCTGTGGTAAGTGTGAGGGGTAGGAAAGTAGCTAAGAGCTGTGATCCTTCCAGACACTCCTGTGCACTTGCCACAGCCCACAGTGTTTCTGCTTCAGTGCCACCCTTAAGATTTGGGGGTTTTCTGGCAGGAGGCAAGAGCCAGGGAGGTCAGTGGCATCTATTGTCTCAGGTCCCTCTCTGGATGGCTGTTTTCTTGGTTGTTCTTCATTGGATACTAGAAACCATTTAGCCCCGACTTTACCATTTCAGAGATGGAGAAGTTGAGGCCCAGCAAGAGGAAAAGGCGCCCCGGGTCACACTAAATAAACAGGGTCCAGACCTCTATGTTCCCCTCTGGTGCTCTGTCTACCACACCGCCCGCAATTCCAGTGCTTCTCTTGGGCTGCACAGCCTTCACCAAACGTTTACTGCCCTTCAGGCGGCACCAGGTCATTCGCCACCCAGTGGCCCTGAGGCTAGTACTGGAGAGGCTGCCTTACACCCAGGAAGGAGCCTCGGATGAGGAGTCAGACTTTGTTTGAAATCCGGTGCCATCCATCAAGGGCTCCAAAATCTTGGAGCCGTAGCGTTACCTGTATAAGACTTAGTGTCTTTGTAAAATGGGGATAATGATCCATTTCGTGTGATGGTTGTGACAAACGAGCGAGGCAGCGTTTGGGGATGCTCTTATAAAGCACAAGGCACTGTGCCAGGGTTGGTTAATGTCCTCCCTCCAGGAATAGACTGTCTTCCTCCTCCCTGTCTTCTCCCCAACAGCATTGAGTGACGCGCTAGGTGGTGTGCTCAGTGAAGAGTTTCCGCTCATTGAATACCTCTCCCAGGATGGGCTGACCCTCTGGTGCATCAGGAACCCAACCCCAGACTTGGTTTTGGGGCAAGAGGGTGAAGAGAGCCCATGAGGCCTGGGGGAGGGGGAGAGGTAAACAGAGGGCTTGATAATGAGACGTAAACTGGATTTAGAAAACAAACTGCAGCTAATGACTGTAGGTGGTGTTAGTCACTCTGTTAAGGAATCTGAGAATGCATATGCATACTAATAAGACTCTATTTTGCTTGCCTCTTACTCCTGATTTGGGGAAGGGAGGAGGGTAGAGGGCACTGCGGGATTAAGACACTCAACCTGCATCTCCAGAACGTGCACTCCAGGGCTGGGCCTCAGCTCCTGACGATATATCCACCAAGCTCCAGGAGCGTGGGATACACTGGGATGTACGCTGGCTGTCGGTCCCAGGGGAAGGGGGGTCAATGGGGAGCTAAAACTTTAGGAGTGGCTCCAGCTTCCGGTGCATGCAGTAGACTCAGTGGAGTGAGATCCCAGGCCTTATGAGACTGTGCGGCAGGATCTCTGTTATTTCCCTGGCCACAAAGTCACTCTCCAGGCCTGAGGGGCCATGGGAGACTCCGGAGAAGATTCTAGTGCATTCCTGGGATTACAGATCCCACCGGGGATTCCATAGCCTCAAGCACCTGGCTCTGTCCTGTTATCTAACGTGAATCTCTCCCCCCCTCACCATTTTTACACCAGTCCCCCTCTTTTTCACACTCAGTGGATACAGAGAAGAGAGAGGCTCCCATAGTCCTTTGCACAGGGGTAGTCCCTCTATTGGTTATGAAGGCCTAGGCCACCTTGACCTTTTCTTCCTCAGGCCAAATGCCTTTCTACCTTCTGCCCCTCCTGAGAGCTCTTCTTATCAATCTGTCATCTCATTGAGCAGTGGGTATGGGGAGCCTGCCATGTGCCCAGCTGGTCACTAGTGCCCAGGAAGGTGGGGGGAGATGAATCATAATTGGAGGTAGCGGGAGCATAAACCTTCATTTCGGGGTACTGGAGTTACAGGCACGGGTGCAGTGCGGCCATGGGTGCAGCATGAAGCACAGGGCGCAGAGCCAGGAAAGGGTGTGTGAAGCATCCTGCACACCTGCGGAGTGCTCTGGGAAGTCATTTATCTGCCCTGCGCTTCAGGGCCTTGGCTCTGAAGCTGAAACAAAGCAGTGTGTGCAGTAGCCTCTCAAGGTTCAGAGCCTTTGGCCCAGTGATTCTATTTCAGGGACTCTAGCCCCAGAATGTGGGCAAAGACTCAGGTACACAGATGTTCATCTCAGTGTTGTTTAGAAGAGTGAAGACGTGAGTACAAGATTCCAGCTGCCCATCATCAGAAATGGCTTGTATATAGGCACGTTCTCTCTCTCTCTCTCTCTCTCTCTCTCTCTCTCTCTCTCTCTCCCTCTTTCTCTCCTCCCCCAGATTAATTGACCCCTTTGGGAAGCCCTGGCTGGCCTCTGTGGTTAGTGACCAGGAAAAGCAGCCAGGTAGCTCCCACAGCAGTGCCCCTACCCTGCCTTGCTGACTTGCTCAAGGACCCAACAGACCTGCCATTTCTCACCTTTCCACTTTCCAAGTGTGGATCAGCTTCTGGGGGTTTTCCATGGTGAATGGCTTTCTCTTGGCCTTCCAAGGTGCATCTGGGTCCCCACCCTGTTCTGTCTGCTAAGGGCGCTCAGGAGTTCCCAGAGCTGGAAAGGCCCTTAGAGAGTACACAGTCTAACCCCTTTGAGGGAAAGGGACTTGTCACATTGACATTAGTACAAAGCCATGGTGCGCATCCAGGCCATCTGACTCCTAACACAGTGCTCAGTTCAGGCTGAGGCCAACATAATTAGAAAAAGAAACCAGTTGTCAGAATTAACCAAAGTGCAAGAAATGATCCAGGTCCTAGCTCTTCGTGGAATATCCATTCCCTTCTCTGAGCTGGGAAGACTCTTGGATGGGGAATGGAGTTCACTTTGGAGCAGAGATTGGGCCATCCCTCCAGCATCCCGGGGGACCCTGGCCCCTCCTCCACACCATCCCAGAGCTTTGTTGGTTTCAGAGAGCAGGTCCTCTCTGCCCTGTTGCCAGCCTCGTCCTATCCCTGTCACTAGATTCTGATCCTCTCTTGGGTGACTGTAGGGCAAGGAGATAACCTAGCCTGCTGCCCTGACAGTTTGGGAAAGTCAGAGGCTGGAGCCTGCGCTATAGATCCTCCTTCCACTCCCAACCCTCCCTGGTAGCCCCCACCTCTGGCAAGCAATAAAGAAAACATCTCCATGCTGATCCCCTTTCCTGCATCCCCTCCCCTTCCTCTTCCCTCACGTCCTCCTGCCTCTACCCACTTTCCTACTATTCACCTCCTCTTTCCTCCTTCCTCCCCTTCTCATTTCTTTTCCCTTCCTGGGTCTCTGTGAACCTGGTTTCTGCCTCACTTTTCTTGTGCCGCCCCCTCTAACATACCTTGAGTTTCATCTTGGCTATGTCCTTTCTCCCCCAGGCTTTCCAGAATCCCTGCAGGGAAGGGCCTGTCTTTCAGGTCTGCAGTATGCTGACCTGGAGGTTTCCCTGGTGCATATGGGGTCTAGGTGCCTGGGCTGATGCAGATATGCACACACACATACACACCCCGCTCCCCACCCGCCATGTGCACAGACAGGAGACAGGGTCTTATATTACAGATTTCTCCAGCTGATCCCGGGCTGCAGAGACATAGCTTCATGTGCCTCCCTGTGGGTATCTGGGACAGGTGCATGGGCGGTGTCGGCTACTAGGAGAGAAGAGATGACATTCTCCCTGCCCTGGATTTACCAGCTGGAGTACCAGAGGAATCTCAAAATTGCAGTTCCTTCCATGGGAAAGGTATACTTACCTCTTGGGAAGCTCAGGAAGGCAGAGTCCAGTCCTATCTTCCCCAGGAACTGGTTGCTGCTGATCCTAGTGGCAGAGAGAATGACCAAAGGAAGACGAGGTCCTGGCCAGACCCATCCCTTCAGATGCGAAGTCTACACTCAGCTTGGAGTAGGGACTCAATTACCTGTCACGCGCTTTGGACAAGTCTCTACTGTTCTGGACCTCAGTTCCCTCAAATGTCAAATGAGGGCTCCTGGGAGGATCAAACAAGGGAAGGGTTGTAAGGATGTGCAAACAGTTGGCACCAGTGCACACCTCACATATTCCAGTGAAGTCTTAATGTGTGTGTGTGTGTGTGTGTGTGTGTGTGTGCGCGCGCGCGCGCGCGCGCATTCTTCAGGCTCTCATTTTTCCTAGGTCTGTCCTGGGGTGTGGGAATCAGAGCTGGGTCCAGGCTCCCAGCCCCCACCCCCAGCCCAAGCCAAGGGGTGAATTTTCCTCCGGCAGGCGGCGGGCTGAAGGCTGCACCGCGCGCTCCGCACGTGAGGCGGCAGCACCGGAGCCGGCTGCAGCGGCACAGCCAGGGCAGCCCCGCTCGCCTTGCGCAGGGACTGCCCGCGCCGCGGAGTCGCTGAGCCGCTGAGCCCTCCCTCCCGGCTCCCAGGGCTCCCGGCCCGGCCGCCCCCCACCCCGGCCGCCGCGGCCCTGGGCACTCCCGCCCCGCTACTGGTCGGCCCGCTGCCTCTCTGTCCCCGCTGCACGCCACCTCTGCGGCCGGCGATCCCTCCGGTTTCGGAGGCAGCAGTGGTTGGCGCTGAAGGGGGTGCGCGGGGCGACGCGGAGGCTGGTTCCCTGGCCCTGCAGCTCCGTGATCCGCCACTGGGGGCGGCCACCCCGATAGCTCCGCGGGGACCATGCGCACGGCCGCTTGGCTTCCTTCACCGCTGGCCCCGCGCTGCCTCCGCAGCCCACTGCTTCCCTCCTGGATCTGCGCGTGTGATCGCTGTGTGTGAGTGTGTGTTGAGTGTGTGAGTGCGTGTGTGTGTGTGTGTGTGTGTGTGTGTGATCAGGAGCGCGAGTGCGCGCGCATGCGGGGGGCAGTGTGCACGCGGGGAGTGCGGGGAAGTGTGTTTGTGTGTGCGTGTGGGTGTGAGTGCCTGGCGCTTGCTCTCTCTCTCTCTCTCTCTCTCTTACACACACACACACACACACACACACACACACACACACACCCCGGCTGGCTGGCTCCTCTGAACTTGAAGACACCCCACATTCCAAGATGCCCGAGGTGCCTGGAAATGCCCGCGGCTCTTTGATCTGGAAAATCCTACCGGCTACCGCGACTTCCTAGGGAGGGATTATATTTTTTTGCCTCTTTTTTTTAAAATCTGGAAGAGAAGAGGACAAGTTGTGCTTTTTCCTCCCTTCTTGCGAAATGCCATGGATATAACTGAATAAGCCGCTCAGGGCTCTCCCGCGTGGACGTCCGAGGCCACCATCTGCCTGCGTTCTCCGGAGCCCAGGGCTTAGCTCCAGCCTCGGGCGGGGAAGGATGCGTGGCCGAGCCAGGGAGCCCGGCCGCCCCGCGGAGCCGGCCTCGGTGCCTCCCTCCCGGGGGTAGATGCTGCCTCGCCCAGGTGAGTGCTCGCTGCAGCCGCGTCTCCGCGATCGGGTGTCTGTGGGAGCTCGGCGCGGGGCCGAACGCACTTGGGGGACCGGGAACTTTGCATCCGTTTCTTTTTCACTTGACTCCCTCACAGGGACACTGGTGCGGACACCCCCCTCTCTTTCGCCAGTCCTTATCGCGGGAGGTTTCCTTTTCTTTCTTGTTTTCCATTGTGGGGGTGAAACTGGGGAGGAGCAGGGGGAGCGGTCCATGTGAGGCCGGAGGGCAGGAGGGAGAGACGGGAGCCCAGATAGACGGAAACATGGAAACAGCAGAACTTTGCGGCCAGACCACTCTGTTGCATCTCTCCACATGCGAGGCCTGGCCAGAGCTATTGTTGGGGGCTGGGTCCACGCCTGGGCTCCCTGCGCCCTGTGGGCTGGGTGGGTGGGGTAGAGCCCAGCCTAGGGTAGGGGCAGATTCAGGGCTCCTGGAGGCAAGGAAGGCACCCTTGCAGTTTGGGGAGACAGGTCGGGCAGACTCAGGGACCCTGTCCTGGTCTCCAGCAGAAGAAGCAGGGAGGTCAGGGGGAATGTGTGTGTACAGCTTGGGGCATCGGGATGGCATGATGAAGCAATATGGAAACTGGCATCAGCAGAGCCTGGTTGGTAGGTCCGACTCCCACCCAGCCCTGCCCTGGTTCTGAGGTTAGCCTGGGCAGGGGGGAGGGAGCCTATGGAGAGAGCTCAGAAACCAGCAGTGCCTGGCTCTGCGCAGACCCCAGGCAGTGACAGGGAAGCGTCCTGCCCGTCTCCCTGTCACTCTAGCACAAAGGACACAGGCAGTGAGTTCGAGAGAGACAGAGCCCCTGAAAGCCAGGGCCCGGGAGAGAAAGAGCAGGGGGCCTGAGCCAAGGCAGCAGCAACCGAGCCAGCCAACACCAACTGCGCAGGGAGGGGGATGTCCGCGGACCCGCAGGCAGACACTTGCGGGGGAGAGGGAGCTGCTGGGAGCTGGCACTCTGAGCTGGAGTTGCAGGCATGGCTGTAGAGGCTGACCCTCTGCCCTGCCCCAGTGTGTGTGTGTGTGTGTGTGTGTGTGTGTGAGAGAGAGAGAGAGAGAGAGAGAGAGAGAGAGAGAGAGAGAGAGAGGTGGGGGGGGGGGGCTCTGAGGCTGCAAGGGGCTGATTGGCCTGGTGGGCTGGGGGGAGGGGTGACTTCAAGAAATTGGCCCCCCACAGTTGGGGAGGAGCAAAGCTAGGGAGCTGCCAGGGGGGTTTGATGCCAGTCTCTGGGCTGTGAAGTTCCCAGGGACCTGGCGGAGGGTCTAGGTGGGCTGCTGTATGTGGCTGGGGGCTGGTTTGGAACTCACGGCGGGGAGGCGGAGGTGGGGATTGTGGGGATACTGGAAGCTAAGAACCCGCTTCTTGGGCTTGTGCCCTAGGCGGGTCTCTGCCCTCTGCAAGGAGCTTATCGGAACAGCCAGCCAGCTCCTGGCGAGGCTGAAGGGGGCCAGGGTTGCGCAGGGAGGGCCTGCACTTGGAGCCGGCAGCCACTGGGGACCACCAGGCAGCTCCGGCCCATCTGCCGATGCTGGAATGTTGTCTCTCCCTCTGAGTCTGGCCCGAGTGCTGAGTTCCTCTCTCCTAAGCCTCCTCACATGCTTCTGCTCAGGCCCCTGCCCAGCCCTCAATTTAGAGTTTCTGGTCTAATTCCTGCCCAGGAATGTAATTACTTATCTTCCTGCCCTCGCCCTGGGGAATACAAAGAGCAAACTTGGCATTTCCGTTTCAGCCTCTTGGCAGTGCTTCTCGGGGAGGTGCGGCTGGACTGGGTGCCGTCCACGGGCGCCGGGGCTCAGCTCCTGGCTTCTCTGAGGTTCCGGTTCCTTTCTCAGACCCAGAAATCTGAAGGTGGGCGTGTGGGCAGACAGCTTCCAGAACGCAACACGGAGGGGCGAGGGGCGAAGGAGGGTGGATGGGAGAGAAATGCAGACGAGGTAGGTGGGGCCACTGGGAGAACCAGGCAGCCTTCGGCCACCCAGTCCCCGGGGGTGGCTACAGCAGGAATCACCTTTCTTGTCCGGGCTGCAGCTCTGAAGTGAGATCGGGGATGGGGCTCGGACCCAGTGCCAGGCTTGCCAAGTGTCTCCAGCCCGTGGGGTCGAGCAGGGCCTGCTTTCCTTCAGAAAGTGCCCTGTCCTACGTAGAGATGAGTCGTTACTGGCATCCCCATTCTGATGGGGAGGCCGCTAGCCTGAAAGCAGAGACAGAACAAAAAAAACAACCCCAGACAGCCAAGTGCAATCAGGCCCTGGACGAAAGCAACAATCGTGTGGGAGTTTCACGATTTTCCTTTGGGCATGGTTGTGGGTTTAGGGTCCCACTTACATGAAGGGATAGAGTTGTGACATAATGGCGTGGGACCTCAATCGGAGGGCTTGGGTTCAAATTCTGGCTCTGCCGCATCTTTGTTTGTTGACCCCTGGAGCTTCTGCGTTTTCATCTGTGAAAGGAAACAGCAGCATGTGCCTTGCAGATGTGTTGTGGCCCCGTGTTTGTCCTGGCGCTCCCCGAGCCCCTGTTCAGACCTGGAGGAGTGTTGGGTTGGAGTGGGGAGGGCTGAGAGAGAGGGAGGGGCCCTCAGAGACTCGGAGGACAGTGCCCCAGCCTCCTCTATTCTCAGAGCTGCCAGGAGGGTTTGATGCCATCACATGTAAGCTGCTCATTAAAGGACTCCGGGAAGCCCTCTGGAAAACTTCAGGAATTCATATTTCAGAAGCAAATTTCACCTCTGGGGCCGTGGCACCTGCCTCCTTGCCTCTCTCTTGTTTGCTTCGGGATTTTACAGCCTCCTGCACATTTGCTCAGTATGCTCCGGCTCTGTGCTTTACAAGCGTCATCTGTCACCCTTTTCCGTCTGAAGCTGGCGTGTGAAATATCCCCCAGAATCCAGCCTCGGCCTCCTCCTCTCTGCCTCCGCCTCTTCCTGTACCAAGGGTGGCCTCACAGGGTGGTCTCAGCTCCAGGCCGGGTCTATGCAGGGTCTGTGGTTGGACCTGGATCCCCTCTGTGGAGTTGGGGGGCACAGCCAGTCAGGGAGAGGGGCTCACACCTAGACATGTACTTAGCAGGGTCTGACTAATGACCTGACTGGAACTGAGGTGGAGAGGGAGGTCTAACCATAATGGGAAGGCTTAAGAAAAGGTATTTTCAGAAAGTAGGCAGTTAGGTCTGGAGATAGGGACCAGGGAAAGTAGCCATGTCTAGACTGCTCGGGGTGAGAGCAATCAGGAGGGCTTCTTGGAGGAGGTGAGGATTTCAGAAATAGTTAAAGTCCATAGAAGTCCATACAAGGCAGATTTTGTTTTCTTTTTTCTTTAATCCTCACCCGAGGATATGTTTTTATTGATTTTTAGAGAGTGAGGAAGGGGGAGAGAGAGAAACATTTATCAGTGGCCTCCTATATACGTCCCAACTGGAGATCAAACCCGCAACATTTTCAGTGCATGGGATGACGCTCCCACCAACTGAGCCACCCCGCCAGGGCAGATTTTGTTTTCTTTTAAATTCTCAGATGTCACTGAGAATTTGGGAAGTTTTAGGGGTGGGGTACTGAACAAATAGAATGGATATTCCAGAAATGTCTTAGGCTATTGGGACCAGCTCCTTCAAACAAACAATTTCTTGATTGCTTATTATGTGCCAGGCACAAATCTAAGCGCTTTCCATTATTATTTCACAGTCCTGTGAAATTGCCACTGTTATTACCTTCATTTTACCAATGAGAAAGCCAAGGTTCACTCTATGTCATCTGAATTCAAAGCTCCTTAACTCCTCCATCCTGCCTCTCCCCGACAGTGAGCACCAGTGGGCAGCTGGGACCGGCTCCTCTAAACCTGCTGGCCTCCTGGCCTGGCTGAGGAGGCAACTTTGAGCCTCCATCACAGAGCCCTGCAGAGCCCAGCATCTCCGCTGCCTGCCCTGCCCACTCCTGCCCACCTGTTTAAAAGCGCCCATCAAACAGCAGCCTCCTCATGGACGGCACAGAAGATGGGACAGTGGGGCGAGCCCTGGACTGGACTGTGAATCAGGGGACCCACCTCTGCCAACCCACACGTGTGCCCTCTTTACTCAACTGAGGTCTGGTTTGCTTCCCGATGAATCAGGACGCTCGTGCCCGTGTGCCAAGGTTGAGGTGAGGGCAGGTGGCCTGTGAGAATGGGCTTCACTCATTGAGCAAGTCTCTCAGCACCCAGGGTGATACAGTGTGGGCAAAGGTAGGCTCACAGTCGTTTGGGTGGAAAATAATACAATAATGAGTAAATAATAAGACAAGATTAAACTGTGTTTGGTAGCAGACAACTTGAAAGGACACACTGACACTTATCGCATTTCTTTTGTAACCAGACGCCCATCATTGAAAATTTGGTACCAGAGGGCATTTTGTTTAGGCCATGGTTTCTTGACCTTTTTTTCACTATTGCTCCCGCCAACGAGTCTTTTTAGACCCTTTCCCCACTAATGGCAGCCTCCATAAAGTTTATACACCACTTGTATACTGTAGCTCTGTGTATGTATGTATGTATGTATGTGTATCTGTGCTTTATATACAAGAGTAAGATGCTTTTCCACCCCTGCCAACAACAAATGTTTGCCCCTGGGGGGCGCTGTTGCCTCCATTGAGAATGTACGCTTGAACACCTTAGGATTAGAAAGCAAGGTGGACGAACAAGTCAGGGAGAATCCAGGAGATGGTGAGGAGGACAAGTTCACTCCGGCATGTCGATACCCCGAGTGTGGTCCATGGCCCAGCAGCATTGGCATTGTCTGGAGGAGGCTAGTGATGCAAAACCCCATCCCACCCCAGACCTTCAAGCAGGCATCTCGATTTTATCACCGTGGGGGCAGGTTGGACGCACGGCCCCAGAACAGGAGGCTAGGACCAAAGGAAAAGGGGTGAGAGGCCAGGCCTGAGACAGCTGTATGCTGGGTCATCGGCTTGTTTAAAGATTTAGTCCAAGTGCACCAAGAAGGTTTAGGCAGTGCCCCTGTCTACACCTGTCGAGATCTATTGGTCTTTGTTCTTTCCTGGGTGATTTTCTGGCCTTGTAGCTATAGGTTGTGTAGAGGGGGGAGGATCCTGCAGAGGAGACACAAGGCTGTGTGTGGCCTTGCTTACAAGCAACAGAACACTGGACGTCTTTGGCTTGGGTGGATCTGGGCCCGCTCTCTCAAATATCCCCAAGGGCCAAGGCTACTGGGGTGCAGACCAACCTGAGGGGCAGACTGGCACTATTGAGGCAAGATTTAGGTGTTTCAAGCTGGATTAAGCAATAAAATGGGCTCTTGCAATTTCTCGGCCTGCTTGGGGTTGTCTGCAGGAGAGCCTGGGTCTCCTGGCGGCAGTCCTGCACCAGCTGGGCAGCCCTGAAACATGAGAGACTGCAGAATCCCCAAACTGGGCTCCTCAGAGTTCACTGCATTTATTATTGGCATGTCCTACATTAACTCACCCACGGCGGCAGCTAAGCCACAGTCAGTCTGCCCAGACACAACACGAGAAGCAGAGGGACGAGTCTCTCTCAGTCGCTCTCCCCTCTGCATTTCCCTCCGGGGCCGCCTCCCCTCCACACAGCCCTTCCTCTACCCCGCTTCAGTCTAGGCCACAAGGAGTAGCCCTCGTCTCACCGTAACCCAGGCCTCTAATACACTCCAGGGCAATGCTAAGTCTATTGGTCCTCCCATCTCCCCTTCCCCAGGACTCCTTCCTGTTCCTTTTCTGCAAAGCTGGCCTCTCCTTCCCAGCTACCCTCCTGATCTGTTCCCTGCTTTAGCTGAATAAGCTGACGAGGGGGGTATACTGTGGTCCCCAGCTAAATCGGGGTGTCTGTGCAAGTGCCTACTTCAGAGTAAATTGGATCTTATTCTTACATGACTCCCTCTGGCCCCAAAAATGAGTGTCACTCAGCCTGCAGAACTTGGAGTAGCTTGGGGAGTGAGCGAGGCTCAGGTTCTGGCTTGGATCTGAGTGCCGAGAGAGAGATGGGCCCAGGGAGATGGCAATGCGGGTAGAAGCATGCTTGGTTTCCTGAGCTCCTGGGAACCCCTGCAAATGGCCAACATGGGCTGTAAGATGAGGCCCTGTCATCACAGATATTGAAGATTCCTGGGTGGGCAAAGTTCATCTCTTGACTCAATGTTCCCCTTAAAGAAGCCACTATAATAATACCCAGCTAGGTCCTCCAGAGGCAGAAGGAGGGAGTGTGGGTACTTGGGTCATGGAGGTAAAAGCTAGAGGGACTTGTACACACCAGGCACTGGGGCTGGTCCTGAGGACTCGCTGGGGTGCTAGGGAACCCGGAATGAGTTCTTCCAGCTATGCCAGGAACTTGCTGGGTGACGTGGGCCAGCCCCTCCCCCTTGCTGCCCTCACCTGTACACAGGGTCTGAGTGCTCTCTCAGGTTCCTTCCTGTGCGGTGTCTGGTCCTTTGTTTTAGAAATCCATGCACCAGCCTGGAGTAGAGATACGTCTGCTAAACCATCCAGGCCCTGGAAGTGACTTGTCCCAACTCCTCATCCTGCTCTCCTCCCAGACAGCAGGCGCTGGCCTGCCCTTCCCTCTGCTCGATGCTCTGAGTGCCCTTAACCTTCCCCACACCCCGTAACAAACCCCTGTACTAGGTTCAGTTTTGAATGACTAGGATCCCAGAACTGCAGTGCGAAGGGGGGTGTTTCCTTCCTCCTACACCCCAATACATGTATGCGTGCATATGCACACTCCTACATAATCACACATGTATACACAGGTACAACCTCTAACATGCACAAACACATGCATGTCATATGCCATCGCATTATAAACACACTCGCACATACATATACATGCTTACACAGGTATGCACAGCAAGGTATGCACATATGCATACCCCTATACTTACACCCACAAACGCACATATGCACATGCATAAATACCTGCATGCGATGCACATACATGCATACACATGCACTCACACATTCAGACTCGCATACACACATCTTCACATACCATACATATGCTTTCCCATGCATAGACACAACCAGCACGCTGTCTTGTACACTTCCTCGGCTTCATGCTCAAAAAAAGAGCGCAGGCTGCCGTACCATTGCAGAGCACTGAGCACCTTACGGAGCGTTTCTGTGCGTGCTCTCCTGTGGTCCCTGCAGCTCTGAGCTCAGAGGGCACAGCTTTGGCCTCCTCCCTGTCTGGATGAGGAACCAGCTCAGGTTAAGAAAGGCCATGTTGGTAGCAGAGCCAGGAGAACCCGGACTTCTGACCCGTCCAGAGGGTCCCCTCACAGCAGCTGGTGTCATAGCACAGTCATTCGCCACTTGCTGCCGAACAGCCCTAGGCGACAGGCAGGGCCTCTTTTGTCCCTGTGTGAAAGATGGGAAACCGGTCCGAGTCACACAGTGAGATGGAGCTGGCACCAGCCCTCTGTCCTCTGCCGGGACCTGTGTGCACGCCTGTGGCTGTGGTGACCATTCCTTCCTGCCTCTCTGCTCTCAGGAGCTTTGAATCGCATCAAACCTCCAGCAATGGAGAAGTGCCACCCTAGGTCAGCCCCATGGGAGTTCCAGCCCCAATTCTGCCTGGTTTGACCGAGGAAGAGTGCAGGAGAGCACTGAGCCATCTCTGTCCTCTCAGGGTCAAGGACATCTGTGTCCCCACGGGGTGAGGACATCTCTGTCCCCACGGGGTGAGGACATCTCTGTCCCCACAGGGTGAGGACACCTCTGTCCCCGCAGGGTGAGGATACCTCTGTCCCCACGGGGTGAGGACACCTCTGTCCCCGCAGGGCTGAGAAAGCCGTCTCATGGCCATTTCTCAAAATGCTTGATAAGGAGCAAGGTGTGTTCATCATGGATGTGCCTCAACTCACACCATTTTCATGGTCTCAGCCTTCCCGGCCTCCCGAAGCCCTGAGTCCTATACTTTGCTGCCTGCCCTGGGAGTGGGGCCTCCTTTAACTCATTCTAAATGTCCCCTCCACCCCTTCAAGCGTTAAGGTCAGGAGCACCTGATAGCTCAGGATTTGGTGATCAAGCCGATGCTCCTTCATCCATCCCCTTAACAAGCAGTTATTGAACGCCTACTGTGTGCCGCCAGCAGGCCAGATGCTGCAAAGATGAATCATCTCTCCAGCCCAGTCCATGTGCACACACAGCCCTCCGTCTCATCGATCACTTGATTTATTCTCCTGTGCTCTTTCCGGCCCTGCCTGTGGACTCCAGGACGTGGTGGAGGTGGCGTGGTAAGGGTTCCTACGCTGGCTTATTTCTGGTGCCCTCCCTCACCTGCATTTCCGGTGCACGTGTGTGCGCGTGTGTGCGCTCAGGACTCAGCTGGAGGTCACACATGATTAGCCACTGGTAAAGCTGGGCATGCTGGTGTTGGTGGTGGTGGTGGTGATAAAGTCCACTTGAGAAAGGCACTCTCAAGCAGCTTTTCCAAATCACTCCCCCATCCCTAATAAACTGACATCTGTCCATCTCACCCAGATAGAAACTGAGGGATGAAGAGATTTGGGGGAGATTAGGGGCTTGTGATCCCAGTTTAGGGACAGCTGGTCCTAAAGGAGCCCTTTAATCTTCCCCCAGGCCTGGTTACTTGCGTCACAGGGGCCGAAGTGGGGAGAAGGGGAGCCGAGGGGAGACCCTGGAATAGACCTAAATCCTAGAGCCTCTGTCCAAAGTCACGGCTTCTAAGCATGTGACAAATGAGGGCCATTGCAAGGGGGAAAGACGGTTCCCAGGCCTCAGGTGGGCGTGAGTCTGGGTGTGGAATGTCTGGCAGGGGAAGTGCACAGAGGTCACGCATGGGCGAGGCAGTTCCTATGTTTGAGAAGTCTCCGTCTGATGAGGGAGGGCCCACTTCTCATCCTTTGGATGTTTATGTCCAAGAGGAGGACGGAGTAGATAAACATGGCACCGTACCCAGGACTCACGTGCTTGGATGCAGCACCCTTCTTCTGTAGGGAGCAGGGGTGCACGGGGCCCCATCCCTAGGGCTGACACTGTGCTCGGTTGTCCTGGTTTGTGAACGTGGGTAGGTTGCCCTGTGCCTCTTTTTTCTCATCTGCAAAATGGGGGTAATCATCGGACCCACGGTGCGGGGTTGTTAGGAGAAGTAAATGAATTACTGTGTGTCAAGTGCTTGGAGCAGTGCCCGGCTCCAGCGAACGCCATGTAAGTGTGAGCTGTCATCATTCACAGTGGCCAGCAGCGTGGTATTTTCCTAAGTTTGGAGAGGAACCTCTGTGGACCGGCTTAACTGACACTCCTTTCCAACAGCCACCCTTAAATTTTGTGCAGCAACTCAGGAAGTTTCGCAGTGCTCTCTCCCTGCTCTCACCTGCCCCTCTAACATCCTACCAGGCAGGCAGGACAGACGGACACTATTGTTACGTCTGTTGTACACGAGGGGAAACTGAGGCACAGAGGTTACTAAGTAGCTCCTGGTCAAGTTGGGTTTTTCATTATCCCTTACGCTCACATGGTGTTGCGCCGAGGGGTGGGGGTTTTCGGGGAGGAGGGTTTGGGTGAAGGTGGCTGATGGGCTCACTCGGGCCTTATTCGTGTTGAGTCAGATTGGTGAGCAACTCAGCCCCCAGGTCTGCGTGTCTAGGCTGGGTGTACATGGCGGGCCTGGGGGAGCAGGCTGTGTCTATGCACAGGGTACCTAGGGCCTGGGGGTTGGTGGCAGGGCCACAGGGCATGCTGATTTGGATCCTTGTGACGTCATCCTGAATGTCCTGGGTGGGGTGGGGTGGGACAGGGCTAAGGGCTCTACGAGGGTTGTGGGACCTGGATGGGGACCCTCCTACGAGGAAGGAGCATCTGACCCAGCCTGGTGGAGAGAAGGCCAGAAAGACATGCCCCTGGCCATGACTCCGGCCCCTGCCCCTCACTCCCCAGGGCTGGGGCTGGTGTCGGGAAGAAGGGCCTTCCGGATCTTTTGGTTGCAGGAGCTGGGAGAGCATCCAGAGCAAGAACGTGGGCCTTGGGCTAGGACACGGAAGAGGAAGTGACGACCTCAGACCTGGGGTGGGGAGAAAGCGGATGTGGAGGGAGCACTTGTGGGTGGGGTTTCAGGAACTCTGGGGGAGTGGGGTGCAGGAATGGATTAGGGATAAGTGTTTAAGGGGAGACATAGGGTGAGGAAAGGGGTGGGTGTGTGACCTCAGGGAGGAGACAGGAGACCAGGAGGTCATGGAGGCCAGTATGGGGCACGATCCATAGGAGGGGAGCTGGGGATGGGATCCTGCAGGAACCTGGACTCTCAGGCGCAAAGCCCCAGCCCAGCTCCCCTCCTCAGGGGACAAGCATTTCTAGGGCTCTATGATCAGCCTGTTCATAAATCACGGGCCACGTAAATATGGCACATAATTGGGAGGCGCTGTGGGTACCGCGGCTCCAGGATAAATCTGGGCAGGAAGACTCGGGTTATGAGTTATGGGGAGGCCAGCGGGGGGCTGGTGGCTGGCCGCTCTTGGGGTGTGAGTTATCTCGGGAGGGTCCCCCGCGATGCAGCTGCTCTGTGGCGCGGGCTGATATTTACTGTATATTGCTTTTTAAATTACAGTATGGCATTGATTCCCTGCTCTGGAAGTTCAGCCCTCCCTCGCCGTCCCTGTCTCGCTCGGCCTTTCTCGGCCTCTCCTCCTCTTTCTCCATCCGTCTTGTCTCTCTCTCAATTCAGTTTTTAATGCAGGGTATTATGTTACACTGAATCGTGTTACCCTGTAGTATTATGTTTATATTACCTCATAGTTATTAGCGTGTGCATTATAGTCACGCCTTCCACGTATGTGTAGCTCTTGTTAGTGTTGGAAGCATGACGCACAGCATTGTTGATCTACTTTGGACCTCCTGACAGTGAGGAAGCAGTGCGGTCTCCATTTAAAGGTGGGGACACTGGAGTTGAGAGAGGCTAATGGAGTGACCAGGTCATGCTTGGATTGAGTTCTATTACACCATTAGGGTAATGGCTGCTGGGTATTGAATGCTCACGGCGGGCCCAGCACTGTTCTAATGTAAGCTTGATGTACTTGTTTCATCTCCACAGGTAATCTGAGGGGTGGGCGCTGTTCTCAGTTCATTCTACAGATGAGCAGATGGAGGCCCAGAGAAGTTAAGTAGCTTGCTCAAGGTCACACAGCTTTCTAGAGGGCAGAGCTTAGATTCAAACCCAAGCAGCCTGGTTCTGAGCCCACACTCTTACCCGAGATTTGAGCTGTCACCTGGGATTGCTGAGTCGGAGTCAGGATGAAAGGGTGGGGACGCAGTGTTGCAAAGGGGCATTCTTGTCCTCGCACACCCGTCATTTTTGTGATAGTTTCACTGCCCTTGAGGAAAAGACTAAGGGGACCTTGCATCAGCTGGAGATGCTCCCAGAGTGGGGGACTGTGTTCCTGAGAGCTGACTGGGACCCCAATAACTGCAGCTTGGCCCCCAGGTGAGGGCAGAAGGGCGGGCACAGAGCAGGGGTGGTGGGAGCCCGAGCTGGGTGGCTCGCTGGCTGGCTGGCTGCCCTCTGTCTTCCCTGTGTCCCTGGAAGGAGGCTGCTGTCCTGACCTCCGTGGAGCCCCACGCAACTGCCTTTGTGCAGTTCCCCTTGCCCTTTGGGTTTCAGCCCATCTCCAAGCCCAGCCTGGCTCCCAGGGGCACAGCAGGCTAGCGGGTGTGAGAGGAGGAGCTGGCGGTGCCTGGAGCCCCGCATGTCCTGCAGGGCCAGCCCCTCCCTCACTGGGGACCTCTGCTGAGCATTGCCTGCTGGGACCCCAGACTCCTGTCTGAGAAGTTTGGAGGGGGTATGGGTTCAGTCTGGACTACAGAGACAAGCCTTCCTCTCCAGCCCCACCCTGAGGAGACACTGCCGTGGCGCCCATCCGGGCCTCGTCAGGCAGCTTGCCACGGCTCAGAACTCTTCTCACCGCCCCAGCTCTCACTCAGGGGAAGAGGAGGTGGTTCTGGAAGGAGCAGCATCCTCAGGGCCATGTGCATCTGCATGTCCCCTCCTGGGGGCAGGGAGGAGCGTGCACAACAGGCCGAGCCTCAGGATGTTGTTCTAGGCCGCCATCCTGGCTGGGAGCTGCCTGACCACGGAGCCATCCCCCAGAGAGTGCAACCCGAGCGTCCTCGTTCCCGCAGGCCCGCTGTGAAGAGGGGCTTGGGTTCCCGAGGCTCCATGGCCAGGCACTCGCCTATCTGTCCCTGCCAAGGGGCCTCTAACAGCGAAAGTGTCAAGTGGAAGGTGGAGGGACCCTCACACTCCCTCCCAGGATCATGGGTTCACACCGTGCTGATACAGGCTGGGGCATCCCTCAGGGCACTGATACGTTCATCATTTTTCTTATTAACCACTGCTGTTTGTTGAGCACTTGCTATGTGACAGGGCACACAATGGAGCACAGTGGTTGAGCCCCAGGAACCAGACAGCTTGGGTTCGAATCTCAGTGATTCCACTTATGAGCTGTGTGACCTTGGGCAGGTCACTTCTCTCCGAGCCTCAGTCTTCTCCTCTGTAAAGTGGGGCCAACACCAGTCCTAATCCTGGGGTTGTCGTGAGTGTGAAACGAGTGGCTATCTGCCAAGCACTGCAGGGCCTGGCTTGGGAGTGTATCCTTTAGGTGCTGTGATCCCCAGGCATCCTCTCACGCCTTCCGCTGCTGCCTTTGCGAAGTCGGTGCTGCCTGCCTCTGTGCAGATGCGGAGAGCAGCTCAGAACAGCAATGGCGTTTGTGCTGGGTCTGAGGGGACCGAGGGGACTCCTGGAATGCAGAGTTCTGGGTTTAAAGCTAGGTAAGTCACAGGCCATTGAAACTTTGTGAGTTACACATTGCTAACCAGATTTACCAAGGAGGAAATGGAGACACAGAGGGTAAAGGAACTGGCTATGGGTCACCCAGCCAAGAAACAACGGAACTGGGACTTGAGCCCTGGCCGTCTGGCGCCAGCACCCCACACTCCTGGCCCCTCTGCTGCAGCTCCCCTTGAACCTTATCCCTGAGAACAGGTCTCATCTGTTCATCCCAGTGGCCTACGGGGCAGGCAGGGCAAACACTGAAAGGTCCGAAAACCGAAGCTCAGCAAGGCCAGGGTATGCAGCTAACGGCACACAGCTTGTAAGTGACCAACGCAGGGTGAGGTCAGGCAGCTCACTGCCAGGGTCAAGGCTGATGCTGCTCTCTGTGGATTCCTTCCTCGATGACTAGGGCGCGGCCCCCAGCCCCACCCAGTCCTGTAGAAATTCCTCGAGGCCTGAGGTCCCAGTGATGACTGGGTCCCAGGCGCAGAGGGCTGGTTCCCCTTGGGCTCTGGGGCTTCCTTTGATGTAGCTGTCATTGTCTGGTTGTCCCGCAGGGAGAGGAGGCACCTGGTGGCAGAGTGGATGCACCTGCCAGCCACAGTTCCCTCCTCCCACCAGGCGGGGGTGAAGGCAGGAGGGGCAGCATTTCCCTGGAAGGGCAGTAAAGGCTCTGTGGACGCCAGGCTTGTTCCTAAGGTGACTGAATAAAAGAGTTGGGAAGGACGGTGACAAGAGTCTATAAATTCTGAATGATGTTCAGGACAGTGGCCTGGGCCCCGGGGCCCATAAAACCCAGGCAGCTGTTGGCTCGGGGGTGATTTATGGGGCCCTTTATCTGCTGTGGGGTTACCTGCCCATCAGCCTCCCACTTGTAAGGTACTTTTTCTTTTCTTTTTAAAAATTTTATTGAGGTTTTTTTTTTTTTTTTTTTTTTTTTTTTGAGAGAGAGAGGAAGAGAGAGGGAGAAGAAAGAGAAATACCCATTTGAGAGCAAAACCTCGATTGGCTGCCTCCTGCATGCCCCCTGTTGGGGATCGAGCGCACAACCGGGGCATGTGCCCTGATTGGGACCCAGCCATCTTTTGGTGCACTAGAGTCTGTCCAACCAACTGAGCCACACCGGCCCGGGCGGTACTCTTTCTTTTTAACTTTCAAATTCTTTTCATAGCTCTTGGCATTTCTTGGTTGTCTTCAAGCCACTCACAGGGATGAATTACTCCCTCATTTTACAGCTGGGGAAACCGAGGCACGGAGTGAATTTGGTGAATAGCCCAGGCTCACTTAGTGCCCCAGGTCCCTTGATGCTGACCTAGGAAGTTCTCACTAATATTTGTATGAACGAAGCACTTAATTGTCTGCGAGTAACTGCCATAAAAACTTGAATTCGCTAACTCAGTTAGTTCCCATGAGGTTGCTAGGATACAGGACTGTGGTTGCCACTATCATTTTGATTCCATAGTGAGGAAACTGAGGCAGGGAGAGTTTGTCATTTGCCCGGGACCACGCAGCTGGATTCGGACACACACACCTCAACCACCACCGCGATGCCAACTGTGAATGGAGTTGGGCCTCTGCCGGCGAGGAGGGGCCAGTGCCGTCCCTGGAGGACCTGGCTGGTGCCTTTCCCGGAGACAGTGGCTCTTCTAGTCCAGGGGCTCTGGGGTCTGGGCCGCTTCAGCGCCGCCAGAGAGAGACGGTCCTAGGGATGCAGCAAGGGAGGCAGCGCCGTGGAGAAACTGGTCCGGCTGTCCGGAAACCTGGGTGCCCAGCCAGTTCTTCCGCCAACTGTCCATGGTGCCTGTGTGACCCCCTCAGCCTCCCACCCTGCTGGCTCTGCCCTCCTGTCATTCAGATGGAGGTGGGCCAGCACATGGCTTTGGGGCCCACCTGGTGGTGGCGATGGCAGCAGAAGGACCACCAAGGAGCTCCAAGGCCAGACCTGGCCCTGCCTCACTGTCAGAGACCCAGGGCAGCAGCAGGTGCCCACACTGCCAGCTAGATACCTGGGCTATTTCAGGCCTGGAATCCCGGGTTCTGCTATTTCAGGGGGCTCTGGGCTAGGCCACCTCCCTCCCCATTGCCCTGCCTAATAGGGTTTGCTAGGGGGAAAGGGGAAAGGTTGGGGCTTGGCTGCCGCAGGTTACCTATAGCTCTCCCAACTGAGGTGGTGGGCGCTCAGCCACGACGGTGGGGTGAAGGGCTCCGCTCAGGGGAGCGGGGAGGGTGAATATTCGACTTTCTGGCCAAGGTCTATGAGATCCGCAGCTCTATGGAGGGAAGGTGGGCAGAGGGACTTCTAGTTTCCTCCTTAATTCAGAATTCTGCAGGACGCTGCCGGCTGCCTCTGTTCAGCTCACTAGCAGGTATCAGACGTTCACTGAGCACCTAGTATTGGTTAGCTGCTGGGTTCAGAGGCCAGTGACCTGGCCCCCGCCCTCAAGGTGCTCCCAGTCTGAGGGGGAGGCCAAGGAGCACACAGGCGATTACAGTGCACCAAGCTGGTGACGATGGGAAGTGAGGCACCGGCGGGCTTCCAGGAGGAGGCGATTCTCTCCAGCTCACTGCAGGCGCCTCTTGCGACGTGGCCGCAGCAGCCTCCCTGGCTTCTCTAGCTCACCCTCCCACGGACACTGTGCACGTCTTGCTGAAGACGCCACTGCTCTCAGGATAAAATCCTAACTGTTAGGTGGCCTGCAAGGCGCTGTCCCCGTCAGCTTCCTTCTGTTGTCTGTGCCCTCGCCCCACCCCCACTAGAGTGGCCACAGTTCCTAGAGCACATCCCGGAATTCCCACCTCTGGATCTCGGAGTTCGCTGGGCCTCCACCTGGAACACCGTCCCCCACCCCCACCCCCTCGCCTGGCAGGAGCTCCTCATCCTTCCGGAGTCAGCTGAAGCATTGCCCGGGTGGCCCTTGCCCTTCTCACTCAGGGCAGCTCTTCTTTGTTCTCCATTTACCCCCTCCCCCCCAATCTCCTTGTTTGTTCATTGCTTCTCTCCTGCAGCCTGTGCGCCCTGTGAGGGCAGGACGGGGCAGGGGTTACAAGCGCAGACTCGTGCTCGAGTTGGTGTGCAAGTCCCGCTGCAGTGCTCACCAGCTGTGTGACCCTGGGGAAGTCACTTCACCTCTCTGTGCCCCGGTTTCCCCGAGTGTAAAATGGGGAAATAATAGTACCTACCCCACAGGGATGTTATTCCAGTTTAATGAGTTAATATATGTAAAGCACTTACAACAGTGTCTGGCACATGTCAAGTGCCAATAAGTATTAGCTATCATTATGGTTAGACCGTGCTTAGAATAGTGCCCGCCTCAATAAATATCTGATGATGAATGAGACACCTGGGCTGGATATTCAGGGGAGCAGGTCCAGGTTGGTTAAAGGGAACAGTGGTTCTCAGCCCTGGCTACACAATGCAATCACCTGGGGAGCTTTAAAAACCATCGGTTGCTGGCCCAGCAGAGTCCGGTGTAATGTTCTGGGTGTGGCCCCGGCACTGGAGTTTTAAAGCTCTCTAGGGATTCTCATTCCAGCCTTGAGACCCTGGAGATGGGAAAGGCGGGCGTGCACCAAGCACATGCAGCTGGGAAGGCCGTGCCGTGGGCGTCCTTGAAGAGCGAGCACCGAGGGTGAGGCCAGGGCAGGGGAGCTGAATGGTGGCACAGGAAGGCAGGGCCCAGCCAGGGAGGGCCCTGCACGCCAGGCTGAGGAGCTTAGGCCTGGTGGGGAGGTCGGCCGGGAGCCGGCAAGGTCTTAAGCCAGAATGACATAGTCCGATGTGCCTTTAAGGAAAGTGGTCTGGATGGATGTGTGGAGGATGGATTACTGCGTGTGAATTCGAAGTCACGGAGATCAGAGGGCAGAAGCCTCCCGCCCTGTGAGAGCGGTTCAGGGCCAGGCTCGCATAGCGCGGGCGACGTGCTGGGGACCAGCTTACTTGCTTAACCCTCCTTGGCGTGTCTGCACTGCGAAATGTCGTCAGCGCAGGGGTTCTCCTTGCCACCCTGTCCCCAACCACAATCACACTGTGCCATGGAGGCGGAGGCGAACCCCGTCTTGTCCTGACCTGGGAGGGCTTTTCTGGCTGGGTTCTCAGCCGGACTCCCCGGCTGCAGCCAGAGTCCTCCATTCCACAGTCCCCTGGCCCCGAGCTGGCTGTCTCAACCTCAGCATCCCTCCCAGGGCTGCTGCTCGCTTGTGACACCCCCCAGCCTGAGACCCACCGGTACCACCTCTCCCCAGGATTCCAGGCCGGCCCACCTTAAAGCAACAGACTCCATCCTCAGGGCCACCCCCACCTCCCCCCACCCCCCCGCAGCAGCTGGAGTATTCTTTCAGTCTTCCCCTGCACCTGGTGTGTAGGTGGGGCTCTCGTCCTCACCTCTGCTCCTTGACTACCAGGCTGTTTCCTCTCACTGTTCCTTTGCCCCCTGCAGGCAGGTGTGGCTCCCCGGGCTCTTAATAAAGTGACCCATGTCCTTCCCACTGTCCCACCCTGTCCCCACCCCCTAGACTCTAGGGCCTAGAGGCAGTGTAGGTGGGTCTCCAGCCTATCTCTGCTACTTACTGGCTGTGTGATCGTAGGCAAGTTATTTGACCTGCCTGGGCCTCAGTTTCCTTGTCTGTAAAGTGGGGGTGAGAACTCAGAGACATTTAATGAGTTCATTGCCACCAACAGTGGTCCCAGATTTGGCTCAGCTGCCCAGTTCAGAGGAAATGATGGGTTTTACTAACACCTTGCTTCCTAGTAGCACAGGTACGGGATTTGTGACAGGATGGGGAATAAAGCACACACAGCATCTGTGCTTTCATCTCACGGGGGCCCAGCAGCTGCCCCATATCATGTTGCTGCTCGCCCACAGGGGGCATGGCGCTGCCGTGGGAGAGGGCTGAGGTGCATGTGAGTGTCCTCCGTAAAGAGAGGCCGCAGCCTCCCTTTCCTGCCATCTGTGTGCTGTTTGGAGGCCCAGGGCCTGCCCACCGGCTCACAGTCCCCCGGGCCCACGGAGCAGGGTTTCCACAGTTCACGGGGAAGACTCCACGGACCACCTGTGCCTGATGAACTACGGGAGGCCAGCCTGTGGGTTTTCCCAGAGGCCGAGGCCGGCCCAGGCCGCTGTCCGGAGTCAGAGGTCATCTGCACACAGCGCTTCTGGAGCAAGGGGCCGTCAGCAGACGCTGTCAGCTGAGCAAGACGACCCTGGGACTGGAAGGCAGAGGAGACAAGAGAGGGAATCGGCAGACCTCTGGGAACAGTGAATCTTCTTTTTACATTTTTGGGGGACACTGATCAGGTGGCACAGTGGTTCATCCGGGCATCTCTGCTCTTGAGCAGGCTGACACCAAAAACACCAGGTCAGGTGTTAGGATTTTCCCGGAGAACCTCAGGAGTTCACCTGGGGGTAAAGCCTCTGGGGTGCCGGCCAGTGCCCCCTCACCAGCACCTCTCCCTCAGCTGGGCCAGGCCTGCACCTCCCCGCATCAGGCTTCAGCGTGGGCTGCTGTGGGGTTAAATGGACCAATGCAGGCCAGGTCCTCACAACAGAGAGGAAAGGATTGTAGGGGAGGAAGCTCGCTGTAGATGGTTAATAAGCCCCACGTGCAATTACTCCTGCCCTCACTGAGCCCATCTCTGTTGGCCTCCCATCTGGTGACCCGTGTCTCCTCTGGAGCTGAGACTCAGAACAGAGAGAAGGGAGACGGGACCCAGAGAGGAACCCCATCTGGGAATCAGACAACTCGAAAGAGTTGTTTAAAGTAATACAGTGGCCAGGTTGCTCCCCTTGGGCCTGGAGTTGAGGGGGTTTCTGTTTTTCCTTTCAGCTAAGGCAGCATCAACCAGAGGCTCTTCCCCTTCCCTGTCTCCTTGGCTGGGAGCAGGCTGTGTGGCCATTTTGCTTTTCCTCTCCGCTGTGGATGATAACCAGCGTCCTGTTCTGTCCTCATTGGGGCCTGAAGATGAGGACCCTGGTAGCCCCTCGAGTGGCTTCCTCTCTTCTCCCTCCATCCCAGGAAGCCAGGTGGGCCAAGGGACGGTCTCAGAGCTGACCTTGCAGCTTGGCTGTCCTAGCGACTCGCAGTATGACCTTGATCTAGAGGGTCTCCTTTCTGACCCTCTTCTGATTTCTCATCCTTAAAATTGGGAGGTGGGTCAGCTATAGACAGTATCCCAAGGACTCTGAGGATGGGCCTGCCTCTGTCCACCTTAAACATGCTCTGCATGCTTCTCTATAGGCTTCTCTTCAAGGTCATCGTCCCGAGGTTTGCTGGAATGTAAATGTTGGGGAGTCCTACACTGATTTCCCTCGGGGTCCATAGCCTCTCCCAGATGGCCTTGGCTGCTATGCATCCTGCGTTAGGGCAGGAAAAGCAGTGCGCCCTCCGACTGTGACGGAGACCTTTTCTTGGAGCCGGGGAAAGGTAGAAACGCCGCATCAGTCTTAAGGCTTGTATTGGAACAGACAGGGGCCATGATTATTGTTTCAGAGCTTTGATGGCGGGTGTCTGCCTCCATCATTGCACACAGCTCCCGGCTCAGACACACGTGTGGAGGGAAGCTTTATGAAGACTCGTGCTTCGGTGATGGTGAGGGCTGTGGTGGTGGTGGAGGAGGTTGGAGGTGGGGTGGGGATGGAGGGTGTGGTTGCAGTGATGGTGGAGATGGTGTGGTCATGGCATAGGGAGGCCTGGGGAGATGGATAGGGCATCAGAGGTGGTTAAGGATTTTTGGTAGTAGCCATGGAAAGGCATTGAAGGACTATAATTTAAGGGAAGAGAAACCAGATTTCCATTTTGAAAAGCTCACTTTAATTGCATGGTGGAAAACTGCTTGGTGGATGGCAAGAGTGGATGGATGTAGACCACTGAGGAGGCTGCTGGGATAGTCCAGGAGAGAGCTAATTGGGGTGGATGGAGAGCAGTGGGCAGATACTGGAGCTACTTAAGTGCTAAAGTCAACAGGACTCGGTGATGATTAGCTAGCCCTTGATGAGATCGGGAGAGCTGTGAGTGAGGAGATATCAGGATGAACCTTGGGTTTTGGCTTGGGCACCTGGACGGATCATTAGATTAGAAGCTCTGTGAGGGCAGGAACTCTACTGTGTCTACCTGTATCCCAGGCTCTCAAGCGGCAGCTGGCATGGGGTTAGGCTTTCAATAACTGTTGGTTGGATAACTGTTGCTCTTGACGCAGTCACGAACCCGGTGGAGACCATATATTACATGTCTGTGTCCTCCTCTGGACATCAAACGCTCCAGGATCTGGGCCACAGGTGGTTAATGGCTAATAGGCTGGACCCCAAACTCACACGAACCTGAACTTGAATCCCAGGGTCTTGCCTAACTGATTGTATGATTTTGGGAGCCTCAATATAGTCAGCCCTAAAACGTGTATACAAAGAGCGCTTACCTCACAGGTCTGTTCTACCAATGAAATGAGATAATATAATGAGATGATGTTGTAAAGCACCAGCCGGTTCCCAGGCCGTGGTGGTCATTTAAGATAATGAGTCACCTGGACCTCATATCCAGCGCCTTGCGGGCTCACAGAGGGTGGTCTGTGGGGTGTCAGGGAGAGGAAGTGCGTGGGCAGGAAGCTGTGGAAGATGGGGCACAGAGCTGGAGATACTGGGGGAGATTGATGTTCCTTCCACATCCCTCCTGCGGCTTCCAGCCTGTTTTCTAATCTCGTTTCCTGGCAGCCCCTGGGAGGAGGCTGTTTGTGACGGGCCCCCGGGCTCACAGCAGCACTGGTGCCCAAGGGAACGCAGAGCATCTCGGGATTCGCTGCTTCCACATCTCCCTCTGCCTCGGCTTACTCCCAGCTTAGCCACACAATGTGTGTTTTAAAAAGGGCAACAGGTGCTGTTGATCCAGAGGGCGCCCCTACAAACCTCTGCTCCCTAATGGTCTTATCCCCAGGATGGATGACAGGACTGACAGGGAGCCGCTGGTCCCTGCTCCTTCCTCCCCTTGATGAGACAGTGAGGAATCAGCACACCTGAGGACCCCGGAGGGCCCCAGAGGAGGCGGTGGAGGGAGCTCACTGGCCCGCAGCTGGCCCGCAGCTATCCTTGTGTGTCTGGTCTGGAGAGGGAGGGAGTATGTGTCACAGACATGGAGCAATTACTGGAGGCAGAGGCAGAGGCAGATTTCAAAGCAGGACAGAAGAGGTGCCTTCCACACCTGGGTCACCTGTGGGTACCATGTAAGTGTGTGGGGAGGAGTCTCTACACATGGAGCCCCTCGAGCCAACTGTCAGCTTAAAGTCAACCCTCAGGAAGACACATGGGCTAGAAGCCAGCTGGTGGCTGTCAGCACTCAGTCAAACCCTGGACTTGGGGCTTCAGGAGGCACCCATTTGCACACACCCCTCCACCCATGGACACACGCGTACTGACCCGACACGCTTGGTGGCCAGGCCCTCCAAAGGCGCACCTGCAGCCCCGGAGGGGTGCAGCCATGGGCAGGTGTGTGTGTGTGTGTGTGTGTGTGTGTGTGTGTGTGTGTGTGTGATGCTGCAGGTGTGCGTGCAGGGGTCTTTGTGTGCACAACAGAGGCTTCGTAGTCAACTTCTAGGAAAGCCTTCACCTCCGAGTGACAGAAATAGACCAGGTTTCATCTAGAGCTTTCTCTAGCCGGTTAATACGCATGTGTAGGCAGGACCAGGAAGCCCCATTCCTGCTGCTTCTCGGTGGCTAAGGTCCCTCCAGCTTCAGGGGTAGCAGAGGGAGACGCGACCAAGCTCTGCTCTGGCTGGAGCCGCTGGGTCCTGGCAGGACGGCCTGCTGTCCAGGTGCAACCCATTTCCTCCTGGGGATGTGGAATCAGAATCTTGTCTCTTCGTAAGCCTTTCTTCCTCCCTTCGCCACCCCCCACCCCACATTCACGTGACCAGTTCCTAGTTGTTCCTGCTCATCCAACCCCAGGGAGCCCCGCAGAATCCTTCTGGTCTGCATATTAGACAGATGTCCCTCCTCTATGACCCCTCGGGTGTCCTGGACCTCCCCAATCCAGGCACTACGGTCGTGTAATCATGGCTCTTCCTTCTGCCTGCCCAAGCCTGCCCTGCCCCTCACCTCAACCTCCAGGAAGCCTTCTGTGATTGCTCTAGCCCAGCCCCTGCACCCCTCATCTGTCTTTCACCCTATGTTCATGTTTAGGTGATCTTTCCCTCTGTCACTGCCCTCATGCCCTAAGTGGGCTATCATCTTCCAGAGGGCACATCCCAGGCTGTCTAACCTCAACTCCTTCCTCCCTTCCTTTCTCGCTCTCTTTCTTCCAATACTTCTTGAACTTCTTGTCTGCTATGAGCCCAACCCTGGACTAGGCCCTGGGCTGTGGAGTTTCCTGTTGGGGCTCCCTGACTCCAGGTGGGGTCCGCAGCAGCCAGCCCCTGCAGGGGAGCGGGCACTGTCAGTGTGGCCTGTCTCTGCTCAGCGTCCGGCCCCTCCAGGAGCAGTGCTCATGGGGACGTTTTAGAAGACGTGGATTCTATGCCCAGGTCGGTTCCCAGCCAGTCACCGGCCTCCCTGGCGGGGGTAGGTGGGTACAGTGCCCATCTCCAAAAGCAGGGTCACTGCAGAAGCTCCCTGGTCCTTCCAGCCCTGGCCCTGTGACTGTGAGGGAAGGCATGGGTCCAGCCAGCTCTCCTGCAGCCACACAGCCCTGTCCTTTCCCTTCTCTCCTGCAGGCAAGGAGCCGTCCCCTGCTGGCTGCAGAGAGCATTAGGGGGCTGGGGGCTCCTGTCCCAGCTGTCCCTTCCTGGGCCCGAGCTCCCGGCCCCGCCCACGGCCTGGTGGCTGTGTCCCGAGGTCCTGTTGGACGTGCCTCCCTGCTGAACTTGCTCTGCTGACTCAGGGTGGAGGACAGCGCTGCACTGAGGCAGCAGCCTGCACGAAACATCCCTCAGCAGGGACGGGAAGGACAGCACAGAGAATATAGTCAGTAACTTCGTATCGCTATGGGTGGTGCGGGTGGGTGCAGGCTTATGGGGGGACCACTTGGTAAATTGCATCACTGTCTAACCGCTGTGCTGTACACCTGAAACTAATATGAAATAATGTTCAATGCCAATGTAACTGACAAATTAAAAAAGACAGAAAAGCCCTTAGTGCAGACAGACTCTCCACATGGCTGCTGAATCAGAGCACAGAGAGGGAGGGTGGCCGTGCGGTGGTAGGTTTGGCCTCTAGGTCATTCACATTAGTGGCTTTCAAACTGTTAGGACTGGAACCCACAGTAAGAAATAGATTTTACATCACAACCTAGTATGACATGTACAAAATCACAACACCCGTGATGGAAACAAAAATATTATGAAACAATATCCTTCCTAAGTACAATGCCCTATTCTATTCTATTCTATTCTATTCTATTCTATTCTATTCTATTCTATTCTATTCTATTCTATTCTAGTCTATTCTACCCTATCCTATCCCATTCTATTCTGTCCTATCCTACCTGGTCCCACCTTTGCTGTCGGCTCTTCTCTCCTGTTAAGCATGCTGGCCGTGACCTGCTGCATTGATCATCACCGCCGATGGGCTATGAAGTGCCATGTGATAAGCGCGGATCTAGATGATGGGGCAGAGCTGACGTGATGGGTGTAGGCTCTTCAGTTCCCACGTGTGTTAGTGAGAGCAGCTCCCCTCCTGGAGCCTCTTCAGGCTGGGGTCCAGGGTGCACGTTGCTCCGCGCATGCCAGAGACTGCGGACCCTTTGCCTGCGGGAGTCAGGCCCGCCCCCGCCACCCCTGGCCCTGGTGCTCCCCCCCCCCCCGTGCTGCCCAGGCATTTCTGAGGATGTGAGGGCCCTGGCCTCACCAGGGCTGCCCTGCCCAGGGTTGGTGGCTCACGCCTTGCCCCACCCTGGCCGGGTCACAGAACAGCCGGGAGAGGGTCTCTGACAGGGCGGGCGGTGGCTGTGGCAGGGCTGCTGGCTGGAGCTTTGTCCCAGACTCAGAGAGGGCCGCCTGCACGGGGCTCCATCCACCTGCACACGCACTTGGCGCTTTGTGTGTCTCACGCCCTGCACGAGCTGAAGGCAACTGACATGAACAGCTCTTCTCTCAGCCAGCGTTCACTGAGCTGCCTCTGCGGCTCGGCCCAGGGCTCCCCAAGGCAACCCCGATGACGGAGATGCAGTCCTGCTTCCCAGGCAAGTTGACACGGATCTGTCACAGGGAGGGCCAAGCAGGACTGTGCCCCAGAGACGGAGGAGGGAGGGAGGGAGGAGGCCGGTCCTTGTGCACAGCTGCTCCTACATGATGGGGTTGGAAGAGAGGGAGAAATGAGGCTTTGTGACCAAGACTGGGGGAGCCTGTCCAAGGTGGGGAGGTGGGGGTTTGTGGGGCAGGAGGGGCAGAGTCAAGACAGCCCAGTTTTGGGAGAGTGCTGGGCAGGGGTGCAGGGGGCATAACGGCAGGGCCAGCCCAGGGGAGGAGGCAGGCTTCAGTCACCTCCCCCTGGCCCTCCAGGGACCAGACCTGTGACCCCTCACTGATCTCCGAGGCCAGAGGAATTCTGTGTCAAAACGTCGCTGTTACAGGAGGGGCCCAATAACCCCATCAGCCCTCTTCCCTCCTCCCCTCCCTCCATCGCTGGGCGGGGCCAGGGCCCAACAGGCCCCTCACACTCTGGCCTGGGAGGGTCCCAGCCAGCCTGATTCCCAGGGTGCATGGGGGTCGTGTCTGCCGCCCCAGATCCGCTCCAGGCAGGATATACAGCAGCGGGAGTCATAAACTACATTTGACTAACGTCAAACAGTGGCATCGGCAATAGACTGAGCGCTGGAGGCGCAGTAATGGCTTTACTTAGGAGCCTGATTTACAGCGTCCTCAGGAAGCCCTGCAGCCCTGCTCTTCCAGGGGGAGCATCCAGGGGCTGGCCCCTCCGCATGCCCACCTCACCACCCACTGGCTCCCATTCTGTACCTGAGCAATGCAGGAGACTGCGAGCAGCACCCCTCAACCCCATCCCCATGGCCCCTCCTCCATCCACCATGGCCCTCCCGCAACCACTATGGCTCACCCTCACCCACCATGGTCCCTCCCCCCATCCACCATGTTCCCTCCTCCCACTCACCATGGTCCTTCACCCCCACCCACCATGGCCCTCCTCCCACCCACCATAACCAGCACCTTCATCTCTCACCATCCTGACTCACTTGTCTGCTGGGATCCGCACCCCACCTATGCTCCATCCCATTAATCCTCACTGCCTTCAGAAATCACTGCTGCAGGTCGCCTTCCTACTGGCTTCCCCCTGTGCTTGACCCTGATGCTGGCACCTGTGGGTGTGCTGCTGCTTCCTGTTACCCCTGCCGTGCAGGGTCATGGTCACGGCTGGCCTTCGACCCTGAGCTGCCTCCGACTGTGACACTTCCCCCTGCCTCTGTCCTCTGCAGAACAGGTGCTAATGAGGTTCGTTCCCCACCTCATAGTGGGTTTTCTGGGACTACATGGCAGAACACAAGCGAGGTTCTGGGAAGAGCAGAGTAGGAGCTATTAATAATAATAGTAATAACCATTATAGTATTACTGTAACTATTTTATTATTATTGTTATTATTATTGTTATTATTACTATTATTTAATGATTCTAACATCAGCCCTGCCTCCCCCCACCAGGCCCCAGGCTCCACAGTCAGGAACCCTCTTCCCCATCAGAAGCAGGCACCTCCTCCCAATCCTCTCTCTGCCCCTCTGGCCTTTCTGGGACCCCCTTGCTGCCCACGCTCAGCTCAGTGACTGTCTAACTCCACACCTGCTTCCCACCCTGGTGCAGACCCATCCTGCAGACCCTGGCCGTGCGGGGCTGGCCAGTGGAGCAGATTCTTCACAGGGCACAGGGGCCCCGACCTTCAGCATTCCAGGGACAGGAGTCCTGGTGGTCCCTGCACTGGCCACACACCAGCTGGGCCGGAAGAGACTCGGTGTGCCATCCGCTCTGGAGTGAAGTGGGCTGTTCCCTCCAGGCCTGGCTGTGCAGGCGGGTGTTGGAGGATCCCTCTGGGGCGTCCAAACAGCTTCCTTCGGGACCCTGACTCACTTAGGCTTGGGGAGTCCAGAACCCCATCAGCCTGACTGCGCCTCCTCTCGACTCCTCTGACCCCTGGCTGGCAGAGTGGGAGGCACAGGGCGCCCCTTCAGGCCCTTCACTGCTCACCGCTGCCATCGGTAACCTCTCTCGGGCAGGTGGGCAAGTGAATCCTTGCCCAAAATATAGAAGCCAGCAAAACCCAGGCTCCCCAGGTAACGGCCAGACCACTGGGGATTCGCTTAGGAAAGGCTTCTATGCAATGAAATGACATCATCAGCAACACCAGGAATAATAGTCACTCATTTAGCACTTCCTGTGGCCAAGCATAGTTGTTTCTAAACACTTTGTAAATAGTAACTTGAGCCTCACAAGGATCTTATGAAGTAGGTACTATTCTCATTCCCACGTCATAAATGAAGCCCAGAAAGGCTGAGTAACTTACCTAAGGTCACACAGCAGAGCCAGGGTCTGCACATCGGCACACTTCATCGTGGGTGTGTAGGAACATCTTTGAGGCAATGGTTTGGGTCCCAGCTTCCCAAACTGGTGACTCTGCTGCCCCAGTTTCTTTCCCTGGGAACACCTCACTCTTGTCCTTATTTGTCGATGTCCTACTGGGCCCTCCAGGCCTGTCCCTGACCCCAGGCCTCCGTGGTCCCTCCTCACTGACCCGCACCCATGGATCTTGTCTCCTGTGGCTCTCAGGGGTGAAGGTCAATGGTGGCAGCCTTGGCCCTTGACTCGCCATGCTTCCCCCTGCCCTTGCAGTGTTATTTCTGTGAGAGGGCCAGGCATCAGGGACGAAGCAGGCTGGCAGTGCTGGGGGCAGCTGGGGGCCCCTACCGTCCTTGGAGCCATCAGAGGTCAGACATGTGCTGGGCCCGTGAGGCCTCGCCTCCCAGGGAAGGAGCATCCGGTGAATGGTGTGGCACCTCTGTCGTGAGCTCACAGCCACCCCACCCCAAGTCCTGCAGGTGTGCTAGGCTGGGGTCCCTCGCAGAGGGGGTGGTGGCATGATGGCAGAGGGGCTGTGAGACGTACTGAAGGGGGAGGGGCTCCCAGGGAGGCACCTGGCAGTTGCCTGTTGATTATGATTCTGGTTATTATTACATCTCTTGTTCTCAAGGAGCTCTCAGTCTGAGGCGACATGGACCAAGCAAGATGGAAGGATGCCTTGAGCTGGATCTGGATCTTAGGAGAGCTAAGCATTGGTAGCCAGGGCCCCAGGAATTCTGGGGGTGTGCCAAGTTTGGGGTCACTCAGGAGAAAGAAGTCCAAGGAATCATGCATTCAGAAGAGGGCCTGGAGTAGCATTAGTGGGTGTGCGAGTGTGTGTGTGTGTGTGTGTGTGTGTGTGTGTGTGTGTGTGCATGCGCATGTGAGAGAGAGAGAGACCAACTTTGAGTTCCCTCTGCACCACTAGCTGTGTGACCCTGTACCCACCACCTGCTCGCTCACCTGGAGTAAGCTACCATCCTGGGGGCCAGGAGTGTGGCCCCTGAATGGCTGCGTGTGGAAGTCCTGCTGAAGCAGGGCGTGGGCAAGTGTCCTGGGAGAATGATCACACTCCAGCTGTCCCTCTACCTCCCCTCCCCCGGCATTTTCAGAAGTGCACGTGGCCCCCATCCCCTTGTCCTCACTGCTCTGCACCTTCAGCACAGCTTTGAATCACATCCATCCTTTTGCGCAGAAGGGCTCTTGCCCTAGAGGGGAAGGGCCGGGCACCCAGGAGTGCAGACAGGTCCAGGTCCCTGTGGGCTGTGTCCGTGGCCATGCAGCGGGGCCAGTGCAGGGGACGGAGCCTGAGGGGGCGGGTTCTGGGAAAACCCTCTGATGCCTGTGGTTCCTTCCAGGCTCCCAGACCCTGAGTTAGAGCCACTGGAGCAACTTTAGAGCCACCAGCTGGCGGGCCCTCTCCAGTGGCTCAGGTGAGCAGGGGGGTGGAGCCTGAGGAAATCAGGGCTGGGACAGCGAGGGTCACGGTGCCCAGAACATGCTCGGCCAGAGCCTGGAACACGGCGCATTCTCAATGTGGTGTTAATGTTTTCCCGATTTCATGGTGTCTCTTGTTCTCAGGGAGCTCCGGCCTGAGATGACGTAGCTGCAGGCAATGAAGGAAGAGGTCCCATAGCAAAGCCATCCACACTCGATACACGTCAGGGAGGTGTGTGGGTGGGTGGGTGCTCGGTCGTGGGGATTTGGAGTTGGGGTAGAGAAGGCTGGACCGGAACCCCCGACTCTCATCTGTTCAATGCAAGAGGCTTCCTGTGAGAGGCAGGCTTCTGCAGCCCTTGGGAGGCCAGGCCAGGGAGAAGCAGGCTGGGGAAATGGGTGAGTGCAAGGATGCGGGCTGGATAAAGGCTTTCTCTGACAGTGCAGGAGCTGCAGCCCCTCCCTGCGCCCGGAGCCCTGGCCTGCCAGGGGCTCTGAGTGGGGAGCATCTGGCTCTTCCCTCCTTCCCGGATGGGGCCCAGCCACCTCCCCTCTGTGATCAATATTCTGAGAAAGGTTTCCTGCACCCTGCGGGCACTGGGTTTCACATGTGGAGGGGAGAGAGGTACAGGGTCCTCTCTCCTTCGCTGTGGGTGAGCTCATCTCCGGCCTGGCCTCTCCCCCACCCAGTGTGGAGGAGCAGGCAGGGTGGGGGCGAGCTGGCAGGGAGGGGGCACGAGCGCTTCTGCTTGCACTGGTTTCTCTGAGGCTGGAGACACAATGCCTCTGCTCTCACGGAAAGGAGAATGGGGCAAGTACTCAATCAGCTGTCCAGAGAGGATGGAGCTGTGTTAGATGGCAGGAAGAACTTCCCACCAGCACGCACGGGAAAGGCTCTTTTATACGCTATAATTAATTCTGCATCATTGAGAATGGCTTTGTTAGACGCAGAACGTCGGCTTCACCTCCTGCTTTTGCTGTGGCGACCGCTGTGCTCCTAGGCTGATTTGCTATGGGGTGATTTTTAACCAAGAAACCAGCTGGGGGCAGAGAGGAAAGATGGATGATTTGTAGGAAAACCACTGGACAAGAGTGGTTTTTCATAGAGAAGGGGAGCGGGGAGGGGGGAGAGGGGAGAGGGAGAAAGAGAGATTAGAAAACAAACAGTAGACAGAACAAGCAGTGTTTGAGACTTTGAGCCAATCCTCTGAAGTTCTAGGGCCTCAGTTTGCTCATCTGTACAAGGGGCCCGTTTTAGCCTGAACAGTCAGTGGTTGTATGAAGCTGTGATTATGATTTGACAACCAAAGTACAAAGTAGCATTCTAAAGAGCTGAGCAGTTTCTGGGTTCATTTTACCTTGAATTAATGAGTTTTTTGGTCAGGGGTGGGGGTGGGGAACAGTCAGGAGAAAAGTAAAATTAACTACCTGTTTCCTTGGGACCTTTCCGCTTCCTATTAGTTTGTCCATCTATGTCTCTCTCCATCCGTTCACACCTCCCCTGCCCCGTTCATCCACCCACCCATCCATCTATCCCATCCCTCCATATGTCTTCAGTTCTAGCTTACTCCTGGGTAGAATCTAGGGGAGACAGTGTTTAGGGGACCCCGGGAGGAAAGACCCTCAGGAGGCCCTTGGGTGAGTCCATGGGACAGAGGCCTCCAAACTGAGGTGATCTGACCCCGGCCGCTATGCCGTCTGCTCTTTGGCAAACGCTCCCTTTTGCTTCTGTCAATCACAGACCATTTCCCTCCCTCTTGGAAAGCTGGCCATTGAGGAAGCCCTGGCTCCCAGGTGGTGGGAGTGGAGGGGTCAGTGAGTGCGGGAGAGAGGGGTTGAGGGTGAGTCCTTCTCTGCAAAGGGGTTCGCTGAGAGAGGAAAGGCCTGTCTGAGGCCACGGGAGGCCGAGGGCTAACCTGGGTCCCCGAACAACAGCATCCAGGGCCCAAGGCCAAGTTAGAACTAACTAACTCGTTGAGTAGCTGAGTATGTTAATGGCATGATTACGTGTGGGGTTTTCACTGATGAAGATGAACGAGGATAGGATGAGATCACTGCAGGACAACATTACTCTAGTTAAGACAACCCCTGATAGGAGCTGGGTTTATTTTTATTTTTCCGAAGACTGGAAGGATTATGCAAATATAAAAAATTAGTTTCCGGGTGAGGGCGATTAGAGTACGAGTGTTTTTTTCTTCCTTTCCTTTCTAAAAACTCTTTTAACAATATTGGTTTTATAATGAAAAAATGGTTTAAGTGAGAGAGAAAAGAGAAACAGGTTTGAGACTCTGGCGACCTATGCTTTATATTCGAACATCCTAATGCTTTTAGCTACAAACACATCTCCTTTTACATGGTGGGTATGGCTCTGGGGTTTTACTTTTTCAAGGCCCACGCGATGGTGTCTGCTCAGCTACCTCGGTAAGAAGGTCCCGTTTCCACGATGGGGCCAGATGTAAGACAGTGTTGAATGTAGTAAGCTTTGTTTCTCAAACCTGGGAACTAATTGGAAAAGAAATTTCTGGGACCCTGCCCCACACCTGCTGTATTTGAATGGGCATTTGAAGGAGACGCCCAGGTAATGTGTATGTGCATTCCCACGTGAGAGCCACTGTTCCGGAAGAGTGGTTCTCAAGCTCCTGCATACATCAGCGTCATCTGGAGGCTTAGGAAAGAGGGTGTGGGTCTCCATCAGAGTTTCCGATTCCATGAGTCTGGGGGGACCCCAGATCATTAGCATGTCTAACGGTGAAGACCAGCTTGGACAACCTCTGCTCTCAGGATGGAGCACAACCACATGGCCCTGAGTGTGGGCCAGGGGTGGGAACTGGTGTGGCCCCTGCTGTGTCAATGGATTGTTGCACCTGTGCAACGGGGGTGCGTCTTGTCTTTTCTGTTGGCTTCAGCTTCCTCATTGGCTGAGTGGGAGAATTGCACCTGATGGACTAGAATGTGCTGCTCCAACTCTGATCTGTCTTATCCTTCTATTAATTCCATCACGTGCATGGGAGAGCTGGTCAGAGTGATTTCTGTACAAAACATTCTGCCGGCCTTGCGCAGATGCTCTGTTCAGTCTCCAGTCGCCCTGCATTGCTGGGGAGACTGCTGTGTCCAGTCTTTGCCTCGTGGCCTCCAGCGTCCTGGCCTGGCATCCGTCCTCCGCAGCCACTTGCACCCACATGTTTCATGGTTCCGTTTCTTTATTCATTAGACGCATATCTGCCATCGTTGTCTGTGCCCCTGCCAGTGGGTTAAGTGCTATGATGGAATCCAAAGAAGTGAATCAATCGACACACGCACATCATACCTTTTAAGTAAAGTAATAGAAACCCGATTGGAAGTAGTAAGACGATGGAGGGCGTTTGTGGTTGGCGCCCGTGGGAAGCCGGGCAGTGATGTGGACTTCAGGAGCAGGTGAGCAGGCCTCGCGCCCTTTCTCCAGGGCTCTGTGTGTGCTGACCTCTGTGCTGGCTTCACCCTCCTCTACTGCCTCCTCCCTGGCCCCACAGCCCCGTTCCATGCTTCCTTGAAGGAAGTGGTTTTCTGGAGGGCAGGGACCATGCCTCTGTTGTTCACTGCAGTGCCCATGCCCACCTGTGCCTCGAACAGCTCCTGGCCTGCAGGTGAGGCGGCCTCTGTAACTGCCTGTACGCAGTGCTTTGTCCCCGAGAGTCCCTCTGAACAGACTGACGTGGGTCACGAGTTCCTCCAGAACCAGTCTTTGTGGCTTGAGTCATGCACCATCACTAACTTGTCTAGTGTCATCACATGCCACCCTGGAGCTGGAGATTGCATCAGCTTCCCCAGGCCCACAGGAGGTCCTATGTGGATATTGGGAATTATTTTATTTTATTTTTAAATCCTCACCCGAGGATATTTTTTCCCATTGATTTCTAGAGAGAGTGGAAGGGAGGGAAGAGGGAAAGAGAGAGAGAAGGAAGAGAGGGAAGCGGGGGAGGGGGAGAGAGAGAGAGAGAGCAACATCAATGTGGGAAAAACACAATTGGTTGCCTCCCATACACGCCCTTACCAGGGCTGGGGACCTGCAACCAAGGTACCTGCCTTAACTAGGAATGCAACCCATGACCCTTCGATCCACGGGCCCATGCTCTAACCACTGAGCAACCCGGCCAAGGCACTATTGGGAGCTTTTATGATGGATCCTTGGAGGGCAACTGCTAATGTCCACTGCAGTCCTCTGGCTGCAACACGTACTCTTGTACTGCTCACCTTCAGGAACACTCCACCTACATACAATGCACTCGCCTCATGCAAGGCGTGTGAGGCCCACCCAGCTACTGCTTCCAGCTCCCCGTCCAGCAGCTCTTGGTGCAGTGAGTCCTCTTCATCTTTTTTAGCTAAAACTGATGTTTCAGCCTCAACACACCCAATATGCACTGGTGGAGAGAGAATATGAGAATTGCAGAAATAAAAAAAATTTAAAAAGTCAAGCAAACAAAAACATAGCCTTGGGAAGTAGTAAAACTGGAAAGCTGTGTGAGGGCGCTGATCGGTGGCCCATGGCATTGATTCTGCAAGTGCGTGGCCTCCGTGGTGAGCCAGTCTGGAGCGGGAGGCTCTCCCTTGTCCCGCTGCTCCTGGCCCCTCTCAGATGGCCATTACGGAGGACTTCCCTTCGATGCCACTATAGCAGTTGCCTCCCACAGGATGAGGCTGGGAACGTGGGCCTTGCCTGAGGGTTTGAGCAATGAAAGGCCAGAACTTGACAGGGTAGGTCTCTCTGAAGACCTTGGATTTTCAGTCTGTTTACCTCCCAGTCGATACCATGTGCCAATAACAGCAGCCAAGAGATATTGCTGAGTCAGTCTGAAGTCTGAGGTTGTCTCCTAGCAACAGACCTCCTTCCTCTGCTCGTTCCCCGGCCCTTCGTTTTATCACTCCTGCTTCCTCACTGTGTCTCCTGGGGCTTTGCTCTGGGACACGGAGGCACCTCGGGCCTGCTCTCTGCTCACTGGCTCCACCTCGGCTGCATCCTTACACCAGAAGGGATTGTCATCATTGCCAGGAGGGGAGTTTATTTCAAGAGATGTGTCCATATGGGTCAGGATTCAGACTTTCAACTGACCCCATCCTATGTCTCCCTGTGGTTCCCGCCACCTACCTGTGCTCACGAACAACAGCCTCACTTTTCCATGCCTGCCAGGCTCCCGGGGACAATAATGTCAGGAAGTTTGGATTACAGGCCATTGGTGGCAGGGCCACAACTCCTAGCAAAGCCGTGTTTTCTTTTCCCTCTGCTCCCATCGGGCCACCTTGAACCAAAGGTTGTCTTTTAGGACCTTACTTTTTCTTGAAGGCCACAGGAAGTAGTGTATTGCAACGTCCTAGATTTTTCTTATCTGCCATAGCCCCTGGGCACATGGTCAGTCTGCAACCTGGGGAACCGGAGGCAGCGGAATAACCACCCTCCTTGCTGTTATATATCAAGTGTTGCCAAGTTGCCACAGCCCTGCTGCGTGTCCAGGTGATATCACTGCGCCAATTGGGAAAAGCCTCCCCTTTCTCAGGTCACTTTACTGCCACTTGCTAGGAAGTTGTCTTGTAAAGATACACATCTCTGCTGGCCGGAGTGCCCGTGCCCCAGGGCTGGGCAGGGCACAGTCCTCGGTGGCCCTGGATGGCAACATCTTCGTTGTTTGCCACAAACCTCTTTGGCTCAGTGTATCCACCCTGCCTGACATTGTGGGGTCAAATACTTCAACACCCCAATTCTGGTACCAAAGTCTCAATCCACTACATGCAATTGAGCATAAGGTGACAAAAACCTGGTTTGATCTGGCTTCCAAATATGAGCATTATTGGCTTGTGTAACAATGGTGTGGATTGCAGGCGTGGGTTCACCAGTTTGGCCCCATCTCCCTAATCTCTGCGAGTCGGCTTCATCTTCATGGTAGCAAGATGGCTGTGGCAGGTGCAGGCTGCAGGCCCAAGGATCAGGCCACCTAGAAGGAGAGAACAGTCTTGGGAGGAGTTCTGAGTCGCACGGATTGGACCTGCTTGGGTTGTATTATGCTCCTCTCATAACCTATCACCATGGCCTCTGGAATTAAATGCACTGATTGGAGCTGGGGAGCGGGAACTGGGGGTCAACTTTGCAGAACTATGTAGCTCCCCAAACTAAAATCAAAGGCTTTTGTGAAGAGAGCCATGCACGCTCCTGATATAAATATGATGCTAATAATGCTGATGGCTATCATTTACCGTCCTGCTCTATGCATTGGATCAAATAACCTATAACACAGATACTATTTTTACTCCCATGTAAAAATATGTGAGAAAACTGAAGTTCTTACTAGGTCACATGACTGGTAAGTATTAGAACAAGACGTGACCCAAAGTCTGTCAGATTCCTGTGCTTTCTGTCTTCATCTAATTGAGAAGGTCAGGGTCCCATCAGGAAACAGATGGCACACTCAAACGGGTTATTTAAAAAGGAAGTCTTTGCCAAGGTGCAGACATGGCATCGGAAGCCACAGGGAAAATGCAATACCATGGGACTCCCAACACCAGGGGTTGTTACCAACCCTGAACTTGAGGGGTGAAGGGAGGGGTTGCTCCTGAAACCCGGGCTGCCCAACAGGAGCTGTCACCTTTGCTTGAAGGTCACAGCCAGACCTACAGGGAGAGAACTGGGGGCGGGGATAAATAACTTAGCCCCCCCCCTCCCCGTGTCCCATTTCCTGCTGGTCTTCCCTATTGGCCTGCCCCAAGCAGAAGGCACGGGGCATGTAGCTCAGGGTGGAGAAGCTGGAGAGTGGTCCTGGAGGAGAACAAAGGCTGCTCAGAACAGGGCCCAGAAGACAGAGTAAGCTAACCAGTGCATGAGGTAGGAGAGGTGTTAGGGGGCAGGTGAGTCACCGTAGTTTGGGGCCATTTACTGATATTAGTCAGGATTGCTTTGTTGCCATTTTTTTTTTTTACAACAAAAATACACTCTTACGTCAATATAACAGCTGCAGGTGATTGGATGTCTACTTTATCAAGTAAATGCAAATCTTCTCAGTAACTCTAGGAAGGGTTATAAGCCTTGCTGGGCAAATGGGGAAACTGAGGCTCAGAGAAGTTAACAAGTGTTGTAAAGGTTAAGAACCAGGGCTGTGGAGGCTGGTCGCCTGAGTTCAAATCCTGACTCTACCTCTTACTCTTTGATTCCACGCCTGTTACTTTTCCCCTATTTGCCTCAGTTTCCTCATCCTCATCACAGTAGTAACCACCACCTCTGATAGCGAATGCGTATGGAAAACCAAACTTGGAACAGTGCCTGAAACAGAGCAAATGCTCACACACGTCAGCTCTGCTCACTGAGTGGCTCGAGTCATATGGCTTGGCAGCTGCTGGGCTGGGGTTTGAATTGGACCCCCAGCCAGGGAGTGCCCCTGCTCTGTATCACCAGCGTTGGCTGAGCCAAATGAGGGCACATCCTCAGGGGCTCCCCTGGGCTCCTCTCAACCCCCAAGTCCAGGCAGTGGTTATGGACTTGGGCCAGGTTACTCACCCCTGTCGCTAAGGAGTCAGAAGCTAGCATTGGGGTTTACAGAGGCTGCAGGGACACTTGGGGTCGGTACCAACAGGTCACTTGGGTGAATCACGTCACTTCTTTCCAAGGAAGTGTAAAGCACAGGCTTCGGCACACACCCTTCGGACCGTGCAGGGCCTTTAAGACCGAGTAGACACATGAGCGCTGTATGCCAGCGCAGTCAGGGTCCTGTCTCTCTGTGCCATCCAGCCTGCCAGCAAAACATGGCCACCCACCCACTGGGCTGTCACTCTGACCTCCCTTTCCCTCTCCTGTCTCAGCCCAGTCTCCCCAGACAAGCTACCATCCTCAAACACAGCCACTGGGCTCTCGGAGCCGCCACCCCACCAGGTCCCGGGTGCAGGGCAGGCCCCGCAGAGCACTGGGCTCCCCCCGCTGCTGGTCTCTGCACTGAACTACTCTCATTGATGCGTAGCCACCGAATGCTTTCCTGGGCGGGCGCGATGCTCAGACCTGAAGACAGAACACTGAATGAAGAGGAAGAAAGGAAAAGGAAATAGTAAAATGTCGTCCCGCCCTCATGGAGCTACATTTTAGAATGCCTCTCCGCTCGAGGCCAGAGGACGCTTGCAGCCTTTTGGAATTGTGCCCGAGTTACCATTTCAGTGCAAGACACCCAAGTCCTGGCCTCACTTCCTCCCCGTGCCCTCCGCTCCTCCTTGTCCATCCCTTTCCTTTATCCTGTTCTACCTCTTACCTTCTCTTTCCTCCCCTCCCTCGCTCATCGTCCTCTCCCTCTCTGCCTTTCCCCCCACTTTCCTGATCACCCTCCCCCTCCTCCTGGACCCACCCCTGTGTGTCTTTTTCTCTTCTTGCCCTTCCTGTCCCCACATCTCGCCTCCACGCCAATCAAGGCAGAGCCTGTTAAGTGGGTTGCCCCAGCGCAGGGATGGGGGAGACAGGGGAATACAAGTTCTCCAATCACTGTGCCTTCAAGGAAGGTGGCTTGTGCTCTCGCCCTTCTTTGCCAACGGCACGTTGGTGTTGCAGCCCAGTGAGCCTGCGGCTGCCCGGCTCTGTGATAAGAGAGTGAGTGGTCTTTCCGGCCACAGCACTCCAGTGTCCAGTGCCCAGCCCCGCCCAGTGACCCCCACCTGCATCTGTGCTCCCAACCCCCCACGGCTCTATAAAATGAGAGCACAGGGCTCCTTGCTCGCTGGTCAATTTCCAAAAGGAGAAAATAACCATTTAGGAAGCATTGATTAGGTGCTAGGCTCTGTGCTGGGCACTTGACATGAATGAGTTACTTTGGTCCCACAACATTTCCCCCGATTCCAACGCAGGCATTCTGGCTCAGACCTGAGTGACTTGCCCTGCTCGTAAATGGGGGAGCAGGATTTGAATGGAGGACGCTGTGCTGCTAACCACTGTCCTATCCTGCCCCTGCTGCAGGACTTAGTTAACGTAGCCCACCTCATCACGGCTGCAAAGGGCCCTGTCACCATTTGCTCTGTCCCCTTTATTATAAAGGTGCAGGTTTGAGGTTCAGAGAGAGAGAGAGGGCAACGTGCATGTGGTGTCACCCGTGGGGCCAGCAGGGAGCGGGGACGCGCTCTCTCTGGCCAGGACCCTTTGTCCGCAGCATGCGAATGCAGGTGACCGTTGCTCCCGCTCTGCTGTGCGTGGGAACAGTTTTCTTCTTCTCACCTGTCACAGGAGGGCATTGGAGCAAATGACATCCCCGGCTGAGCCGCTCTGAAGCGGGGCCTGGCCGGGGGAGGTCCGGGCTGGCAGACCTTGGGGCGAAGGGGTGTGTGACCCTGCAGGGAAACAAGGATTGTATATGGCTGTTTACTCAAAGCCAGGCAGAAGTGCTCAGCCACAGGAACGCCAGGCCTGGGGGTTTATTGCAGCTTTGAGTTGAAGCTTAAACTTTGTGCTAAATAAAATCCCAGAACAGTCTAAACAAGTCCGCCTCAGGTGGGACTTTCAGGCCTGGCATTAGCGGGGGCGAGGGAACCTCTGCAGACTTCCATGGGTCAGGCGGGTCGCCCTGCTGGCAGGGAGGAGGCTCTGAGCTCAGACCTGGAGCTAGTGTTCTCTCCTCTCTCTCTCCCTTCCCCCCTTCCTCTCCCTCCATCTCTCTCTCCCCCTCTCCATCTCTCTCCCTCTCTTTCTCTCTCCCCCTCTCCATATCTCTCTCCCTCTCCCTCCCCCTCTCTCTCCCTCCCTCCCTTACCCTCCTTTCTCTCCATCTCTCTCTCTCTCCCCATCTCCATCTCTCTCCCCCTCTCCCTTCCATATCCCTCTCTCTCTCTCTTCCCTTCTCCTCCTCCTCCTCACTCTCTCTCTCCCCCTGTCCATATCTCTCTCCCTGTACCTCTCCCTTCCCCCTTCCCCTCTCCCTCTCTTTCTCTCTCTATCTCTCTCCCTCTCTCCCTCTCCCTCTCCCCCTCTCCCTCTCCCTCTCCCTCTCCCTCTCCCTCTCCCTCTCCCTCTCCCTCTCCCTCTCCCTCTCCCTCTCCCTCTCCCTCTCCCTCTCTCTCTCTCTCCCTCTCCCTCTCCCTCTCCCTCTCCCTCTCCCTCTCCCTCTCCTTCTCCCTCTCCCTCTCCCTCTCCCTTTTTTCTCCCAGCTGGCCGGATTGGATAGGCACTTCCAGGCTTACCCCCACATGAGAGGCCCCGCATGGCCCAGCATCTGGGTGGGGACGGTGGTGGTACCCATGCCAGTCCCTGGAAGGAGGCTGGGCCCAGCAGGGTGCTTCCCAGGATGTGACTAGGACAGGGTGGGCATGCCAGGCCCAAGTCCCTCTGTGGCGTCTAAGCTGAGCATTTAGAACCTGGCTACAGGCATTTGCCACACCAGAGACAAGAACAGGTGGCGCTCGGCGGGATCCCAGCCTTTTACAAGAACAAGAAATGAAGAGACGGGAAGCGGCCCAACCCCAGGATGAGCATGCCTCTAGGATGAGGCTCTTCACTGACACAATAGACGCCCAAGCAGGGAAGCCCCCACGCCGGCAACTGCTTCCCGCTCAGGACCTGGCCCATAATTATAATCCCTGTCCTTTGATTTTCTCTGTGAAAACAGCAACATTCCGCTAGGCTTCGAGCTGAAAACAACACCGGGCAGAGCTTAAGAGATTTATAAACACGGCGAAAAATCCCAGGCTGGTTTCCCACAGCTCATGTCCCCAGGGAGTGGAGGGAGGCGGGGGAAGGGACAGCTGAGCTCAGAGGGTGGGAGCCAGAAGTGGGAGTGGGGGGATACAGATGTGCAAACACCTGGGTGTGCATGGACCGGAAGCTGAATGGGAGCCAAGAATATGACTCAGCTGCCAAAAAACTAGCTAATCGTCTCTGGTGGCAATGAGAGGGGTATATACACATAGGTGTGTGTGTGTCTATCCTATGCAGGTGCCCACGATTCCATCCAGAAAGGATTTATGGGGCTGGGATAGACAGAGAAGCTGAGTGAGAGGGACAGTTGTCCTTCTGGACTCTGTGCTGATGGGCAGGGACCTAATAAGCCAGGGAGCTGTCCACTCGTTGGCGGGACACAGTGGGTGGTCTTTTCTGTGTGCCTGGCAATAGCTGAAGGCCCGCCATTCGGAATTGATGGAGAAAATTCCAGGTTTGGGCGCTGGCAGGGGCTCCAGAGGCCTGAGACGCAATCGCACGCTTTGGTGATGGTTTGCTGCCATTTTGCAGGTGCGCCATCTCAGTGGCGGGATGGGGCCTGGGCCCCGCACCTGCTCATTTGCAGCCCTGCCTCTGTCTACAGGGGACTTAGGTGGCAGACGCCCTCGGGGAAAACATGGACACGTGGTTTTGCATTTGGGGAGTAATCGCCCCTATTGTGTCCACAGGGACGTAGGGGACTCCTCCCAGGCAGAGAGGGCAGTGGGGGGCCCAGCCCTCTGGGCATCTCACATTCTGGCTGGAGTGGAGAGGCCCAGGGTATCAGGGCCGCCTTCACCTGTGGAAAGAAGCAAGGTGTGGCCAGACTTGGAGTAGGCCTGGAGGATACAGAGCTAGAGGAAATATTTTTATTTTTTTTAATTTTGTGTTGCTTTTTAAATTTTTCTTTTTAGCATCTCACTTTCTTCACCCAGCCCAGCTCAGAGGCCAAGTTGTGTAGGTCGCCCAGTCCCCATCCCGCCACCGAGATGGCGCACCTGCAAAATGGCTGGTGGGCATTCTCCTGGTTGGACAGTGAGGACACAGTGCTGGCCCCGGGCTGCTGGCTGAGGCCGGTCCAGCGCCGGAGGCTCAGCGCTCTGCAGATGCTGCTAGAACACTCTGACAGTCCCTCCAAGGCTGCTGTGCCTGCAGCGCCTCCGCCCACCCATCTGCCTGCGGCCCCGCGTCATTCCTCCTCCCAGCCAGCACTGCCTGGCTGCGTCCCAGTGACCCCTGCTGCCACGCTCCTCTCTGGGCTCAGGTTTCCTAATGGGAAAATTCACAGCCGGCATCTCATGGAAAGGCGGTCGCCTAGGAGCCTAGGAGCTCACTGCCCAGCAGGGGACAGCCTCCCAGGATGGTCCCCTCTCTCACGCTAGAGCTGAAGAGGGTGCGCCTGTAGCCAGCATCCAGGCCAAAGCAGCAGCTCACCTGGAAATGGAGTGTGTGTGTGCACATGCACGTGTGTGTGTGTGGACATGCATGCGTGTGTTTGAATGACCAGGTCTCTGGACTTATGTCCACATGAGTGCAAGTCTGTGCGTGGCAGAGTCCCTGCAGGTGGCTAGGCAGGCGGAAAGGCATACTGGGTGTGTGTGTGGACATGCATGCGTGTGTTTGAATGACCAGGTCTCTGGACTTATGTCCACATGAGTGCAAGTCTGTGCGTGGCAGAGTCCCTGCAGGTGGCTAGGCAGGCGGAAAGGCATACTGGGTGTGATATGTGCCTACATGTGTCACTGCCTTGTGCATGCACGTGTGTGTGTGTGCGCGCGTGTGTGTGCGCGCGTGTGTGTGCGTGTGTGCGCATGGGCATCCTTAGATGCCTGTTTTCTTCTCTGTAGGTATTTGTGTGCCTCTCTGGGTTCCACAAACAGGGTGGGGCTCTGGGCCTGACACCTGTGTGCTGCTGCGGTGTCTGATGGGCGTGTGTGATGAGTGGCATAATGAAAATCTCTACGTGGTCGTGTGTCCCTAGGGCAGAGGTGCTAGAAGATGGGAGGCTGTGGTGCCCTGGCCAAGGCCCAGGTTTCAGCAGAGCTATTTCCCAGCATCCTCTGCAAGTGAGAATATCCCTGCTCATTGCAGCTGAGACCTGTCATCTATGCCGTGGTTGGCGTGTTGGAGACCTTGTCAGTGAGCTCTGTGTCTCCCTGGGCCCTGCCCCACACCCTGAGCTTTCTCTTCATCACCTTTACTCTCTGAGTGGACCGAGGAGGCTCCTGGGGGCTCCTCCATGCCATTGGCACCCAGGGGTGTCTGCTTCTATCATTGCCCACACCCCACCACATTCCATCCTGGACCTCAGGAATACGCTTTCCCAGGGGCCTCGTCACTTTTGGACACGTCAGGGGGACTGGGACCTCTGATGAACAAAGAAAACCTCAGAGAGCTCCCAGCCACCCCGCAGGGACATGTTCTGCCTTCCTGCCTGTGCTTGCTCCTGGTGGGAGGCGGGGCCTGGCAAAGGTAGGTCCCTTAGAGAACAGACCTGAGGTGAATAAATGGATGGAGAGGTGTGTTCGCCACACCCACACTGATGGTCAGGGACCTGGAACAGGCAGGGGGGTGGATTATTTGGGGTTCCAGTCTGTGCACCGGCATTACCTGGGAGAGTTCAGGCTGGGCGGCACCACCCAGGCTGAAGTGGCCACTGGCCACAGGGAGTCCGGAACCTGCAGCTGGCCGGTCAGGAAAGGGGCCCGGCTTTGCCGGTTGTGCAGGTGCCGGGGAAGCTGGCGCCGAGTTAGGGCACAGCCTGTGTCTGTGTCAGCCCTGGGTGCACAGCATCGTGCTGCTGCAGAACCAGGGGGGCAAGCAGGCATCCTGGGCACCACGCAGGCCCGAGATCCCGGGCACGGCACAGCGCCCTCCTCTCCTGGAGGAATCTCTTTCCTGCTGATCCCAGTGGCCTTCTGCAGCCTCAGAGGCAGCGTCCCTTCCGGCCCCAGAGGGAGCTGGGGAAGGACTTTAATCTGCAGACTGCTGTCTTCCACTGGAGAGGCCTGCCTCTGGGATCCGCAGCCCCACCTGTGTGCCTGAGCCTGGGGCAGGGGTGGGGGGGATGGGGGAGCAGAGGGGAGGCCTATGTGTGTCCCCAGGACAGCAGGCTCCCACCAGCCCCTGGTGAGCTGCCCCCAGCCAGGAGGGGAGGAAACCTGATGATCTGCAGTGGGACAGCTGTGTTCTGCGTTTCCCTTTAATGATGAAAATGCCATTATGTTTTCTGCTCAACATTACCCAGGCAGAGGCAGCTGGCAGCCCCTCAGGGCAACATCCTCCTCCCCACACTGCCAGTCACAGCAGAGCCATGAACAAAACACATTCCTAAAGCTCTCCACTGTCTCCTCTGCCCTGGACTGGGCACCTGCAGGAGAGAGATGCTGGGCCTCTGTGCCCACTGAGGGTGGGGGGTGGGGGCGCAGAGTAGGCAGAGCCCAACAGGAAGAGGCTCAATCTCTACAAGAGCTTGGGATCCAGAAGGGAGCTGAGGTCCATTTGGCAGATGGAACTCCTGAAACTGGAGGGGCATGGGCTCTCACAAGGTCCCCCAGCAGCTCACAATTGTCAGCACTTACATAACATTGATTAAGTGTCAGGACTGTTCTGAGCATGTATTTGTAGTAAGGCTATCAGGTGTGAGGTGGTATTTTCCCAGCACACCTGAGGAGGAAACTGAGGCATGGCATATGGACACTATGCTGATGAGATGGTAAGGTCTATGCATGCACATTTGTGCCTGTGCGATGGTCCCTCCCCCAGTGAACCCTGAATGGAAGTGCCTGAGGGCAGAGATTCTGTTTTGTTCAGTTTTGTATCCACAGCTCCTAGGATGCACCTGGCCCATAGTGGGTGCACCTGGCCCATAGTGGGTACACCTGGCCCATAGTGGGTACACCTGGCCCATAGTGGGTGCACCTGGCCCATAGTGGGTGTACCTGGCCCATAGTGAGTGCACCTGGCCCATAGTGGGTGTACCTAGCCCATAATGAGTACACCTGGCCCATAGTGGGTGCACCTGGCCCATAGTGGGTGCACCTGGCCCATAGTGGATGTACCTGGCCCATAGTGAGTGCACCTGGCCCATAATGAGTACACCTGGCCCATAGTGAATGCACCTGGCCCATAGTGGATGCACCTGACCCATAATGAGTACACCTGGCCCATAGTGGGTGCACCTGGCCCATAGTGGGTGCACCTGGCCCATAGTGAGTGCACCTGGCCCATAATGAGTACACCTGGCCCATAGTGGGTGCACCTGGCCCATATTGGGTGCACCTGGCCCATAGTGGGTGCACCTGGCCCATAGTGGGTGCACCTGGCCCATAGTGGATGCACCTGGCCCATAGTGAGTACACCTGGCCCATAGTGGGTACACCTGGCCCATAGTGGGTACACCTGACCCATAATGAGTACACCTGGCCCATAGTGGGTACACCTGGCCCATAGTGGGTACACCTGGCCCATAGTGGGTGCTCAGAAGGTATTTATTGAATAAATGAATGAACTGAAGCTAGACACTCGCCGAGCTGCCAAGAGTGGCAGTTTTTCCCATGATGAGAACTCCATGTCTTTACTCCTCAGTTTCCACACAGTTAAGACTGGCGTATGCTGAACCTTGTCAGTGGCTGCCAGGAAAGGAACATCAAGATGATTAAAGTTGGGGAAATGGTACCTCCAGGGTAGCGTTGATGGGCTGGGGGTCAGTGACCCCAAAAAGGGAAGCCAACCTCAGAGTTGTGTCAGGCAGGCTTGAGCTCTCTGTGGCTGATAGCTGTCCATCAGCCTCTGCCTCTGAGGTCTGGCCCTGGGAGAGGGGGAAGGAAAGGGAGAGGAAGGAATTTGAGGGAGGGAGACAGGTTGGGCGTGAGCAGGGGATCTCACTGTACAGGTTTGGGGCTGGGAGGGGTAGAAAGTGGGGTGAGTATTGGGCTGTCAGAGCTTTGCCATTAGAGACAGGGGGCATGCATAGGGCAGGAACGGGGTGAGGTGTTTGCCTTGGGTGCAAAATTTAAGGGGATGTACAGGTAATTGTGATAACCTTTAAATGCAATATTTCTTTTAAAAATTAATGCAGACATTTATGATGAGCAAAACAAGATAGGACCTGATACTATGCTTGCATGACCACCTGGCCCCCCTCCTGCTACCCCCAGTCCTGGGCCTGGCACAGATCAGGTGTCTCTGAGACTGGGTGGAGTTGTCCTGAGGGGATGCACTGTGAGGGAGACAGGTGTGGTTGGGGTGGGGCGGGATGTGTCTTGGGAGGCTCCTGAGAGCTGTGCTTTGGGGGAGAGGGAAGGGGTTTGGGGTGCCGATGTTATGATGGGAGGTGGTGAGCAGTGAGTAGAAGCATGGCCAACTGGCCTGCTGCTGGAGAGGAAAGAGGGCTGTGGATGGGAAGGTTTCTCTCAAACCAGTGACGTCTCCACCTAATTGGGCTCATTGTGTTTATGATGGTTCCCACTGGAGTACTGGAATCATGAACTGGGCGGGGCAGCTTTCTCCTGGGTAATGAGCTGGCGGGGGGGGGGGGGGGGGGGGCGGAGCCTAGGGGAATGTGACAGGAGGCCTGGGCTGAGGGTAAGCCATCCAGCCACCCCTTCCCCGCCCACCCCTCTAGATGGTAGCCTCTCACTTCTGGCCCCTCCCCAGAGCACTGCACGCCCGGGGCTCAGATTGTCTCTCCTGTCACCCCTCCTCACAACAGAAAGCAAGAACTGAAAGAGGCAGCCCCTCCTCAGCACCCCAGGCACAGAGTAGAGAGAGCCAGGGGGTGGGGGTCCCAGGAGTTCCTCCGTCCACAGTCCTCCAGCCTGAGAAGGTGAAGCTGGGGCCACAGGGAAGATGATGGAGCACAGGGGGGGCGGCTCTTCGGGCCTGCATGCTCCCGCCAACCTGTGGGCGGTGCTAGGCTCACCTGTTTGCAGCGGGAGGCTTGCAGGAGTTGGGATTCTCTTGGCTTCTCTGCCCCGGCTTTGGGTGCTGGAGAGCAGCATCCAGCAGGGGAGGAGCTGGTGGCCAACAGTGAGGTGAGTTGACCCCACAGGTTACAAGAACCAACCCCAACAGGCGTGGCTCAGGACCAGGGGAGAAGTGAGGATGGTGGGGCCACAGAGGGGCTGGAGTGGTCAGGGATGCTCCCTGGAGGAGGGGGCACTTGAGACGGGCCTTGTTTCTGGCTATGAGAGCAGCCCCCTCAGTCCCATGGCACTTGCTCCTTAGGAGTTTCCTTGTTTGGGTTTTCATTCTTGGGTCACTTTCCGGCCACACTGGGTGTGGCATGGTGGGGCTTGCCTAGAACAGTTGTGGCCCCAGGGGTGCGGGAATGTGCACCCAGGAATTTTTTCTACAAGAAGGACATCCGTTCCACAAATACTCCTGAGGAGTGTGTTGGGGTTCCTGCCCTCGTGGACTGCACGCATGAGGGCGATGAGCCTCTGCTCTGTATGTCAGTCTTCAGGTAGTGAGCTCTCCGTCCCTGGAAGCAGTTAAGCACGCGATGATTCTCAGACTCCCTGGGTCCAAAACTCAGTTCTGTCAGTACCAGTTTCATAACCTTTGGCGATTACGTCATCTCTGTGCCTCCCTTTCGCCACCTGGGAAACAGGGGTATGTAATGACGACACTCCCTCCCAGCGCTGCTGTGAGCTCAGGGACGTCTGCGTGTGGCGCCAGGGAGCTTGCCTGGCACATGGGGAGCGCACATACATGGTGCTCAGACGGAGTGGCCATTGCTTGTATGGCAGTCACCTAGGGGTTCTCTCTGCCTGGGGACAGGAGATGGGGTTCGAAGCCTCCGGGCCGTGTGCGACCCGAGTCCCTGGCTTCGTCCTGCCCTCACCTGGCAGGGCTCTGGGCTCCAGCCCGCGGACCCTGCCTGCATGGGGCTGCGGGGGCAGGTCTGGTGCTTGCCAGCGTCCCCACCTGCTCCTGCTGCGCAGCCCAGAACAGGCTCCGCCCATCATCCCTGGGCCTCCCTTCGTCTGCGCGTGGACCTGGGCCCTTCGGCGTCACCACTCGGGGTCTCTCATTTTCCTGACACAGTGAGCTGAGGAAAATGTACCCGCTTAGTCGTCACTGGGTTGAGTGTGAACACACAGAAGGACACACCCTGACCTTGGGGGACAGTCCGCATGCATGTCGTACAGCCCCTGGCTGCCTCTCCCAGGACGGCAGTGCTTCTCACTCAGAAGAGGGGCTCCCCGAAGAGAGAGGGTATTTCTCCTCCTCAGAATGGGGCTCCCCTCAGACTGGGGCTCCCTAAGGCCCAGCTGTGTCTACCCTCTGGGGCTCCCTGAGGCCCGGCTGTGTCCGCCTCAGACTGGGGCTCCCTGAGGACAGGGCTGTGTCCCCCTCAGACTGGGGCTCCCTGAGGACAGGGCTGTGTCCCCTCAGACTGGGGCCCCCTGAGGACAGAGCTGTCTCCCCTCAGACTGGGGCTCCCTGAGGACAGGGCTGTGTCCCCTCAGACTGGGGCTCCCTGAGGATAGGGCTGTGTCCCCCTCAGACTGGGGCTCCTGAGGACAGGGCTGTGTCCCCCTCAGACTGGGGCTCCCTGAGGACAGAGCTGTCTCCCCTCAGACTGGGGCTCCCTGAGGGCAGGGCTGTGTCCCCTCAGACTGGGGCTCCCTGAGGATAAGGCTGTGTCCCCCTCAGACTGGGGCTCCTGAGGACAGGCCATGTCCCCCTCAGACTGGGGCTCCCTGAGGACAGGGCTGTGTCCCCCTCAGACTGGGGCTCCCTGAGGACAGGGCCGTGTCCCCCTCAGACTGGGGCTCCCTGAGGACAGGGCTGTGTCCCCCTCAGACTGGGGCTCCCTGAGGACAGGGCTGTGTCCCCCTCAGACTGGGGCTCCCTGAGGCCCGGCTGTGTCCGCCTCAGACTGGGGCTCCCTGAGGACAGGGCCGTGTCTCCCTCAGACGAGCTCCCTGAGGATGGCTGTGTCTCCCCTCAGACTGGGGCTCCCTGAGGACAGGGCTGTGTCCCCCTCAGACTGGGGCTCCCTGAGGGCAGGGCCGTGTCCCCCTCAGACTGGGGCTCCCTGAGGGCAGGGCCGTGTCCCCCTCAGACTGGGGCTCCCTGAGGCCCAGCTGTGTCTCCCTGTGACTGGCAGCTCTCCCAGGACCACCCCCAGGGAACCGCCAGGTCTCCCGCCTCTGCTTGCAGAGATCCCCCGTGACTGGCACAGGCCGCTGGCGCCTGACCTCAAGCCCCTTTCTCTCCATCTCCTCACCTGCCTCCTCCATCCTGGCCCGCAGTTTCCTCTGAACATCCCAACCGGGGCCAGACCCGTCTGCTTCCACATCGCTGAGCCAGCTGCAAAACCAGGTCACCTCCCTCTCCTTGTCCCCGTCCCTCTCCCTAATCGAATCATTTCCCCTGCGTTGTGCGCGTCAGTCGAAGCTTGGACAGGCGTGGGTCTTACAGTCACCGGGAACCGCGAGGACCGCGATGAGACGGGAATAAGAGTCTTGATGCAAAATCAGCAGAGTGTGGGATCTCTGCCTTTCCTGCCCCCGCCCCGCCTGCTCCGCCCCGTGCTGGCTGCGGGCTCAGCACTAATCTCAGTGCTCAGCGGGGTCTGCCGGGGCGCAGAGGAGGGCGCCTGGCTCACACTCTTGCCACCTGCCAAGGGGAGGGGGGGACGGGGTCGGGTGCAATGGGGACAGGTCTGGTGGCTGATAGAGTCCTGTGAAAGCCCATGTGTGATGGGCGGCAGAGGGACTGTCTTCTGGCCCCAGGCAGTTGCCGTCCACCCCCGGTCACCAGGGCAGCGGCAGGGACAGCCCAGGGCCTGCCCCGTCCTGCTCTCGGGAACTCTGGGTCCAGGTCGCAGCCCGCTGTCAGGCTGCCCGGCTTTAGGACAGCTGCCGCCGCCTTCCTCTGGGTGAGCGATCATAACAGTCATGATGATGCTAATGATGCTAATCAGGCAGCCAAGTTGTGGATGCGCTTCCGTCATCTCATCTGAGGGCAGGCGGGTGGCCGAGGCTCAGAGACTTCAAGAGGTTTGTTCGTGGTCACACAGCAAGGCAGCGGCACCAAGGCCTCTTCCCTCAGCCTGTCTTGCTTTCCGGGGAGACTGGGGGACCCCAGGCTGAGCCAGGCTGCCCAAGGGAGGTGGGCTGGGCGGCGATCAGCAGCCTGTGCCATGGAGTCAGGCAGACCTGGTCCCAGCCCCGGCCCTGCCATTCTCTGTGGGCCTTGGGCGAGTTGCTTTACTGCCCTGAGCCTGAGTCACCTCATCTGAGAAGTAGGACAGCCGTCCTTCTCTCCCAGAGCTTCTAGAGGATGCCTGCAGGGTGCCTGGCACTTGGTAAGTGGCATCTGTCTTGGTCTCTTCTGAGAGCCCCTTCCTCCTCCTCTTCAGACCCCACAAAGTGGCCCATAGCCCCTGTCCAGGGTCCTAAGGAGAGTGACAGTGGCGGGGGGGGGGGCGGGGAGGAGTCCTGACCTGAGTAACACCGATTTCCAGTGCACACATGGCTTGCGTTCCGGGCCAAGCACTGTCCGGAGCTTTTCACACACACTTTCTTAGTCAATTCTCCTAGCATCTTTATGAAAACCTAAAATGAGTGCTTAAATGAAAATAATTACAAGCTTCATGTGTTTTTTTAGAAAGGATCATACAGTGTAATTTTTACCTAACCAACTGCTATGCTGTAGCGCAGGTTTCCTGCTCCGTTTGTGAACACGCTGGTATGTCCAATTAACCTCCGGGTTAAATAAGTGTCTATACAGATACCTACACGCGTGAGTGCGCACATTTGGTTGCATCTGCGTGCATTTTATATCATTAAATCAAATGCTGATTTTAATGGGTGTTGCCTATTTTAATTGAGGAAAAAGGAGTAGTGGGTGATGTTATGAAATCATCCTTGACTTTGAAATGCAGTCAGAACCCTTCGGACAATTCGCAGATGTCCTGTGTCCTCTGACGCTGTGCTGATCTGGTGACCGGGAACCTTTCGAAGCTTGAGACCTGTGGCTGCGTTCAGGCAGCCAAATGGTTCACCACGTTTCCCCTCCAGCCTCCACTTCGCTTCCTGCTGCCTAATTGGCACCTGAGAGACCCCCCCGATGCCATGACCCGGCAGCAGTCTCTCAGCGAAGGGCCTGGAGACATCATAGATACACAGCTTACGTTTAATAATAAAGCCTGCAGTGTTTGTTCAGCGTTCTTAAAACGTATCTAGGGAGGGGAAACTGAGGCACGGGGATGTCACCCAGGTGGCTTCAGAGCCTGGCCATCTCACAGTGACTTACCAGGTCCACGGGGACGAGGTGATAGAGCTCATACTGGGCTTCCGGGCTCCCGACTCCCTTGGGTGTTTAGAAAGTGGTTCACACCGCAGGCTCCGCAGTCCAGACGGCCCTGCTCCACCATTTACTCACCATGTTCCCATGGGCCAGCTACTGCAGTCCCTCTGTGCCTCGGTTTTCTCATCTGGAAAATGGGGATAATAGTTGAAGAACACTTGTACCATGAAAATTAAATGAGCTAGCCCATGTAAGGAACTTCAGAGAGGGCCTGGAGAATTCTGAGTGCTCAGTGCATGTGGCTATTCATCAGATCAGCACAGCAGCATTAGCATAATCATGCCTTGACGCTCCTGCACATACCTGCCTTCTCTCCTCTGTCCTTCCTCAGTCCAGGCCACGCTGAGGTCCAGGCCTCGGCTCCCAGTCCCCCCTTTTCTCCGCAACACGCTACTTGTGATGCAGCCCCGGTTTTCCTGCGGGGCCGTGCTTGTTTGCCGAGTCTCCTCTCTCGGTGTATCAGGTCCCTTCATGTTTTGGACACAGAAGGCACACTCCGCCCTCTGCTCCGGGACATCGGCGCAGGCTGGCTGACCTGACATGTCTAGGAAGTTGCGCCGGCTTCGGTGCAGGTGAGGGTCGGAGTGAAGCTTCATGTGTTTTATCAATAGTAATGGACAGAAAAGATTGCTTGAGAGTTCCTTAAGGAAAGAGAAATCTGATTGTGTGTGTATGTGTGTGTGTGTGCGCGCGCGCGTGCGTGCGCGCGCGTGTGTTTTGAGCAAGAAAGGAGAAAAGTAGGAAACATCCCACTCATATACTTTTTAGAGCAGCGAACAGATGAAAAAAAAATTCAGTTGGTACAACGAGTAATAGAAATACATTTTGGTTCTGTATTTTGTCCAGTTAAGGGAAAGAGAAAGAAAGGACAAGCAGATGGAGAAAAGGAGAGAGAAAGGGGGTGGAGAGAGAACAACAAAATAGAGGCCCCCTGGGAGAACCAAGCCCTTGTCACTAACGCCCCAGGGAACCCCGAGAAACACCCTCCTGTTGGGGGAACTGAAGACTCCATGGTTCTGTTGCAGTTTTCCCCCTGAGCGGCCTGTGCCCTCCTGCACCTGACCTGCAGTCCAGGTGAACTAACCCGCGGACTCCACTGAGCCTGAGATGTGACTCCTCCCTCCTCCCTCCTCCGGTGTGAGCTCTGTGCCCACCTGCACGCCGGGCTCGCGGCACGAAATTGACAGGGCGTCGGCTTCCTGTGTTCCCAGCCCGGCTGGAGAGGCAGACGGGTAAATAACGATTATAATAAAAGTCAGGCCGCTATAATTACTATAATAAAAGTTCAGATGAAGTGCAGGGAGGAAGGATTAATTAATTCCGACTAGGAAATCCGGAGCTGCCTTGGAGGGAATATGGATGAGGCATCTTGGAGGAGGCACGGGCTTCCCGGGGGCACGGAGGGCAGGGGCAGTGGTGGTGGGATGTGGGATGGATTTCGTCAGACGACTTGATTTGAGCTCTCACTGGGCCACCTGGAGCGGTGTGCACCTTTGGACAGCTGACCTACCTACCTCTCTGCGCCTGTCGCCCCTGGGAAGGAGACTGAGGGTCCACACCTCCTAGGGCCATTGCCTAAGAGGCTAAGCCGGGACACTGTCTTGTGAAATGCAAACCGTTGGGCAGTGTAAACAAGTCCCAGTGGGGGCATGGTTGCCGTGGGGTGACCGTGACACCAGGTCCATGATCGTGATGTGAGAACACAAGCACGGAGCTGCCGGCTCGCCAGCATTTGCCCACAGTAGGGCCGGCCTTCCTGGCCCTCGGGTTTCCTGGGAGACCATCCGAGCAGAGTGAGGTTCCTCGCTGGCCCTTTAAAAGCCCAAACCGGCCCTTTGGTGGGCGGTGGGGAACTTGGTGCACCTGTGGCCACGTGCACGTTTGAGAGGTGCGGCAGCTTCCGTCCCCGCAGCAGCTGGGCACAAACTGTGACTCGGTCACAGTAGGATGAGTGCGCCTCACCCTGGCAGTGGCCCGTCCATGCCTCCCAGACCGTGGGAGCGTGGGACCGTGGGAGTGAATACGAGGTGGCCTTCGTCCTGAGGGAGCTGGGTGAGTGTCCATGAGCAGGAGGTCCATCCCAGCCATCGCTGACCCTGCAGAGGATAGCCTGTGGCCTGCCTCAAGCTGTCCCCACGGGGGGAAGAATTTCAGACAAAGGGATGACACCTCCTAGATGCCTGGCATGTTGTGGGCCACAGCAATGCTCGGGCGACTTCTGGTGTGCCATGTGCGGGCACACCGGGTGTGGGTTCACTAGGGGAGCTTCGGGCGAGATGGGAAAATAAGGTGGGGCCAGAATTCAAACGGGATCGTGACACATGTATGGAGTACGGACATGTGCCCAGGGCTGTGCGTGTCTGTATGGAGACTCGGGCACCTGCCCCCACACATGCCACACGGCAACCTGGCTTCAGGCACCAGGGACTTAGGGTTCCTGGGCAGAGAGTGGCCTCTGTAGGTGTGTGTTGGGGATCCTGCTGAGACATGAAGGCTCCTCAGGAGGGATCTGATTGGTGATGGCCCAGACAGGAGCTAGGGCAGCAGGATGGAGGCAATGGCAGTGGGGCTGGAGGGGAGGTGGGGATTAAAAACCTATTATATAAGTAGGATGAGCGGGACCCGGAACTCCTGGGAAGCAGTCTCATAAACAGAAAACTGGCTCAGAGATAAGACAGCTGAACCGCTCCTCGGAGAGGAGGGAGAGAAGGGAGGAGTCAAACAGCTTCAAGGGCACTGGAATTCTACTCGCTGGAGGGAGGCTGTGTTGGGACAGGCGCTCAGAAAACTGCCTGCAGAACTGGCTACAGCTGCCTGTGTGTGACTTCTGTGACTGGCCGCTCCCTCCTACCTGTGCACGCAGCAGAAATGCGCACCTGTGCCCCGGAGAGACGGGTCTCGGGTGTTCCTGGCCGCACCCGGTGTTCACAATCGCCCCAGCGGCCCCCTGCCCAGTGCTCAGTGGCGTGGAGGGCGAGGGACTCAGGACAGCATGAGCAGTCCGAAACGCCACCGCTCTCCATGGGGGTCTCAGGAACACAATCTCCTGAACACAGGACCAAAGCCACACATAGGACTGGACGGCAGGGCTGCATGTGTGCACATGGCACAGATGCCATTCTGTGGAGACAGAAGCCTGAATGGCAGTCCGCGGTTGGGGGAGGGCGGGAAGGGGATCCAGGGGCTTCTAGGGGCCCTGTTATCTATTTCTTGATCCCAGTGCCTGTTCCGTGTGTGTTTATTTTGTGCAAATTCATTGAGCTTATCGTATGTGAACATTTCATATTCTAACAAACAAGCTTTTAAAAATGCCCTCCCTGCCCCCACAAGATGTGATTTGAAGCAACCAGGTCAGGGGGGACCAAGGCCAGGAACCCACAGGGAGGAGGAAGGAAGCAGAGAGAGCTTGGTTGGGGCAGGTTGAGTTTAGTGGGGTAGGGGGGCGGGGGAGGGGAAGAGTCAGGCCACAGGCGGGCGGTGAGGAGAGCAGCAGAGGGAGGGTCCTGGGGAGGACCAGGGTTCAGGGCAAGCAGAGGTGACCCTCCAAGGCAGCTGGGCAGGGGGGTCTGAGGGAGAGGATAAAAGCCAAGAGCGGAGGGCGTGGTCCCAGGGTCCCAGGTTGCAGAGGCCAAGCGTCCTCATTGTGATCACCACCATCACAGCCTCCATCCTGGCTCCTTACCCCCTACCTGCCTCCAAGGCGCTTCTGTCCTCAGGAGCTACTGCTCAGTTACCTTCCCCTGTTCCAAACCTCACGGCCCCCCTCCCCTCACCCTGGGCCCTGTGCATTTCTGGAACTGCTCCCAGCCTGGGCTCTGCCATCCTGTGCCTGTGCAATGGATTGTTCCAACCCAAATAAGTGAACTTTCCATTCATTCCTTTACACTCCTCCTGTCTGTCTGAGCCACAGGGGAAGGTGAGAACCCCTGCACAGGCGTGTCTGTTTATGTGCGGGTGGTCCGGAGTCCAGGGTAGAGGTGGAGCAGGCAGCTGGGGTCCCAGGGAGCGTCTGTCTGGACTTTAGTTCCTCAGCATGGACACCCCCGGGCCTCCCCTGTCTCCTGTGCTACAGCCCGCATGTTCCCTGACACATTCACCCACAGCGGCCACATGGGACTTCTAACCTGGAGAAAAGGGGAAGATTTGCAAGCAAATGAAACTCTATGCTTCCACTGGGGTATCTACAGTATGAAATTAGGAAGTTCAAAAAAAAGGCAGTAAGCCCTAACCGGTTTGGCTCGGTGGATAGAGCGTCGGCCTGCGGACTCAAGGGTCCCAGGTTCGATTCTGGTCAAGGGCATGTACCTTGGTTGTGGGCACATCCCCAGCAGCAGGTGTGCAGGAGACAGCTGATAGATGTTTCTCTCTCATCGATGTTTCTAACTCTCTCTGCCTCTCCCTTCCTCTCTGTAAAAAGTCAATAAAAATATTTTTTTAAAAAGGCAGTAAGAATCCTCGATTTGAGGAATAATGATAACAGCTGTCATTCACTGAGCCTCACTGTGTGCCAGGTGCTGGGCTGCGCATGCTCGTGTGTGATCTGATGGAATTGTCACACCTACCCTGGAGGGGTGTACAATGAGTACTCCCACTTTACATCTGGGGAAACTGAGGCACAGAGAGAGTGACTCAGCTAGTGAGTGACAGAGCTGGGATTTGAACCCAGGCAGTCAAGCTCTCCACCCCCTTGCCTGAAACATTACTAGCGCTGTGAACACAGGGAGCGGGGGCAGGAAACTATGCCTGCTCTAAATTTATAGACCATCCTCCGGCCCTTTATTTTGAGTTGAAAATGCACTACTTGATGGCTTGGCAGCAGATGTATTTCTTTTCTTTCTTCCATTTGGTTTAAGCAAATATTGAGATGAGTTACATTTCCCTTAAGCTGACATTGACCGACAGCAGTAAACAATGTGAATAGCACGGCAGGCAGCGGGTCCACAAATTTCGGTGGGCCGTCAATGTCAGTCTTGTTTCCACTGCCACGAGACTGACCCAGAGCCCCCAGCTCACACCTCTCACTGGCGTGTGGGAACTTCCGTTTCTATCATGATTGGGACTTCCATTACCCACTCAGCCCAGAGCTGTGCAAAGGTCCTGGGGCCCTTCGAAGTGCTGACTGACCTCCCACCACTTCCCAGTGCCTTCAGAGCTGTTCCGCTATTCCTGCTCCCCTCCAGAGCACCTCAGATGATTTCCTCACCACGTTTAGGCTTTTTTTTTTTTTTTTTTTTTTTTCTAAAAAAGACAAACAGGGCAGTGACCTCAAGCATCCTGAGAACACCTCGGAGGCCTGGAACAAAAGAGAGGCGGAGAAGGAAAATCAGCTCAAATTAGTACGAGGGGCAGTGGGAGTGCGAGAAGGGATGTGACAGGTCAGGATGACCAGGCTAGGAAGCTTTCCGGAGAATCCACAGGGATCCGTGAGGCCAGCTAACCCAGAGGACTCTGCCCCTCGGAAAGGGAAGAAAGGAGTGTTCGCCTGAGCCCGGGGCCCTCAGCCCCTGGAGTGAGCCCTGCCTCCTGGCTTTGGGGTTCCACCTTGGGTCCCCCAGGGTAGCAGCAGCAGGGCAGACAGAGGCACCTGTTCTGTTTCCTCCAAGAGGGCTTTCAGGAGAAAGTATGGGAGACAGACGCATGGGCCCCAGGATCAGAGCAAAGAGGGCTTTGGACATACTGGTATGTGGGCTCTCAGAGATGATCCCTAGGTCCGTGGTCGGCAAACTGCGGCTCGCGAGCCACATGCGGCTCTTTGGCCCCTTGAGTGTGGCTCTTCCACAAAATACCACGGCCTGGGCGAGTCTATTTTGACGAAGTGGCGTTAGAAGAAGTTTAAGTTTAAAAAATTTGGCTCTCAAAAGAAATTTCAATCGTTGTACTGTTGATGTTTGGCTCTGTGGACTAATGAGTTTGCCGACCACGGGCCTAGGGGGAGGAACCCCACGTCTTTCCTGGCAGGATGTCAGGCGGTGAGGGTGGGTGATGGGTAGGGAAGATAGGTGGGGAGGGTCCTCCTCAGCCCCTTGGGGTCCTCCAGCTTAGACACTGACTGATCCTCCCTAAGGAGGGACCTGGTACCTGACACCAGATTTGAACCTGGCTGCACCCTCTCCTGATGGGTGACGCTGTGAACCCGGCTTCACCGCCCGGGGCCTCTCCGTCAGCCAAGGCCCTGGTGGAGAATCAACACCAACACCAGGGGCTGCCAGTCTTTCTGCAGAGGTGGTTCTGAGAGTCGTGCTCAGAGCAGCGGCCCACGCACACACACAGCGGCGGGAAACCAGGAGCGCCCTGCGGCTGGGACCTTCGAGCCCCCTTTCCCAGCCGGGCTCCCTGCCTGCTGTTGAAGATGGTAACTTTCAGCTGGCTCTTGGAGGGGGTAAATTTCAACAGAGCTGGAGAGGGGACACCTCCGGGGGAAACTACCTCAGGTGTGGTCTTGGGGGCAACGTTCCAGGGGAAAGCAAGATGCTGAGCAGGTAGCAGCCAGGCCCCTGGGTGGAAGCTGGCAGTGTACGTGGGCTGAAGGAGCAGTGGGCTGAAGGAGGAGGTGAGATGGGTCAACTGGCTGGGAAAAGGGCGAGGAAGGTGTGGCACTGAAGGAGCAGAGGGCCAGGGGGGCAGGGAGAACATGCATGCGTGTATGTGCATGCGGATCTCAGCTGCCTCTGCTCATAAAGTTCTGCAGACTCGTATTTCTGTCAGTTTCACATTAACATTTACATAACAAGTAGATTGAGAGATTACATTATTTACATATATATGGAGGCTGGCTGGGACTGGGGATCCTCCTGCCTGTACATGACGTTTTATTGATTAATAAATTAGACACTTACAGATCAGGCACAAATCAAATCCATCCATTTCAGACACCCATCAGGTGCAAATGAATGTAAATTGGCGGCTTCATTTGCATACGGATAGCAAACCATTTAGTCCTCATTTGTCATAGGCACCACTGAGCAGCTGTAATTTGCCTTGTGGAGCCAGCCTGCAGCAGGGCCACCCCTGTGCTCTGGGCGATTTCTGAGACTGCAGAGGGGAGCTCAGCTCCAGGCAGGGTGGGCACAGGAGTCCCCTATGGACTGCTCCTTCCTGCAGTTAGCTCCCCCTCCCCAGTCACCAGCATACCCCCAGATGAGGGCAGGAGTCCAGATGGCCAGTCTGGAGGAAATCTTGAAGCCCATCTACATCAGCTCCTATATTTTATAGATGATGGATGCACTGAAGTTCAGAGAGGGAAAGTGACTTGCCTAAAGTCACACAGCAAAGTGGGCACAAGGCCAGGACTAGAGCCCAGTTCTCTACCTCAGGTGCAGTCCTTTTTGTGTGATGCCATTATAAGACAGGACAGGGACTGGAGTTTCTGGAGCCCTGGCCCTGACTCCATTCCTTGGAGCAGGGCCTGGGAGTGCGGGGTTCAGGAGAAGGAGGGGTGCTGCCCTCCCATGCCCTTGATTTACAAGCCCTGCCATGCTGACTTCAGGGCTCCTGGAGGGCCCCTTGCCCTGGGAATATCTCCCCACCTTCCCTCTGACTCCCCGAACTCCTTTAAGGACAAGACAGGGCTTTTCATTACATAAGAAGAGGCAGTTTAAAGGCTGGCTGAGGGGGGTGGGGAGGCAAGAGTGGGCAGGGAGCCTTGGTCCCTGCCAGGGTGAACCAGGCCACCAGGAAGGATAGAAAAGGAACAAGAGGGGACACCAGAGGCCAATTTTCACCAACTTCACCATTGCTGAGAGAAGAGGCTCCAAGCATGTGGGCTGTGGTGGGGGAGGGAGGGCGTGACTCAGGGCAGAGGGAGGTGGATGATCTGTTAGATACCACTGGCCGAGTTATGGGGCCAGAGCAGGCATCCTCCTGACCTGTCCAGTGATGGGACGCCTGCTCGAGGCAGGGGATCGCTGAGTTGGCTCCAAGGGAATTTTTCTTGGTGTTTAGACCTGCATGTGTGTTTGGCAGGTTAGAGTATCGAGGTTTGCAGGTGGTTTTATATTTTAAAGTATCTCTCTCCTGTGTGTTAAAGAAAGCAGGTGAATGGGGACATTGACCCCAGGTGTCCTGTACCCCTATTGCTCATGATTACAAGGCAAATGGTGTGTGATGTTCCTGGAACGGTGGGAGGTGACGCACAGCTTGGACTGGCCTTCCCAGCCCCTGTTCCTGGGGCCCGCAGCTCACCTGTCCACGCTCTCTTCAGAGAGAAAGTGCTGGGCGCTCACGCAAGACCATGGGTTGTGCTCCTGCCGAGGGGCGTGGTGCAGCCATGTGAGGGCCACAGGCCTGAGTGCCTTGCTTACCTTGACCTCCCCAGCAGGCTTCATGTGCTCTTTAGGAAACAGGGCTGAGGATAGAATTAGCTCTCGTGGGCATGCGTGCCAATGCCTGGTCCCGGGCTGGCACACAGTAGGTCGTCGTGGACTGAACAGTGTCTCTGATAAAGTCTTGTTATGCCTGAATGAGGGCTATTGTTGATAGCCCCTTGGTGCATCTGAAAGCACTAAAAACAAGGTGGGGGGTCAATTTAATGAGTCAGGATGATTATCCTTTGCCACGTGGAACAGGGGGGCTGAGCCCCCAGGTAAAGGCGGGCCTAAGCACTTGAAAAGCAGCTCTTGGTGAATTCAGTGGGTGATGCCATCAAGGGGCTGTCTGAAGGGGCGGAACTGGAGGTCAGAGTTGTCAATGGGCATTCAGAGGTAGGCAGAGGCATATATTGAGCACCTACTGTATGCGTGGGTGAGTTTGTTCACCTTCGCCTTCACACAGACCCCTGCAGGCCTCTGGCTTCAGCTCCACCGCAGCACCTAGCAGAGCAGAGGGTCCCTGTAGCTCAGCTAGAAAGGAGGGGAAGTGGGGGGCAGGGGTGTTCCTAGGAATACATGTGGCCCTGAATGGCCCTGCTTCCTCTCTGCTCCCCTCCCCACTCATCACTTCTCAGCTCCCCTTGAGATGTGGGTCAAACCCCTATGGCTGGACTCTCGGCCTTCTGGCTCCGTTGCTTCCTCTGAGCAAGGACGTGGCCCAGATGCCCACATGACCTTTCTGGGCACCCTCTTGGCCCAGCCTGACTTGTCCCAGGTGTGAGCCTCCCCTTAGACTGCGGTTAGCCCTCAGTTGCCATTTCGGTTTTCCCTGTTTCAGTGTGGCTTGGCCCAGCTCCCTGCGGCCCCTCCCAATAGGATCTCCCAGCATGCCGTGCAGCTGGTGGCGCCACCCACGTCTGGCTGGGCTGTGAGGACCCATCTGCTCCGATGCTGCTTGATTTTCCTGCGCATCTATGGGTTGAGCAGCACCACAGGCCCCATAGAGACTCCCTCCCTTTCTGGTCTTGGAGGGTGTGGCCTCCATCCCTGAGACACTCCTCCGACAGCCCATTTCACAGATGAAAAACCGAGGCTGGGGGAGAACAGAACACACCCTTGGTCTCAGCCCCACAGCTAGTTCAGTCTCCTGGGGCCCCATTTGGGAAGCGGTGAGGCTTGGCCAGCAGCCCCCCTGTGAGCTTTGTTCCAGCTCCCCCCACCCAGGAGGCCCTACCCATCATCATCAGTGTCTTTATTAGGTTACATCCTGGGATCTGAGAGCTTGATGAGAGGAGACAGTGAAGGTGAAGCTGCTGGCATATTGTTCATGACTCAGCGCAGCTGAAGTCCGGACAGCTCCCCAGCCCCGGATGCCGCCACAGCCCCCAGCCTCAAAGTCCCTCAAGGGCAGAGCCCAGAGCATCTTGTTGCTGTTTTGTGAATCCTGAGTGATAATTATATGTATAAAATTTGACAGTTTAAACCGTTCAGGATTAATCGGCACCAACACACAGAAATGCGCCTTGCCTGTAATTAGCGATTCCCTGGCAAATGCATTTTGCAAAATAGCACTTGATTTTAATAACAGGCTGTTAGTATTAGGACGCTGTGTCCATTTTATTTCAAATTGTCCAAGAAGGCCCCTCCCTCCGGCCACCCCAGCCTCCCTGGCTCGCAGGTGCCTTGCTCTGAGATCCTGGTCGGAGCCCTGGCACCCTCTGGAAGGTGCCTTAGCGATGTCCCCCGCCCAGGCCCTTCTAAGCATCTCCCACCCCACCCCACTCCCTCCGGCGCACCTAGATCTCAGCTGCGGGCAGATCAGAGGGGAGAACACAGGCGCTTCTCCTCAGGATCCTCCTCCCCTCCAGCTCTCTTCTCCCCTCCCCTCCGCATCCCTACTCACTCTCACTCTCCTCCTCTCCCCTTCCCTCTGGCTCCATGTTGCTGGCTGACTCAGTTCTGCCTCTCTCCACAACAGGGGCTCCCCGTCTTTGAAGCCTCCATGGTGGTCCCTACCTGCCTGCCTCTGCCCCTCGCTGCCTCTCTAATTACTTCCCCCTCCTGGTCTCTGTGTCACGCTTTGTGGTAGGTGGGTTTTCTAACTCCATGTCTGCCTTGGCCAGAACTGGAGAGGATGTCCCCCATCCCTCCCTTTAGAGGGTGCTGGGGGGAGTAGGGGCACAGGGCTGGCAGCTCCCCCACCCCCATATGCATGGCCCAGCTGCCATGGAGTCCTGGCCAGGCTGGTGGGGGTGGGCAGAGGCTGCAGGGCTCAGTGTGGCTGCTGCCTGCCCCTCAGTCCCCTGCTGCCACCCTGCCCCACCCCCCAGAGGCCCCGTTCCTTGCTGGCACCTCTGGGTCAGCAAAAAGCCATCTGGGTGTCCTTCTCTGAGGGCATGCACGGCTGTGGCCATTAGAGGGTCCTTCCTGGTGGGGATGGAGGAAGGGCAAGGACAGGAAGGCTGAGGTGCCTCTGGGTGGGTCAGACAGATGGCCAGGGGAGGGGTGGGACAGAAGGCTGCAAGGAAAGGGGACCCCTGCAATGGGACATAATCCCCGCTTGTCTCTTCTCTCCAGAACTGACCCTCCTATTTTCCGCCACCTCCCAGCCAGTCGCCCAAGCTGGAGACCAGACCATCCATCCTCCTGACTCCTCCGCCCTGCCCCTCCTCCTTGAGTCCTCATCCGAAAGCCGCCCTGTCTTCCTCTTCCTCCTCCGCCCCCTGCACTGCTCTGGTCCGAACTGCAGCTGCTGCTCCTGGCTGGCTCCTGCCTCCTGCTCACCGGTCCGCTCATGGCTGCCGGGAGGTTCTGTTTTAACACCAAGGCCAGGTCTCATGGCTGCACTGCCTAAAAACCTTGGCGGAGTCTCGTCACCTCCCCGTGAGGCCTACACTCCTGGCCGGGCCTGCCTGCCTTTGCCGTCTCATCTCCCCACTCTGTCCCAACACCCTTTACACTCCAGAGACGCCAGACTGCCCCAGGACTGGTATGCCTGTGTGTCTGCTGCGCTGTTCCCGCTGCCTGGGATGCCCTTCCCTGTCCTTTCTCCTTTGAAAAATTCCAGGGCTGCCCTGGCCAGGTGGCTCAGTTGGTTGGAGTGTCATCCATATACCAAAGAGTTGCAGGTTTGATTCCAGGTCAGGGTACATACCTAGGTTTCAGGTTCAATCCCTGGTTGGGGCATGTGTGGGAAGTAACCAATTGATGTTTCTCTCTCACATCAATATCTCTCTCTCTCTCTCTCTCTCTCTCTCTCTCTCTCTCTCTCAAGATATATCCTTGGGTGAGGATTTAAAAAAGAAAGAAAAATTCAAGGGCCCAGAACAGTGCTTGGTGGTAGTATGTGCTCAATTAGTAATTAGTATTTGTTGAATGAATGATAGATCTCATTCATCATCCAACCCTAGTTCAAATGCCTCCTCTGAGAAGCCTTTTGTACATGCCCTAGACTTACCTGCTTCTCCTGTGTGTTATTAGGGTACCTTGTATGCCTCCCTTTTCCCACCCTGAAAGGAAAGGAGAATAGCCCTGCTGTAGCTGTCAGCTATGGCTGAGTAACAAGCCACACTCGAAACTCGTGGTGGAAAGCAGCAATGCCAAGCTGGGCCTAACGGGAGAGGCTGGGCGGGGACCAGTGGGCTGGCCAGGCATACTCTCGTCACAGCAATGGCAGATGCACAAGGAGGCAAGAGGCCCCCCGAGAGGCCCCCTGAGCCTGGGCCTGGCACTGGCACACATCACTTCCTGTTATTCTACTGGTCAAAGCAAGTCCCATGAATGATCCAAAGTCAAGGGATGGAGCGATATATTTGCTCTTATGGGAAGTACTTCACCGTCTTACACCAAGAACAGGACAGTGGGGGTTGGGTGGGGAGATTTGGGCCTGTACAGTGTTTGCTCCCTGGTCCCCTGCTTATGAGTATAGACAAGGCATTTCACCCCTCTGAACCTCAGCTTCCTATTTTTCAAGGGCTTTTATGAGAATTGGAATAATTCATTCATTTATTCACTCAGTGCCTGTTTATTGAGCAACTACTCTGTGCCAGACGCTGTTCCAAGTACGGAAAACACAGCAGGGAACAAACCTGGCAATATGTGCCGCGTGCTGAGTTCCGTGTGTGGCCCCGGTGCTGAGCCCACTCCCTCTCCTGCAGAAGCGGTGGCAGTCCCCCGATTAGCACCCATCGGCGACCCTGGTCCGGCCCGCTCGGGTCTCCACTGCATCTCTCCATGGCCCCCTGGAGCTGCTCAGGGCAGCCACCCTGAAGCTGCTGGACTCCCCCTGCCCCAGGCCCTCCGGTTCCATCCCTCTTCCCAGAATACCCTCACCCCCTTCACCCGACGAATCCCTTCTCCTGCGCTGGACTCAGTTCTGGCACCCCTTCTCTCGGGAAGCACTCCCCACACTGTATGTGATCCACACGGTAAACCTTCCAGGGCAAAGGCCGTGTCCTGTTCATCCTTAGTTCCTCGGAGCCGGGACTACAGCAGGCACTAGTGTAAGTGCTGGTGGAAGAATAGAGTAAACGGGTGAATGAGTGTACCCTAAATTACCTTATCTGTACAGGCATAGGAGGGTCATGTGGGGCCATCCATGGCAGTTCATAGGAAGTGGTGCCAGCTGCCTTTCGTTGAGCATTTACGAAGCGCTTGCCCTTGACGGGGCCCTGGAGTGTAGCAGGAGCAACACCCTGCCCCTGTTGGACATCTACACCCAGCAGATCACCTAGGACGAGCAGTGTGGGAGGTGAGAGCGCAGGCCTAGACTCAGACTCCCCAGGCCCAGGCCCTACCCGGATCTGAATCTGGGTGCGTTTGGCAATTTACTTAGCTTGCTTTGCCTCAGCTTCCACCTCTGAAAGGTAGGATTATAATAGCACTTGCCGCATAAGAGTGTTGGAAGAGTTCATGGAACAAAGGTTTATTGGTCACTATGTGCCAGGTGCTGGAGAGAGAGCAGGGAACAAAATAAAACCAGCGTGGGATCAAATCAGATGCTTTGTGGCAATAAATTGGCACAAGGCTAACTGCAGAGCACACATTCAGCGTGTTCACAATTGTTGCTGTTGTCATCTAGTCCAATCCTGCCAACATTTGACAAACAAAGAAACGGAGGCCCAGAGAGGGCCAGGTATTCACCCAAGGTCACACAGCAAATTAAGGATGGAACTGGGACGAGCCCCAGGTTGCCTGATGCCCAAGCAGGGCTCTTTGTACTTCAACACCTACTTCTACCTGGACAGGGGTCAGTGGGAGATGAGGAGCCAGAGAAAAGGGCCCGATCCGCCCTTACTCCCCTCTCAGTGCATGTGGACCTCGACTGAGTGATTCAGTTTCTGTTGTCATCGCCCAATTGTCTGCACTAACGGAGCAGAGATAATCCCAAGATGTTGCCAATCCCATGAAGCGTTCTCCCCAGCTCTGCCTCGCACACGTGTGCTGTCACGTATGTGCTGGGGGTGGGTGTGCGAGGGGAGGCTGCTAATGAACCTCCTCGCTGGGCTTTGTGCAGACTGGTGTGGCGATGAGGCTGCCTCCTGTGAGGGCACAGGCACGGCAGGGGAGGCATCCGGGCTCGGGTTCTGGTTGGGATGGAGGCGCCTGAGACAGGCGGGGGAATGGACAGTCCACGCGCAGCACCGACTGTGCGGGTGGAAGAAGCGTAAGAACGTCCTCTGCCCTTGTCTGGATGGGAGAGCAGGGCTCCGCGCCAGCCCGGAGTGAAACTCCAAGGCCACCACGTGACTTGCGTCTTCATCTGAGGTTGGGTCAGGGGGCGGGTGTGCATTGGAGGAGGGGCGTGCCTCCCCATCCTGAGCTTTCTGGGTCCTCCACCTCAGAACCGAGCCTGCATCGCCCTACCCCACACTGTCGGGCTAACGCGGTTCTCGCTCCACGCTAACCACCTGCTGCTTGACACCGAGGCCTGGGGAGGACCACGTGTCACTTCAGTTGAATGGATTTAGGCTGGGATTTCGGGCACTTGGCCACCTGGGAAGAGAAGGGTGGGGTCAGCGCTCTCATCACAACACCTGGGTGACCAAGCCCCTCTGTCACAGCAGGGCTGTCCTTTCCAGCAAGTGCCCATGTCTGGTTCTGGACGGAAGCACTGTGCCGGCTGGGACGTTTTCCTGGCTGATTCGCAGCGATGTCCCATCACCCAGCAGCGGCAGCCGCACAGGAACACGTAGCTGCGGAGGGAGGGAAGCGCTCAGCGCAGGTGGATACGAGCTGCTTCTGGCCCAGGGGCCCTTCCCTGCCCTTTCTCAGAGGACGACCCTCAGAGTGAGGTCCCCAGGCTCAGTGTGGGGACCCACTCATCCCCAGCTGCTCAGGAGTCTCCCTTCTCCTCCCAGCCCCCCTATACTCTTCCAGGAACCTAGAGGCTGAGTGGGCACAGCCCTGACCAGCATGGAGGGCGTGTGAGAGACACGTGGGCGGGAGAGTCCAGGGAGGCCTGGACCAGTGTCAGCAACACCAGGGCAGATGCCAGGAGGAGGAGCCCCTAGGCAGGTGATTTCCTAATTAGGAAAACAGGGGGCATGGATGGGTGAGTCCTACATTAAATCAGGTGACCCCTCACCCTCCCTGGGGGCATGTGCTGCGCTCCAGGCAGCTGAAGTCTGCATCCTTTTTCTTACCCGGCATCTTTCCTCCTGTTTCTTTGGGGATGTTTTGGTCCTTGTGAAGTCTGCTTGGCGCCCCTTCCGGACCTGCATTGGTGTACATGATCTTGGTGCGGATACCAACAAGGGATAAGGCTTATTCAGCATCTGCGGGACCTCCATGGCCCTCAGAAGAACGGACGGACGGGGGCTGGCGCTTTCTCTAGCCCAGGAACGCCGGACCCAAGTCATGCTAAGCCGTGGTTCTCGGGTACCCCAGCCGGAACCCACGCTGGCTTTCTTAGTTTGGGTTCCCTGGAAGCAGACCCTGGGCCAGGATTTGAGGGTAAGCAGTTTCTTTGGGAGGTTGGCTCAGAAAGGTGGGTGGGAGGTGGTGAGAAAGGGCAGTGAGTGAATGCCGCCAGTCAAGGCTGGGGTTTCCAGTCAGTTACCCCTGGGGCCACCTGCAGCTTAACCCCCATGGGGACCTGGCCTGAGCAAAGACCAGCCTCAGAATTGCACCGCCCCAGGGTGAGTGGGCTGGAGTGTTTAAGCCCACCCCAGCGGGCACTGGCGGGGACCACCGTCGTTGGGATGGGCACTGTTAGTCCCTCGTACTTGGGCCTCCCACGTGGGCAGGGAGAGTGACTTTGGTGCAGAGAGACACCCAGGTAAAAAGCTGCAGGTGCTGGCAGCTGGGAGTCGGGCGCCGTCACGAGAAGGTCAAGGGCACATGAGCAGGGCGTCCTCAACATCTGCTGCTCGGGGCTTTGAACCTCCGTGAGCGTGACTCTCGCTTTTTGCACCAAGTCCCGCTGAATCACGCATTCTGCTCATTTTGTACTGGGGCTGCTGTTGGCCGGGACCAGGTCAACATGCAGTTTCCAGCCCGGAGGTCTTTCCGGCCCCTCCCCTCTTCACCCAGAGTGCGTTCCGCAGAAGCAGGCTCCTTTCAGCCTGGGTCTGAGGCGGCCAAATTAGGAAGGTGGGGCCTCAGTAAAAATAAACGACTTAAGCGTGCCAGAAATAAATGGCTTTGGATTATCTGCTGCTTTGGGTTATGCTGTCCCCGTGGAGAGCGACCCTGACCGCTGGGTTCTCCTGCTGCAGGCCTAGCAGGCTGGGGCTGCCGCCCAGGCGTCCCAGAAATGGCACCTCTAGCCCAGGACTGCGTGGGGGCGGGGCTGTAGAAGGAAAAAGAGTTGCACTTTGGGAAAGCTTACCCCCCGCCCCCCCTCCACCCCTGACTGCTGCTTCTTCAGGGCGTTCATGGGTATCATGAAGGTGTGGGGAGAGAAATGAAAAAGAGCTGTGTGGCTAAGTGAGTTTGAAAATGCTGGAAAAGGCCCAATGGAAAATTTATTATTTACTGCAGACCTTCTCAGATACTTTACTGCAGACCTTCTCAGATACTTTACTATGCAAATCGGCATTGTGGTTTTCCAAAAAAGGAATATGACCTATCTGTCTATCATCTATCTATCTATCTATCTATCTATCTACACATCTATCTATCTATCTACACACACCTATGTGCAGGGTGGGGCAAAAGTAGTTTACAGCTGTGAGTATGCGAAACACAATAATTCTTGTATTATTACTAATTATTGTATTATTTTCCATATGAACAACTATAAACCTACTTTTGCCACACCCTGAATATGATAAGTAAGTACATGAATGCATTATTATTATTATTATTATTATTATTATTATTATTATTATTATTATTGTTATTTCGCTCCAACTCTTTGGATCATGGAACCCTTTCTTTCACGTAGCGCTCCTAGTGCTGTGAGTACCGTGTGGGACACTCACTGGGAATGCCATTTGGCGTTTTCCCAGAGCCTTTCCATACCCACTTGTTAGCAAATCCCATTAGAAGCAGAAAACAGGGCTGTGTCACTTCTCAGCTTCAGACTCTAGAAAAAGGGAAGTTACAAGTTACCCAGACATTTCAAGGGTATTTTATCATAGATGCAAAAAGACAGATAGGCTCAGTTAAGGATTTGTCAGTGAAGATACTGGCCTAGGATGTAACTGCCCACCATAACTGCGTTTAGTTAAAGTTTCATTTCAGACCATCCTTTGTGGTTACTTTAGGTCTCTGAGTTTGCAAGACTGCTATGCAGGCCTCCCCTGAGCTTGTCAGGTCAGCATGTGGCCCCTTTTGTCCACACTTGGATCCTACGGGCTCCGGACCCTGTCCAGTCCAGCCCCGGTCCTCTCTTTTTATTTCTCTCTCATCTTCCGGCTGACTGGTGTCCCACCACGCGGGGATGCTGGCCACAGTTGATGCTTTCCATGCAGAAAGTGGTGGTGATTTTCTGTGCCCGAGGGCTCTGCATAAAGGCCGGGCACTGTGTTCTCTCCGTGGGCCTTTCTGTCCCAGTATGGCTCAGAAAGTGGGTTCAGGAAGCGGTGGGGCCCTGGGGGACCTCAGGAGGGATCCAGGCTCTGCTCTGTTCATCGTCAGTGTGGCTTGAGCCCATAGAGGCCCAGGGAGAGAATAGGACAGGGCCGAACTGGGCCGAGAACCAGGAGGGTGGGGCCTGGCCTGGAAACACAGACTGACCGTCTCTGCCCCAGGGAGTCAGAGATACTGAGGGTACACGACAATATGTCACAGCATCTGAGACTCCTTTGGTTAGAAGGTGGACTGTTATTTTGTGTCCCTAAGAAGGAAGGGTGGCTGCTGATGGGAGGTTGGCATGGCTTTGATTGTAGGACGCGCTCCCATTCCAGAGACTGATGGAGTGTGGTGCTTTCCACGGGCGGGGGCAGAGGGAGGCTAGGCGCCCACCTGGCACGTGGGAGGGAGACTGGAGGTCTTGGGTTTGCAGGATGACACGAGGTTTGCTAGACTCTCCCCACGACTGAAGTGTGCGTGAGATCAGGTCTCCTGAGGGACTGCAGGCTGGTTAGCAAGCTCAGAAACTGGTCCGGTGGGGACATTCCCTGCTTCATGGTCTGGGTCCTAAGGGCTCAAAAGTCCAGTTTTAGCCAGGATTCTCTTTCCTCAGGAGTCTGTGCCTTCTGAATGACTCTTAAATGCCCCTCACACCCCGCCCACCTTGCCCATCTCTGTGTATAGCCACAGCCCTTGCCCCTCCCCCGCCCTTCTTTCCCCCTCATTCCTCTCCCTTTCTCCGTGTCTCCACCCGTCCTTCCTTCTTGCCGATGACAGTTGCAATGTTTTGAATGCTGCAGCCCTTGCATTTCTCCGTTATAGAAAACCCTGCCTCTGGCTGGCAGGATTATCATATCAACACCTTGGTGCATCCTCCCTTGTCCCTCATCCCCCTTCTCCTCTGCTTGGAACTGGCTGCGTCATCACCCCCACACCTGATTCTCAGTCACCCTCTCGGCCGCTTCTCCAGCTCCGGTTTGTCCCGGTGCTTCCTGAAATACCTGCCAGGCCTCCTCTTAGAAGCACTGCCCTGCGTGTCTCAGACTGTATGGGCCGGAACCCCAGCTCAGGAATCCTGTGACCTGGGTTCAAATCCCGGTGCCAATTCCCAGTTGTGTGTCTTAGGGCAAGTGCCTCCCACATGCCTGATTCCTGGGACAACAACGCCACCTTCACCAATCCTAAGATGTTTATATTAACATCTCTGGAATTGCAATGCCTCCCACCATCCTTGCCACGTCAAAGTTTAATTAGCAGAGAAATTTCTTTCTTGGAGATCCCTGAACTAACAGCCCATCTGCTCATCTAAGAGTCCTAGGTCTGATGAAATATTGTCGTATCTGCTTCCAGGGCTGTGAGGGTTAAAATGAGCCAACACGTGAAAAGGTCTTCGCACAGTCGCTGGCATGCAGTAGGTGCCCCATTAATGTTATTATTGGCACAAGAGTGAATCCCATCCGACCTTCGAATTTCCCTCAAGGCATCCCTTCATTGTCTCCACCAATGGGCACGCCCCCTGGCCTCCTGTTGACCCTTTCCTCCTGCAAAGTGGAACCCTGGCCACGCTCCAGTTCACCCTCTCTGATCTGGGTTAGCCCCACGCCATCCAGGGTTGACCTAGGTGTTTGTATTGCTTTCCTCCATCTCTGTGTGTCAATCTCATCTTCCCAGTGCTCCTGGGAGCCGAGTGCCCTGTTATCACATGCTTAGTCCTGAACCCTGCCTGCCATCAGCTGGGCGTGCATAGACCCCCTCACAGTGGCCACCCAATCAGAAGAGCATCGCTGCCTGCCTTCGCCCTGCTCTCAGTTCCTCCAGCGCCTCGCCGAGCCTGGTGTTCTGGGCACGAGTCTGTAGGCTTATTATCGTCGTCTCATTCTAGAATGTGGCCTGATTGCCTCACTCATCACGGTGCCCAGCCCTGAGCCCAAGACCTGGCACAATGTTGGTCCTCAGTAACCGTTCATGGGATTGACATACACGTTCTTGACCACTGACTGGTTTGTTGACCACCTGAGGGAAGAAGGTTCGGGTTGGGGTGGTGACTCAGCTTCCTGCAGACTGAGGGTCACAATTAGAAAAGAGGCGGGGGCTCCAGACCACCAGGGAGGCATCCGTTGGGGATGCCCAGCCTTGCCTGGCTTGATGCTATTCTCACTTGAACTTCATGAGAATTCCTTCATGGTAAGTGAGGTAACTGGGCCCTGAGGAGTCACATTATGTGTTCTGGGAATGTGGGCTTCAAACTTCTTCAACCACGTCTCGCAGTAACGCATGCAATTCACATCACAACCCCGTGTTCACTTGCGTACACACGTGTACACTCACCTCTTGCTCTGCAGCACACTGTTTTCTGTGCCTCTTTATTCCACCCTCTGCACTTTCATCATGTTTTCCTGCCAGACATAGCCCAATACATTGAGTTCATGACCCGCAAATGGGGAACATGGGCCCATGTCCCAGAGCTGCTGAGTGTGGACACACAGCCCGTGCTCTTTCCAATGAGCAAGCCCCTGGGAGAACAGGGGCGGAAAGTCATGTGTATGAAGAGAGCAAGATTACTCTTAGAAAGCAAGTGGGAGGTTCCCTCAGATCCCGGGAAGGGAAGGGAAGGGAAGGGAGTTTGAAGGGGGGTCATTGCTGGCTGGCCGCTTAGGAAGAGAGAGCTGTTTTGCCCGGGGTAGGCACTCCAAAGGCTTCTAGACTGAATGGGAGTGAGGGGTGAGTGAGTGCTGCTCTGGCTGCTATGGTCCTTAGGAGGAAGGGATTTCACAGGTCTGGATGGAAGGAGCCCATCTCCGCTATCACACGGATGTGAGAAGTGAGGTCTGCAGAGGAGGTGTGGTGTATCCGCGGTTACTAGCAGAGCGGGGGCTGGGAGCTGTGCTGTGCTGGCTCCGGGGCCAGTGCTGAGATGGGTGATGAATGGGTAAGTGGAGGCTTTGGGGTCTGGAACACGGTGCTTCTGCAACTGTCACCAATAGTTCCAGCAGCGTCTTGGAGCATTTATGAGGCATTAACCTCATGCCTGGCAGGGCTTTAATACCGTACACGTATTAGTCCCTTTACTCCTCATGCAAACCCAGAAGGTAGATGCCATTATCAAGCTCCTCTGCAAGAGAGGAAACTGAGGCACAGAGGAGTAAAGCAACTTGTTCAAGGTGACCCGATAGTTCATGGAACAGGGACTTGAATCTAAATGGGCTCCAAAGCACACCCCTGGAGGCCTGGTGGTGGGGAGCAGGGCCTCTCTGGGCACAGGGCAAATACTGGGGCCCTCTTGGGTGGATCCCCTCCCCCACTGCAGACCAGGCCCCTCTGGAAACTCTACACATCCTGGCAGAGGCGGGACAGAGCTCGGCTGATGACACAGGGAAGTGGGAGGCCGTGGGTGGAAGATGAGCAGAGAGGGGGGCCTTGAGTGGGGCTGGGCAGGATGGCTGGGCAGGAGGCCAAAGCCTGGCTCTGCCCCTTTCCCATGGCATGTCCTTGGGCGGGAAAACAAGAGTTGCTAAAACTATCGAGTGGTACTAGGTGGCAGCCCTGTGTGTGGGTCGTCAGTTCCAAGTCCAGGAGGAAGTGGGGGCTCAGAGGGCACGTAACCAGCCCCGGTGAGAGCCGGGGAAGGGCCAGGGCCTGGTTTGGACACCAACTCGACCAGACTCCCCTGTGCTCCCCCCCACGTGCAGGTAACGGCCCGCTCCATGCCCGGGTCTCCCCACCTTTCCAATGGGCAGACAGGCTCCCACCTTGAGGACCATGATGACAGTCGGCAGGAGACTGGCTACTAAAAGATTCCCAGCGTTTGTCAGCCATTACTCATCTTCCTGTCGTCCTGGCATCAGAAATCAGAATGCCTGGTTCTGAGTTGGCTTCGGGTTTAGTCACAATCAGATGGAAGCTGAAACTCTGGGGCCTGAGCCTTGTGTGTAGATCATTAAGAATCCCCTGGAGGCACGGGCGAAAGAGAAGTCAGGTCAAGACCAGACGCCACCAGCATTTCTTGGCACTTGCGTCGTGCCAGGCCCTGGGCCAGTCACTCTCATGTCCTCATTTCCTCAAGACAAGTAAGTGGACATCATCCTTCTGCCCCATTTCCAGATGAGAAAACTAAGGTCCCAGGGGTCTCAAGAAACTGCCCAGACTTGAGAGGCCGTTGGGCATTGAGGTCCAGAGCAGGGGCTTCTGGGCCCGCACCCCCAGCCGGCTGGGTGGCTGACCTCTCTGGCCGCGGATCCTGAAGATGGAGCCGTCTGAGCAAGTCGTGAAGGTTACGCGAGATGTTGTGTGTTCAGGGTTTAGCGTGTGTCTGACACAGGACAAGCCCACAGTAAATGGTAGGAGTCGAGCCCCCACCGCATTCTGTCAGGGTGCAGAAGATGGGGGAGAAATCTCTTTAGCTTTTGAACTAAACCAAGGCAGTGCTGGAGGAGCAGTTGGACGCACTGGTGAGCATTTATTGAGAGCCTCCCCTGTGCGCGGTGAGTTCAGGCTCTTTCTAGCAGAGACGCTGAGCGGGCCTCGCAGGCATCGAACCCTGGCTCCTGACCCCAAATCTAAGGTTCACACAGATTCAGGGAGCTGGCCCAGGATCATTATCACTTAGACACCGTCGCCTGGCTTACCAATGTCATGCTTTCAAAATTAATAGTGATACTTGATATGCTTAGTGCTTTACAATCTCAACCAATGTTCCCCTTTAAGGCATACAACTGAAAAACTCTGTGGTCTTTTCCTTTGAGCTTTCCATCCCCGCGGGTGAATTGGGGACAGTTAGCCCATCTGGCATCTGAGAGAGCCAAGGCTCAGAGAGTGGAAGGGAGTCCCCAAATTCTGGAGACTGGAAGTGTGGGGGCTGGAGCTCTGATCTCCTGAGTAAGGAATTCTCCCCGCCCATCCCGGCTCCCTCTCAAAGGGAGGCCTGGCTGACCCCGGCTCTGGGGACAGTGACACTTTGGAAGAGGCACCTGCCAGTGGGGCTGGGACCGCACGGCTCAGCATTCAGGGGCAAACTGTCGGATTTGCAGGGAATATAGGAACATGCCCGGGGACCTGCCGGTGTGCAGGCACCTTCCCAGGGGCTGGATGTACGGTACTCGCAATCCTGGCCAGCTGAACGATGTGCCAGGTAAGCCCGGAGCCGAGTTCTGGGCTCCACTAGCATCCTCGCATCAAGATTTTAGGGGACACGGGTCGCAGGTGTGCTCCGGTGCACACTGCCTCTGGGGGCATCCTTTGATTTTCCTCTTCTGGAAGCTCCACTCCTGCTTCAGAGAGCGAGCAGGTTCATTGTGGTCAGAGCTCTGCCTTCAGTTCGAGTTCCCGTGCGCCTCTCTGTAGGAGCAGAGGACGAAGTCCAGGTGGTTTTAGTTCTGGGGGCACTTGGCTGGATAGGACCATGATGGCAGCCAGGTTCTGGGGAACGTAGCTCATCCTCAGAGAGAGGAGGCCAGGCGTCTGCACCCATCTGCTGCTGCTGGCTGGTGTGGCCACGTGTGAGGCCTCCGCCTGCCCGTGCCTGCACGGTGGGGGTGCTGAGATAAGGTTCTCTCCAAGGTTCCCTCTGGCCCCTTGAAAGATAGCCCCCCACCCCACACCCCCTTCTGGGGGCCCTTCAGAGCTCAGGCCCAGCCTGCAGGATCCTGGATACAGATATGGAAAACGACTCAGAGTCATTTCCTTCTGAGGTCATTTGAATATGACCCTTTCCTGTCTGGGTCGCATGGGCCCCAGGCCCCCCTCACATATCTGTGTCTTGGGACTCCAGCTGACCGGCAGGCAGAGATGGCCATGCTGAGGAGGCCCGTCCCGGAGAGTCACGGCTGGGACCCCCATCCCTGTCAGGAGGCGTGAAGTGAAGACCAAGTGGGGAAGACAGGACCTCCCTGTGCAAGGGGAGGTCCCACAGCGCCACTGAGCGCCACCCAGAGGCCCGAACAGTCCTGTCAATCAGGGCCCTGGGTGCTAGACTCTCTCGCCTCTTCCCAGCAGGCAGGGGGAGGCTTTTGTGTGACAACTTCCTGACTTGGCATTTTAATTTTCAAAAAAGAAATAAATTCTCTCCAGCCCCGGCTGTAATTGACTCTGGAACTGTGACTTTGTCATGCAAACCGTTATTTGTGGACTTTTAGAAACCTGCCTCTTGGAGCGAAATTATATACTTAGAGCCTCTGAAGCTGTGGATTATGGTCCCAACAGATCCTAACGATTCTCTGGGTGCCATTAGGGGATAACATGAAAATGCATATTTAGAGGATGATTAAAAAGCAAACGAGCATGCACGGCGAAATTCCTCGTGGAAAGTGGTGATTAAACTCATTGCGAGACTTTTCTCACGTTAGGGACCACCGGGACCAGTCCCCGCCCCCTGCTCCTGCAGAGCCCCTGGGGCCCAGCCTACAGGTTATAAACCATCACAGACACAGCCCTGAGGAGGAGGAGAGACCACAGGGCTGCCTCCTCTCCGTGGGAGCCTGCTGGCCACTTGGCTGCAACCACCAGAGGGATCCGGGACCATCCTTTCCAAAGACCCGGGTGCATTTCTGCCCCCACAGTCCGGGCCACCATCACACCACCTGCCCTGGGAGCAGTTGAGTGTGAAACGGCTTTGGCAGGAAGTTCAGTTCGGGGCTCTCACACGCCGTGGGGAGGGCGGTTTGTGGGGCAGGATTTTCAGGCTTCTGTAGCGCGGGGTTTTTAGTCTTCGGTGGGGTTTTTAGTCTTTGGTGGGGTTTGAGGCCCAGGTTCCGGACACAGTGCTGCCACGCGGACATTGCTGTGTGCCTGTGGTCATTGTAACGCACACACATGTGAAGCGGGGATACTAATAGCAAATGTAATCCTGAATATGAAAGAGCTTTGGGAACTGTAAAGGGCTGATGCGCGAGGCTGTCATCACTTCCTCTGTGTCTTGGTGAAAGCAGGTGCCTTCTGGCTGGGCCCCAGGCTCACCCCCCGCGAGGTGGCTGTCCATCACACCCCTGGCCTGCCTCCTTCCCGCGTTCACCGTCCTGGCTCCAGAGGGTTTCTGTGGGAAGGAGGCCCGGAAGACGCTTCTTACCCAGTTCCTGTTCCCACTGACGCACGGGTGGTAACCACCCTGAGCTCCTCACGGGCCCACGCCTCTCGGAAGACAGCGGTACTTCATTGTGACCAGGGAATTGCTTAGAGACACACTTTATGGAGCACTTAATATGTGCCGGCACGGTGACAAGACCTTGCTATGTTTTATGTCTCACTTAATATTTATGATAGCCTTGCGATTATTCTAATTTACAGATGAAGAAAGTCCAGAGGAGTTAAGCAAGTTGCCCAAGGTCACTACTAAGTGGCTGAATCCAGGGCCCATCTAAAACGCCAAGCTTTTAACCTTTAAAGCCACAGGCCCTCTCACGTGGGCCAGAGGCAGCAGCCGGCTCTGGACCATGGTTCTTTGCAGGCCTGTTGTGCCATGTGCGTCCTGTCTTTTCTGGGGAAGGCCCTCACCCCGGCCCCAAGCACGTTCAACCTTGGTCCTGAACTACTCCCTCCCTGAGTCCAACATTTCCTCCAGCAACTACCTCATCCTTCTCCACCCCTGCAATACATCGTAGAGCCAGCTGCCTCTTCTGCCTCTGCCCCAGAACTCCCGACCACCCTGAGTCGCCTTTTACTCGACCTCCCAACACAAGGGCTCTTTTTAGGGTCACCAGTGGCCTCTGCGTCTCCAAATGCAATGGGCATTTTAAAGTCCTCTTCCTCTCTCACTTTTCAGAAGCCCTGACTCTGCTGCCCCCTCCACCTGCCTGGCACGCCTTTTATCCTTGCCCCCAGGGATGTGCCCTGTCCAAGTTTTCCTTCTGGCTGCATCTTGGCAGACTCATCAGTGTTGGGCTGCACAAGGCCAGGGCCTTGCCCTCTGCCGAGGTGGTCTCATCGTGCTGGTATTGTTCTTAGCACAGTAGGGCTGCAGGCGTTGCGTTCTGTCTCCCAAGGAGGTCACGCCGTCTCTGGATGTCCACTAGGCTCAGCACAGGGTGGGTGTGTAGAGTCGGAATCAGTCCATTGTGCTCTACACCTGTATGTTCAGCTGTCTGCTCAGCAGCTCCTCTCGGACGTTTTAGAAGTGCCCCCAGCCCTCCAGCCCCCCGCCCCCCCCCCCCCCCCCCGGTCCACAGCGGAACTTGTGGCCTTCTCCGGCAATGGAAGCCTGCTTCCAGTGCTCTCTCCTGGCCAGTGGCACCACCGCCCAGCCTGCGGCACAGGTGAGAAGCTGAGGGTCAGTGTTGGCGGTTCCCTCGCTCCTGCAGCGCAGTCAGTCCATCACTGCCACAGGTCGCTGTCACCTCCCAATCAGCTACTGCATTCAGGCTCCTCTCCTGCTCCTCCACCGCAGCGCCCACGGGTCTGGTGGATCCATCTTATCCTTCTCAAGCCATTTCCCACAGCACAACTCTGAGCACATTGCATACACCCCCACTCTGGTTTTCTGCTGCTTTTGAGATCATTTCTCAAATCTGTGACATGGCCCCAAGGCCACATCTACCCTCCAGCCTTGTCACACACCTTCTTCCTTCTTCTTCCCGCTGAGCTGCAGCTCCAGCTCCAGCTCCAGCTGCATGGTCATGGTCGTGGCCTCTGGGCCTCTCAGTCCCCGGAGCACACCCTGCTCCCTCTCTCCCTCCATGGTCTTGAACATGCTGTTCACTCTGTCCAGAACGTTCTCTCTCTGCTTGCATGCCCATCCAGAACGTTCTCTCTCTGCTTGCATGCCCATCTCCCAATCTTGGCTCCGCTCTTATTTTCTCTGAGAGGCTGGTCCTGCCTGCAGAACCCTCCCTTGGTCTGTAAGCACTGCCGTGAGTGTGCCTGTTGGCGATTCCTATCTTACTCACTGGACTCTGCTCCAGGGGCGGCAGCCTGGGTCTCAGTGCCTGGCACAGGTCTGTCCCAGGGCCTGGCACAGAGCAGGCAGTCCTTCACTCTCTCCACAGGTGTATACATGCAGCCTATCCTGTTCCAGGCACTGTTCTGGGCTCTGGGGAAATGAGAGTGGACAGAACAGACATGCAGTCTTGTTCAGAGAACGCTCCCCAGGCGTGAGTAAATGTGGCCTTTTGTGGCTCACCTTCCAGCCCCCTTCGCCATCCCTCCAAGAAGGTCAGGAGCCTAGAGCCAGGGCCTGGCTGTGAGCCTCCGTGGGAGGGCGGGGGAGGCTGAGTGGTGGCCTCCTCCCTTAGACATGGACATGGCCCCGTACTTTCCAAGGGCTTGAGCGGCAGCTTTATGTTCTGGCCTGTCCTGGTAGCATTTCTTTCCCAGAGGGCTTCCGTTCTGCCTCTCAGTTCCCACCCCTTCAGCTCCTCCCAGGCGTCCTCAGGGGTAAGTTTCCCCCAGGTTCCAGTGCTGGCTGGGCCCTCCCTGGCTGTCTCCTGGGTCTGTGGTGTCTCATAGTTTAGGCTGGTCCCCTGGGGCCCTCTGGGCTCCCACATCCTCATCAGGAAGATGGGGGTGATGATGTGTACCTATAGGGTTGCTATGGAAACTAATGAAGGGAGCTCTGAGCCCTTTCAGCCCCATACACAGGAGGGTTCTAATTGTACAGTATTGTCACTAAACACTGTAGGGCTGCAGGTGCTGTGTTCTGTGTCCTGAGGAGGTCACGCCCTCTCTGGATGTCCACCGGGCTCGGCACAGGGCTGGCCAGGCATGTATAGTCAGGACGAGCTCAGTGAGGGAACTCATAACAAAACTACCCGGTGGGCGCCTCTTTGGCGCCGGTTTCTCTGACTCCACTCCCCTGGGCCCAGCTCCCTGATTCCAGCAGGCTTCTGGCCTCATCCGGCCACACCCACAGGCTGCCTGGCCTCATGTCTCTATGGTCCCTGCCCAGGGAACCCCAAGCCAGAGCATTGAGGGCAGAGAGAGGCACAGTGACAGGGCTGAGGCCACACCCTGAAATACTTTGGCCTAGAGTCTTCCAAGTTAAATGTTTAATTCAATTATTTAAAAAACAATGCTTACCGTAAAAGATTTAGGAAATTCAGTTCTGTATAAAGAATCACCCATAATCCCATTCTTCTAGAAAACTTCTGTTAACATTTTGTTCTTTCTTCCAGTCTTTTTTTTTTTTTAATATACATTTGTATTGATTTCAGAGAGGAAGAAAGAGGGAGAGAGAAAGAAATATCAATGATGAGTTTGATTGGCTGCCTACTGCACGCCCCCTACTGGGGATTGAGCCCACAACCCAGGCATGTGCCCTTAACCGGAATTGAACCCGAGACCCTTCAGTCCTCAGGTCAATGCTCTATCCACTGAGCCAAGCCGGCTAGGGCCCTTCCAGTCTTTTTTAATGAAAATGTTACTTGTAATATAATAAAAATTATATTATATAAGTTATTGTATGTATCATATTATGTAAGTTATCTATACTAATAAAAGCCTAGGTGGCATCTCGCCCTTGCATCATCACAAGATGGCCACCCCCATGTTGTCACAAGATGGCTGCCACAAGATGGCTGCCCTCATGTCGTCACAAGATGGCCACCCCCACATCATCACAAAATGGCCGCCATAAGATGGCCGGCAGGAGAGGGCAGTTGGGGGCAATCAGGCCGGCAGGGGAGCAGTTAGGTGTTGATCAGGCCGGCAGGGGAGTGGTTAGGGGGTGATCAGGCTGGCAGGCAGAAATTGTTAGGGGCAATCAGGCAGGCAAGCGGTTAGGAGCCAGCAGTCCCGGATTGTGAGAGGGATGTCCGACTGCCAGGTTAGGCCCGAACCTGGCAGTCGGACATCCCCTGAGGCATCCCAGATTGGAGAGGGTGCAGGGCTGGGCTGAGGGACACCCCTCCAGTGCACAAATTTTGTGCACTGGGCATCTAGTATTATATAAAATATTATATGTAATATTTTAGTTAAAATATTTTAATTGATACTTTACATTTAATATATTATTTTATTTTATATAGTATCATTAATATAATTATACAACTACTACACTATTTTAAATAATATGTTTAATTAAAATATACAATAGTAAAAATTTTTAGATTGTTAAACACACACATATGTGTGTATATATATATATATAGAGAGAGAGAGAGAGAGAGAGAGAGAGAGACTGATTTTGCTTTTTTCACTTAACATTTTATGATGTTTATTTTCCCATGCTACTAAGCTTTAAAAAACATTAATTTTAATAGTTGCTCCTGTATTATCAATAACTTCTTTTTTAATCAAAAGAGTAATTTTTGATCAAAGCATAAAATGCCAGGAAACATAGAAATGTACCAAGGGAAAAACAACCAAGGCCCACAATTCACACGGTCAAGGAGAAGGCAGTGGGCATTTGGTGCGTGTCCTTCCCAAACCTTCTGTCAATGTCAGAAACATTCAAACCTGTGAAGAATTTTTGTGAGTTTATTTGAGCCAAACTGTCGACAATTGCTGGGAAGCAAAATCTGAACGAATTGAGATAATGCTCCGGAGAATGGCAGTTTTGCACCTTGTTTTATACATTACAATCAAAAGAGGAGACTTATGTGGGTTACATGAAATCCACTGGTGATAGATTAGGGAGGCGGGAGAAAGCACAGCGGGGAGACCTCTGGGACCGGGATAAAGAGTAAAACGATAGACACACACTTCTTTTACATAAGTGGGTGCGGGATAGTTAACAGTCAACAATTAACTCAGTGACATTGAGGGGACTTGTGGTCTCTGCAGAGCGGTGCCTGTGCTTTGAGGGGTCCAGAAAAGGGAAAATTACTTTATCATTCCAAAGGTATGTTATTGTAGATGCAAAAAGACAATAGACAGGCTCAGTTAAGGTAAAGATTGACCTTCGTTGGGGAAGATACCGGCCTAGGACATAAACAGCTTTTAGTTAAAAAGTTTTCACTTCAGACCCTCATTTGTGATTGCTTTAGGTCTCTGAGTTTGCCAGTCTGCCATGCAAGCCTTCTCCGGGCTGGTCAGGTTAGCACATGGCTCCTTTTTGTCCATATTGCTCTTTCCAAACCTGCAGTGTTGGGTCTGCTAATGTTGGGCGTCCACAATTTCGAGGCCTGCTGGTTTTCTTAGGGGTGTGCAGTGAGCGGTCCCGGTACTGATGAATGTTCTCACGCATGTCCTGTTCACAGTAGCGGCAGCCCAGGGTGCGGTCTGGACTATTCACCCGGTGCCTGATGGGTGGACCTCGGGGGTCCTTCCATTTTTTTTGTCCTATAAGCAGCACTGCGATGCCTTGTATGAAAACCTCTGTGTATAGCCGTGATCATTTCCTGGTACCTCACTGCCTTCACTCCTCTCCAGAATAGTTAAGGAAGGGGCCAGTTACAAAGGTGTGGGCAGTGTTGACAGAATCAACAGGATGTGAGGCCCCCAAAGACTGGCCATGCTGGGCAGCCATTAGCTACCTGCCTCAGGCCTGAAGTGCAAGGACAGGAAACACAGGGAGCCGCTGGGGCCAGGGGGAGTGCGAACAGAAACATCCGACATCCCTCTCCTCCTCCCTCTCACCTGCAGTACCTCCCATTGGCCAAAGCCAACTGGACACGAGAGGACAAAGGGGCCTGGGGGACATGGTCCTCAGAGGCCAGCAGCCTCCTGGAGCACATCGCTGAGTGAACCTGAGGTGAATGAAGCATCAAAAGCTACTTTGTTTTGCTATTTCCTTCCTTTTAACTTCCAATTAAGTATTTTATTTATGTCACTAGAGGCCTGGCACATGGAATTCGTGCACGGGTACAGTCCCTAGGCCTGGCCTGTGATCAGGGCCATCTTTCCCAGCTGCCCACAGCCAGCCCGGCCCCCCGCTCTCCGCCACCACCCACCCCCAGTTCCCCATTCGCCCGGCTGGCAGGCACCGAGAAGTGGTCAGTGCACCTCATAGTGACTGGTCCAGTGGCCATTCTGGTCGTTCTGCCCTTAGGGTCAATTTGCATATTACCCTTTTATTATATAGAATTGTAAAAATTGTGTGGCAGATTTGGTATTTTTTTTTTTTATGCAGAGAAAAGATCTACTTAAGGATAGCTATGTTGTGCCTTATATTACTATGATTATAAAAATAAAGGCATTAAATAATCAGAGATTTCGAGGGTAAAAACAACAGAACAGCACAGTGGTGGCCCCTGTCCCCCGTGCGTGACCCTGTAGAGCCAGGAGGGCTTTCTGTTCTGTTCACCTACAGGCAGGGAGCGGATGCCACACGTCTGTCTGGAGAGCCTGGCCAGGGATGAGGACAGGGGGTCGACAGGAGCCAACCTCTGAGGGCTTAGCAGGGCTGCCTCTGTGTGAAATATATGCAGTGGTCTAATCTGTAATATTTAGACTTGTTTACTGCTCCCAGCAGCCCTAGAAGGTATGTGCTATTGTTTTTCCCATTTTTCAGATGAAGAAACAGAGAGGTTTTAAAAAAATCTTATTTCCATAGCCAGTAGAGGCAGATCTGGGCTCTAAACCTGGGTCAGTGGCTCCAAGACCACCCCCCTGCCGGACCACCAGGGTGTCAGCGGGTCACCCCCTCATTTGAGGGTCAGTAGAGGACCCAGCACATGGACTTCCTGCACATGCTTTCTGCTGCACTCCCTTCATTGAGGACCAAAAAGAAACCACTCCCCCAACCTGAAAGGGAGCCCCGCAAAGCCCTAAATCCACCCCAATTGTATTTTCTCTCTAATCTCGGAAAATAAAAATTGCTGAGCGCCTGCTATTTTCCCGGAGTCTGTGTAGCAGAAATCTTCTCCTGGGCTCTGACCCTGGAAGTCAGCTTTCTGCCCAAAGCACATTTTTACAGCCAAGTTATTTCTGATTCTTTAAAAGCAAAAAAAAAAAAAAAAAAAAAAATGTCTGGAAGGAGCAGGCTCTGTTGTAATGTAATGTCTCAGCAAAAATCCCCGGCGCTGGCCGAGCTTGGCTCCTGTCCTGACCGCAGGAGGCCCGGAGATGACTTGAGCAGCATGTGGGGAGCTCAGGGCTGCGGGCGCCCCCGGCACTTTAATTATTCCAGGGACATGATAGAGTGCAGTGAAGCTGATGTGATGTTGAAAGGAGAGGAACGCACAGCCAGGGAGAGGGATGGGCACTTTACAGATCTGACTTTGAACTTGGAAGGGCCTCGCTCTTCATTCTGAGTGAGCTGCTTCCAGGGGCATCAGGAAAATGCTGTGACTTTGGATTTGTATCCAAAATCACCCAGAGCCGTGTGTGTGTGTGTGTGTGTGTGTGTGTGTGTCTGCGCGCGCGCACACGCGTACGCACATATGTGCATGGTGCATGTGAGTTATTAGGCCGGCTTGTGAGTGCGCCTTAATTGGGTCTATTGTGGGTCTATTGTGAGGGTGGGAGCCACATCGGTCCCACTCACCTGTATGTCTCCTTTCTTCATTACATTACATTACAAGCCTTTCTTCCTGGAGTGAAGCACGTGCTCAATAAATGTTTGCCCAGAGCGTCTGTGAGCACCTGCAGGTGTGAGTATTCTGTGTGCAAGGGCCATTCACTGACGACCCCAAGCACCTACTGCAGTGCTGTGTGCGGCTGCCTGTCCTTGGGGGGAGGGGGAGGGGCAGTGCTGACTGAATGAGAGCGTGTGAACATGTGACTCTGGGTATCATGATGCCTGGGAATAAGATCAGCTTGGATGAATCGGCATTTGGGAAAAAGTGCATATGCTTGTTTATTTTATTTTTTTAAAATATATTTTATTGATTTTTTTACAGAGAGGACGGGAGAGGGATAGAGAGTTAAGTTAAAAACATCAATGAGAGAGACACATCGATCAGCTGCCTCCTGCACACCTACTGGGGATGTGCCCGAAACCAAGGTACATGCCCTTGACCGGAATCGAACCTGGGACCTTTCAGTCCGCAGGCTGATGCTCTATCCACTGAGCCAAACCGGTTAGGGTGCTTGTTTATCAAGAGAAGGGAAAAGAGCCCAGCCAGTGTGGCTCAGTGGCTGAGCATCATTCCATGAACCAGGAGATAACGATTGGATTCTTGGTCAGGGCACCTGCCCAGCTTGTGGGCTCGATCCCCAGTAGGGGGCATGCAGGAGGCAGCAGATCAATGATTCTCATCATTTATGTTTCTGTCTTTCTCTCCTTCTCCCTTCCTCTCTCTAAAATAAAGAAAGCAACAACATATTTTAAAAAAAAAAACAAAGAAAGAAAGGAAGATATGGGAAAAGACCTACGTGTAGACAGAGACATGGTAGACGCTGGAAACAGAAACATTAGAGAAATATCTTTATAGATAAGCCAGGGTTCCCTCCCGAAGGCTCTGGCCTCTCTGCTCACGGCCCTTGCGTGTCTGGATTGGGGTCTTAATTGCAGACCCTTCAGCCACAAATGCAGCTTCGATTCAATTATTAGAAAGGACCTAAGGGCAGAAGACTGAACCGTTGGTCAAAGACACTCATTACTTACTGCCGTGGCTGTGACAGGCCTTCCAGCCGCCTGGCATCCCCCATTCACACTTGCAGCCCATTTCCCACTGGGTCTCTCCTGGCCTCCCTGCCGGTGACGGGGCCTGTAGTGCAGACACAGGTCTGTGGAAGCACTGTCATGTCTGTGTTCCCTCCGACAGTCTGGATCTTATCCCCCCTTCCCTCTCCCCCAAGTCTTCACCTGCCCTCCGTCCCTCAGCTGGCACCCTGGCAAATGACTCTCTCCTTTCTCAAGATCAGTTGGTCTCAGGGCTGCTCCCCAACAGTAAGGATGACAAATGGCTGTTGTGGCCAGAGCCTGCGAGGTGACATTTCTCCAGCCTTCTGAGAATCCCCTGTGTGCCCGCTGTTGTTGTCGTCCCAATCTTGCTTTTTTTTTTTCTTATCATCCTTGCTTCCTGGGAAGCCCAAGGCCCTCTCTGCAAAGGCCATGCATCAATCCTGGGAAGACAGGAAGGCGGGCAGAGGTGGGCGGATGTATGAAATGGAAAAATAGGGCATCCGCGCTGCAGCCCCCTCCGAGCAGACGAGGAAACTGAGGCACTGCCAGACACTCAGCTTCCTTTTCTCTCCCCATCCTCGATCTATTGTGAGTCATGTATTTCTTTTCTCATGGACACCGTGTCACGTGCATTCTCTGCAGCACGGGGATTTATTAGATGCTGATGTGGAAGTGGGGGGCTCCCAGAAAAGGAGGAAATCGAAGGCTTAGATAACTCCTGCTGGTAAGCAAAGCCAAGAGACAGGCTGGGGACAGGTGTCTGGTGGGATGGGGAAGTGCAGAGAACAGAGACGGAGACTGGTAGAAAAGACCAGTCTTGTGGGGGAACAGGGATTGAGGAGGCCAGCAGCGTGGGCCACCTGGCCTGGAGGAGAGCTAGAAGAGAGGGTGCAGGGGTTCTCAGTGGGTGAGGACTGGGGACTGATCTGCTGGTGAGGTCAGGGTTAGGGACATCAGAGGAACTGCCGAAGAGGCTCTAAGGCTGGGCCAAGGGGCAGAGGCAACGGTGAAAATGAAAGGCAAACAGACTTCTGAGCAAGATGGGCTGGTGGCACCGGCACCAGAAGGTTCTCACTTTGCGGTGCTGTACACTCCCCTTCTCTTGGTTGCAGGTCTCTTTCTGCAGAGCTGGGTAGGGGCCGATGCATCTGCTTGGTGCTTTATGGTTTGCAAAGCTCTGTCACATCCAATAACCTTATACCAGCCCCTGAAGGCACATCAAGTATAAGAACTCTCACAATTAGAGATGGGGAAGCAGGGAGTGATTCACTGGCCTTGAGAAGCCAGTCAACAGGGAACTGATGATCTAGGACAAGTAGTCAGGGCTACCGAATAAGCACCTACTGTGTGCCAGCTGCTTATTAGGTGCTGGGATTTGAGTCAGGAACCACACAGGTGGAATCCCTGATCACACACAAACTGTCAGTAAGATGCTTCTCAGCATCTCTGAAGAAGACAAGATCGGTTAGTGATGGTGGTGGCAGGACAGTGGGCTTGGGGATGGGGGCCCTTTGACCGGAGTGGAGAGGAGAGGCCTCTCTGAGGAGGCAACAGGTAAAATCGATCTGAGTGATGAGGAGTAGGCTTGCGAAGACTACGTCAGGGTCCGAGCAGAAGGAATGATAAGTGCAGAGATCCCAAGCCTGGAATGGGTTGCAGCCAGGGTGTCTGGAACTTCCTGGCCAAGGGCAGGGCTGGGGGAGGACGGGGCTGGAGGGTGGGGCAGGGGCTGAGTCTTGCAGGAGCTCAGGCTGCAGTGAGGACCGTGGGCCAGCAGCAGCCTCTGAAAGGTTTTAAACAGTTGGCTGACCTGACCTGATTCTGGCTCAGTTAGATCCCTCCGGCTGCTCTGTGGAGGACAGATTGGAGGGAGGTCAGAGTTAGAGGAAGGAGATAAATGTGTGGTCCAGTGAGAGGGGGTGGTGGTTTAAGCCAGGCAGTAGCAGTGGAGATGGTGAGAAGGGACAGGTTTGGGGATTTTGGAGGTAGAGCCCACATGTGATGGATGGGACATTTGGAGTGAGGAAAGAAGAAGAACCAAGAACAGCTGGATGGGTGAACCATGGGGCATTTTGGAGATGGGAGAGGCTCCAGGGGGCAGTGGGGGGGGGGGGGGCTGGCAGATTTGGACTAGGGAGAGGGAATTTGTTGTCCTGTTTAGGTTCAAGATGCTTCAGTGGGTCCCAAGTGAAGATAGCATGTTGGTAAAGGGGTGTGCAATTCTGGCACAGTTTAATGGAAAGGTCTGGTCTGGAGGTAAAATTTCAAGAGTCTTCATCAAACAGAAGGATACGACTGGATATGATCGTCTGGGAAGAGAGTGTAGACACAGGAGAGAAGAGGGCTGAGGACAGAACCAGGCAATGTGGCAACAGAAGTTTAAGAGCTGGCAGAGGAGCCAAGGAGGTAAGCCTGGAAGAGCCTTGCAGGAAGGAGACAGGGTCAGTGGTGTCAGCAGCCGTGGACAGATCAGGTTAGGAGAAAACAGAGAATTGGGAACAGGCTGTGAGATGTTGGGAACTCGTTGGTGACCTTGACTTTGACCAAAGCTTTTCCATGGAGAGGTGGGGATTGAAAGCCCACAGGGAGGAGTGATGGGGGCTGGGGGGTGTGGAGCAGCAGAGACTGTACTGACTACTTGTGGGTCTTTTGCTGGGGGCGGAACAAGGAAACGAGGTGGGGGTGGGGGGCTGCCAGGCAATGCGGGGCCAAGGGAAACATTTTTCTTTGAAGATGTGAACTATTAGACATGTTTGTTAATGGGAATGACTCAAAGGGAGAGACCATGGTCCAGGGTGCAGAGGGAATCACTGCGGGAGAAGGTCTTTCAGAGGATGATCCTGTGCACACGTGCAGGGCTTGGTCCTAGAAATGGAAGGGGTTTTTTTTCCCAGTATAACAGGAAGGAAGGCAGAAAATGTGAGGACAGATGCAGGTAGGTGGGTGAGCTAGGAGTAGGAAGAAGAGACAGGTCTCTGATTCCATTCATTTCTCTATGAAGTATGCCTCGAAGCTGTCATCTGGTGAGGGGGCAAGCAGAGAAAAATGATAATTTGAGAAATGAGGGAAATTTTTGAAGTGCGTTTCTCGGAGAGCTGGCAAGTGGATTTACTGGGTAGAAAAGTACAGAGACATGACCTGGCAGAGTTCAAAGGTATGCCCCGCCGTGAATCTGACCCAGCCTGCATGGCGGTGTGATATTCTCTAGAGGGTCCTGGATAGGGGTCAGGTAAGTGGTGGCTGGGTTTCACCAGGGTTGGCTGTTTCTAGATGGGTATGAAGCGGGGAGAGGGGCCAAGGACATCAGGAGTTCCAGGAAAAGGGTGGTTGTAGAGCTGGTCCATGAAATCCGGGCTGAGTAATGAAGGGAAATGAGAACAGTGTCTGTCAATAGCGAACAAGGTGACGGGTTGGGAAGGTCTCAGTAGGTGAGAGAATTGTTAGCACAGGAGAAGAGAGTTCTACAGGGCACGGGAGTCAGACCCCGGGGCACCCTGGAAGCCAAGAATTGAGAGGCGCGGCAGTTGTTGGTGAGGATGGGGTCCAGGGTGTGACTGTGGGTGAAAGGCTGGGAAAATGCACAGGAAACCGGAGCTACGGTGGGGGTCAGGGAACTGGGAGGCCAGGTGCTGCCTGGATCGCAGCAGGGATGCTGAAGATGTTGAGAGTGACGGCAGGGAGAGTGGTGGAGGGAGGAAGCGAGACAGAGCCGAGCGCGGCAGCCATCCGTCGGTGACGAATCTGTAATCCTTGGAATGTCACCGTCTTCTGGTGGAGAGGTTTTAAAACGGTTTGTAAGAGTCTCGAGTCTTGTTTACAGGAAGCACTTTGAAGCAGCTTGAGCAAACAGCAGCCGTGAGAGCACACCTGCTGCTGGAATCGGGGCTGGGGAAACTGAGTCCCTACTCCCTCCACGACGCCGAGGGCCTTTGCAGGGGCTCCTCGGCACTTTCCCTGCACGCAGCTACACACCGCCGAGGGAATCCAGTGCCCCTATTCTCCCTGAGGAACAGGAGTGCCCCTCCTCCAAGGCCACCCTGGGTGTCAGCACAGAGACAGGACTGGATCCCGGCTTCATCACGCTCCAAACCTGCCTTCCCACGCTGTTGGGTCCCCTGGGGTTCCTACACGCTGAGCTGTAAACGCAGGCCTGGCCAACGTTAGCAGGCAGCCCTTCTCCAGCCGGCCCTAGGGAGTCCATTTCATTCTGTCCGCCCTGTGTCAGAGCTGCGGGTCAGCACTGAAGTCCTTAAAGAAGGCCCGGCTCGGGGGCAAGTTCATGCCGAGGGCTGAGGGACTGACCCAGCTGTGGGGTCTGCCCCTGGGGGGCCAGATCAGGCTTTCAGAGTAACTGCAACCTGGACTTGGCCATGACTGGGCTCCTAGAGCCTCGGCTGGATGTGGGTGAGGTAGGATCGACCCAGGGGGTGGAAGTCAGTGCCCGGACGTGAGGTCCGCATCCAGCTGAGTGGACAGTCCAAGTAGGACATCAGCGTGGCCTAGAGGCAGAGCCAGCTGCAAGGCAGCGCGACGGATACCAGACTCCAGAGATGGTAAGGACGGTGCTGGCGAGACTATATACGGAGGGGCACGTCCAGTCCAGCAGGGTGAGCCCAATAATGGGGGCCTGGAGGCCAAGGGCAGTGCTCAAAGCCAGCTGAACATCCTTCATGGTTTTGAGCCATCTGCCCATGCACAGGGGAACCCTCCTGGCCTGGGATATAGTGTCTGCCTTCGGGGAGGGGCTGTTAATTGCTTAATGCAGTGGTCAGCAAACCGCGGCGGCTCGATAGCCACATGTGGCTCTTTGACCCCTTGAGATTTTAGCAAAGGCCAGCTTAGGAGTACCCTAATTAAGTTAATAACAATGGACCTACCTATATCGTTTAAGTTTAAAAAATTTGGCTCTCAAAAGAAATTTCAATCGTTGTACTGTTGATATTTGGCTCTGTTGACTAATGAGTTTGCTGACCACTTGCTTAACGGGTGTCAGCCAAGTAAGTCAGAGTTCAAGTCAATACCCAGCAGGGCTGGAGCACCAGGAAGGGAAACTGAGGCAGAGGGCCAGGTGCACTGACAGAGGCAGGTGGAAGCTATAGAGGGACACATTTCCCATCTGTGACCTTGGGGCCCCAGGGCACAGAGGACTCCAGGACACCCCCTCTGTCCTGAAGCCCTATCCCCGCCCCCATATCAGCAGGGCTCAGCTCGCTCACTTGCCCCCTCCTAGGGGAAGCCTTCCCAGATGCCTTGTCTAAAAGCGCTCCCAGGCCTTCGCTTCATTCCTCTCCATTAACCCGCTTTATGTTTCCTTGAAGCACTTATTACCGCCTGACACCAGAGAGTATGTGTGTGGTTGTCATTGCCCACCTTCCACACGAGCAGTAGACCAGAGCGCCCCCGAGGCAGGGAGCTTGGTTTGCCCATTTGTCTGGATCCAGGGACGAGGCCAGCTTGACAGGGAATCGGGAGGGTGCCCTGTGGCCCCTCCCCTCCCGCTTCTCCATCACCAAGGGCACGGTGGAGTGGCAGGCACTCTGCTCTGCACGCTTCGGGCTCCGGAGCTGGGTCTGGGTCTGCAGAGAGGCCATCCCCCAGGCCCATCCAGCCCCTCCTGCCCAGGGATCCTGTTCCCGCTGCCCTAGGCCCCCAGCGGCGTGCAGGGGCCCTGGCTGCCGCAGCAGCTCCGTAAGGCTGTGACAGTCACCCTCCCTGAGAACTGGGCCATTGCAGGCCGGGGGCATGTGAGCAGCTGGGCCGGGGAAGCTCCAGGCTCGTTGCATCCAGGCCGATAAGCCTCAGTAAGTGACTCTAAAGATAATCAATTGTTTTCAATCTAAGAGAAACAACCGGCTCCAAGGAACCTCTATTTAAAAACCACACACACAGGCCAGATCCATCTTTTGCTAAATTGTTGCACATGCTGATATGATTTGGCCTGGCAGGCTCAATGTGCTTCCTCGCAGCGCCAGGGAGGGGGCTGGGAGGGCTGTGCAGGACAGTGGAGCAGGGGGAGTTTCCGGGTTACAGGGGCAGCTGAGCAGAAAGGAGAGAAGGGTCTGGGGCAGACAAGGCGGAGGGAACCTCACTTCCCAGCTTTACCCACCTGAGACTCAGGTAAGGGCCCCTGCTGTGTGGGAAATCCTGCCTTAACCCCCTCCCTCCTCCTCTGCTGATCTGATTAGTGGCCTCCTGAAGGGACCTTATACAATAGGGTCCAGATTTTCCAGAGAGGAAAGCAGCCTCAGAGAGGGTAATCTGCTTACCCAAAGTCACACAGCAAAACACTGGCAGAGTGGCGCCAGGGCCTGGGACCCCAGAGGCGCACCTGGGTTTGGTTCTCAATGCAGCCGGGAGGGAGTCTTGTCTCCTCCCAAGGGCTGGGCGCACCATTCTCCTTCCCTGCCCCCCGGCTCCTCCCAGGCGGCTCCAGTGAGCACTGTTAAGTGAGTGCAGAGAGGGGTCCAGGGGTCCCCGGGAGGAGAGTCTATCGGGAGGGAATGGAGCCACTTGCGCAGACGAGGCCCCAGAGGACAGACACGCAGCAGTCTTTGCAAACCTAAGACGGACCGTGCCCTCCTCTGCTCCAGACCCTGCGGCGGCTCCCCAGTTCACCCAGAGTAAAAGCCAAAGTCCTGCCCAGGGGCGCGGGCCCCACAGGATCCCACGCTGACTGCTCCTCCCCCCTCCACCTCAGCCACCTGGTCTCCTGCCCTCCCTCCTTCATGCCACGCACGTGCCACCATTTTACAGTGAGCCGTAGACTCTGAAGGAGTCAAGGACATGAGGCTCCACTCAAGGCTGAGTGGGGTGGGAACCAGGGGAGCTGGGGGGTGAGGCAGGATCCAGGACAGGCAGGCAGTGGAGGGCCTGGCAGGCGGTGAGGGTCCCGCCCTGGCAGGTGGGCAGCAGGGGGAGCCTCGCCCTCTCTGAGCCTGGGAGGTCCCCATCCTGGGTGGCTACTGAGGCGCCTGCAGCACCGCCACAGGGAGCTCTGGAAGGAGGCAGCGCCTGGGCAGTGTGGGGGGTCCGCGGGGCTGAGGGCCACAGCAGCCAGGATTTCTCAGGTGTGGGTCTTGAGACCCAGTCCCAGGGAGGAGCTGGGGTGACTGTTGGGGCCCCGGCAGCTCCGGGGTGTCCGCGATGGCACCCTGAGAGGAGGGCTGTGGTCCTGTCTGTCCTTACTCCCTGCATGGGGCAGCGGCGGCCTCCCTGCCCCTCCCCCGCCTCCCCACACTGTCGGTGGCCCGAGGCATGGACACGGCCATAAATAATAGTAATAATGAGAGAGTCTGTTCCAAGCGCGATGATTTTATGAAATTACATTTTTGAAAAGGTTAATTCTTCCATCTCCCCACTTGTACTCCAATCTGGAGAGACAAATGTGAATTAATTGCTCCCATTTCCTCCCCGGCCTCCACAGAAGGCTGACAAGACATCTGCTTCATGGGCCTGCCTTCCGCAGGCTTGCCCGCCGCAAAGGCTCCTTCCAGGGCTCCCTGACCCCCCTGCCCCGCAGGGCGAGTGCGGTCCTGCCTGGGCCGCCCACTGGTCCTCACCAACAGGATGGCGGGGAGCGCAGCTCGCCTGGGGAGACCTGGCAGACGAGGGGCAGCACAGGAGACTTTATGGAAACGTGGATGTGGAGGGCAGCGTGCAGAGGAGCAGAGGGGGTGAGGTGGGGGGGAGGGGCTGGGGCTCCCCACATACATACCAAGTGGGCAAGAAGGGTGAGTCAGAGACCGGAAGTGAATGGAGACAGATGGACAGACAGACCTGAGGAGGGGCCAGAAGCCGGTGGGCAGGTCCTTTTTCTGGTCCCTGCTTTCCGTCTTTTTATTGTTATTTTCCCCTAAATCAGGCAGAGGATGTGTGGGGAGACAGACCCTGAGGGAAGACATTTACCTCCATAGGAGGCAAGGAGAATGCTGAAGGAGTACTTCCTTGGAGTCCTAAGTGTGACCTCCCCCCACATTATCATCACACTCCCAAAGCAGCACTCCCCTCCCCCATTTCCTCCCCTCCCCCACTGTCTCCCCTCCCCGACTGTCTCCCCTCTCCCACTGCCTCCCCTCCCCCACTCCATCCCTTCCCCCACTGTCTCCCTTTTCCCACTGTCCTCCCTCCCCCACTGTCTCCCCTCCCCCACTGTCTCCCCTCTCCCACTGTCTCCCCTCTCCCACTGTCTCCCCTCCCCCCTGCCTCCCCTCCCCCACTGTCCTCCCTCCCCCACTGTCTCCCTTTTCCCACTGTCCTCCCTCCCCCGCTGCCTCCCCTCTCCACTGCCTCCCCTCCCCCACTCCATCCCTTCCCCCACTGTCTCCCTTTTCCCACTGTCCTCCCTCGCCCACTGTCTCCCCTCCCCCACCATCTCCCCTCCCCCACCATCTCCCCTCCCCCACCGTCTCCCTCCCCCACTACTTCCCCTTCCCCACTATCCCCCTCCCCCACTGCCTCTCTTCCCCCACCGTCTCCCACTGTCTCCAGTGCCCTCCTCACACCCCCCACCCCCACCACCCCAGTTCACCCCCCACCCCCGTCTTGGATGCCCAGCCTCCTCCTCTAGGGAACAGCCCAGGTGGCCTCAGCAGGTCTGCCCTGTGTGCCTGGCTCTGGGCTCTGCCACTCTCAGCTGCGCCACCTCAGACAGCACTGCCCCACTCTGAGCCGCAGTCTCCTGACCTTCGAGGTGGTTCTGAGTGCCCTGCCAGCTCTGAAGTGCGGGGAGCATTTGGAGCTGAGGGCAAAGGTGCGAAGGCGCGTGCGGTCTGTTGTTTTGTTGTGTGATGATTCCATTGTGGTTGGACATCGTCAGAGGTTTTCAAGTACAATAAAGTGGGCCGGCAGGGGACACAGAGAGGAGGGAGGTGGAGGCAGGCTGCGTGAGGGTGTCTGCTGCCTGCTTGCCTCTGGGTGTGCTGTGAGGGGCGGGTGCCTGTAGTAGGTGTGGGGGAGGGGCATGTGCTTGGTACATATCTGGAGAAAGAGCGATGGCTTCAGTCAGTCTGTTTCCTAGGGTGATTCCTAAGCCTGGTCGTCCCCTGCCCACCACCCCGAAGCCCTAGGGGGTACAGATGTGAACCTGCCTTCAGGAGGCAGAGGAAGCGAGACCCCTTCCCACCAGGAGCGATTCACCTTCAGACCAGCCCAGGGGGCTTGTGCATTAATTGGAATTATCCCTAATTCTCAGTGTGTACAGGGAGGAAGCTTCAGTTCCACCTGAGACTTGTAGTGGGGGGAGGGGGCGCATCCTGGAGGAGGAGACATTGAAACATAGAGTACACTCCGTGGAACAGGAGGCTGGGCAAACGGCTCACTGAAGGGATGGAGTGTCGGGCAGGTGCCCAGGGTGGGGGGCGGGTGGAGGGTTAGGTTATTGTATGACTGTGGCTCCGTTGGGTCTGAGATGAGAGGGCACAGAAAGGCTTCTCACAGGAGGGGGGGCATGGAAGAGACTTGGGTTTGTTTCCATGCAGGAGAGGACCGCTTGGCAGGGGGGCATGTGCTTCCTCCGGGGTGGGGAAGGAGTGGGACGGAGGGAGGGAGACAGGGTGTGGGTACGGAGGGGACGGGCAGGCGGCCAGCAGAGTGGGCCCCTGCTGCCTGGTGGTCCAGAAGAAGGAAAGTCTGGGCTGGAGAGCAGACCCGGGCTCCGGCGGGGCCAAGCACCTATCCTCTGCCTCATCCCCCGGACAGGCGGGCTCCCTGGTTATTCCTGTTCAAAGAGCGGGGAAGACCTACTTCCCTCCCAAGAGCCTATTTATGCTGCTTTCTCATTTTCCAGTCCAGTGACTTTACGGCTTTGTGCGTGTGTGTGTGTGTGTGTGTGTGTGTGTGTGTGTGTGTGTGTGTGTGTGTTTGGCTCCAACAAGGTTCCCCAACAACAAGAGGAACCATTCCCTCTCCCCGATCCCCTGCTGGGCACCCACCAGATGGGGAGGGGCCTGCCATGTCTTCTCCAGGGCACTCAAGGCTGGATTGGAGCCCACACCAGGGCTGCAGCGGTGGTGGCCTCGGCTGCTCCCCCTCTCACTGCCTCACGGCCCAGGGGCCTGCAAGAAGAAGTGGGGTTTGGAGAGCAGGGGCCGAGGGCCAGAGGTAGAGAGGGAGCCGGGGAGGGTGAGGGGCTGCGGAGGGTGGGCTGGGGCTCGCAGCGTGGCCATGGATGGCGGGCCTACGGGCTTCCTGTGGTTTGCGCCTGTCATGTCTTTCCACACGTGAGCATGATCCCTCCTCCCAGCCATTTCCTAGGTCCACGGCCCATGGATTTGCTCATGAAACCTACTGACTTCTTTCCATTATTTCATGGTCCCTCCGCTTCCAGCCATCCTTCTCACCACCGCCTTAACAGAAATAAGAGGTCACGTGCCTCCCACAGCTGTCTGCCCACCTCCCCTCCCTGCCTTTCTAGGGACGGAGACTCTGTGGGCAGCTATTTTCTGAGAGAGGAAGCTTTCAGGAGCACCAGGGTCTCGGGGAGCAAGAGCTGTTTTATGGCCCGATTATGGCTGGGTCGCCTGGTAGACATCCAGTGGAGACATCCTGAGAGTCTGGAGTGCAGGATGCAGCAGGGGGTGGGCACATGGACTCAGGACTTATGGGCATGGGGTGATATCTCCCAAAAGGAAAGGACAGAGATAGAGAGAAGGAAGGGCCAAGAATGGCCTCGAGCACGTCACTCTTTTGTTGAAAGAACCAGCAAAAGAGCCCTGACTGGTTTGGCTCAGTGGATAGAGCATCGGCCTGTGGACTGAAGGATCCCAGGTTCAATTCCGGTCAAGGGCATGTACCTTGGTTGCAGGCACATCCCCAGTAGGAGGTGTGCAGGAGGCAGCTGATCGATGATTCTCTCACATCCATGTTTCTAACTCTCTATCCCTCTCCCTTTTTCTCTGAATAAAATATTTTAAAAAAAAGAACCAGCAAAAGAGACTGAGCAGGAGAGGAGAGAGGAGGGGGACCAGGAGCCCTGGCATCTCATGTTCCCAGGGTCTTTCCAGCTTGGCCACTTCACACATTAGGTCCATGTGCTCAGGGAACAGCCCAGAAAGAACGCAGATTGAACCAGAAGCCCAGCCCAGGCCCTTCCCAGCTAGGTGGCCCCGGGCAATGTTTACTTTGCCTTCAGAGCCACATTTTCTCCTCCTGCATGCCGAACGTTCAAATCCATAAAGCTGGTGGAACACCTGGCACCTGGTAGCCACGTCACAAACGTCAGCCCCCCTCCCGCTCCTACTCTTGCTAAAATAAACCCCCCGTGGCATGCACCATCTCAGGAGGAAGTCCTGTAGAGCTGGAGCTATTTGTCTTTAAATACACCATCTTATACTTGCCCACACCGACTCTCATCTGGCACTTTCCCGCCCACACGCGCACAGGCGTGTGGGATTCTGTAGTGAGTCCCCCTGGGCTTGACATTTCACTTCTCCCCCAAAAAACTTAGCGCCCTTTGCAGACTCCCGGCTCCCCCTCTGCTCCCTCTTCTGGAGGATTTATTAAAACTTCAAACAAAGTCGCCCATCCTAACCTCAGGCGCTTCAGTCGGCCACTCTCCACCCAGGAAGTGCCTGGCAAGTCTTCCAGCCTCCTGCCCACTTCTACCCCTGGCACAGTGCCCTTGAGGTGCCCCCTGCCATTACAGAGGCCCTCTGGGAGCCTGAAGGAGTCTGCCACAGGAGTCTGCTAAACCACTCAAGGAGTCCCGTGCTCTGGGGCTCCGGGCTCCTATGCTAGGAGATGCATTCAGCTTTGCCTGCAGGGTCAGAAAGTGAAACTCATCAGTCCCTGGGTCCCAGGACTCTTCTAAGTTTCCTGAGGGCTGTGGTCCCACTGGGTTTTGCCTGCCTTCTGTGAAGCAGATGCTAGCCCCCAGACCCCACCACTATAGTTCCCACCAGCTCCTGCCACCCCCACTTGCATCTTTGAGGCGATGACCTCCCTTGGCTGCTGGAGCGAGCTCTGACTGGGAAGTGCAGGGGTCAGAAGTGCTGGGAACTCTGCCCTCAGGCTGCCCCCACCCGCTGCTTCCACCCCTCCCCCTGCATCTCTTCCCCCCATAGGTGCTGATGGCACCCCTCAGCTCAGCAGCAAGAACTTTAATGTGGGTCCTGCACAGGAGCTCAGAGGTCCCAGCGAGACTGAGCTCCAGTTGCCACCTTTGTAACATCCTTGATAACCCACCTTTTATCAGCTGCCTCCTCTTCCCCATTGTACATCTCCAGTGCCCTTCCCAGTGTTTTCAGGGACCACCTCCAAAATTAACTGTGTGCTCTCAAATCTTTGTCTCAGAGTCTCCTTTTGGGGCAACTTCAACCAAGACGTTCCAGCACTCAGCCCATGATAGCCACATGTCCCCTCCCAGCTCTGGTCAGCAGCCACCAGTCCAAGAGCTGGTGGGATGCTGGGCCAGAGACTGCTCCTAGTCCCATCATTTCTGAGTGTCGCTGTCCATGGTGGAGGAGTCTGTCTTGCCATCAGTGCACGGTCTGCTGATTTATCTCCTTCCAGCGGAGTGGGGCCCAGCTGCAGACAGCAAGTACATTGAGCAAAATCCTCAGCTTCGCATTTCCACCACAGCACGAAGCACCCTCTCACCCTCATAAACACGCGGAACTACTGAAGGGATTACGGCTCTTAGCCCGGCCACTGTGTCACTGAGAGAAATTAATCTCCACGTTTAATCAAAGCCAGAAGGACCAACTGCAGCTGGGAGGGGTTTTTTCTGTCCGTGGTGCCCAGCAGATGGCAGGGAATTCATAGAATCCTCCGACTTGGCAGTGACCTTGAGATGTCATCTGATCCATCCTCCTATGCCTGGGTGCACACAGGCCTCCTTGGCCTGATGGTTGAAAGCTTTTCTAGACATGACCTGGCTGAGAAATGCCCCTTTCGTGAGGGATGGGTCAACCTGAGATGAAGTGGGTTGATGTCCTTTCCTACGAAAGGTTGGAGCGCAGTGCTTTGCCTCTTCCGTTCGTGGTTCCCTGCGACCCTCTGTCCTCACCTGGGGGCTTCCGAGTGGCCACGGCTACATTTGGACTCTCGTTGTGTCTTCCCTGAACTTTTTCGCCTCCTGAACTCTGTCAGCCTCTGTGACCAGGCTGTGGAGTGAGTGTGGAGGGCAGAGCCCTGGGCCACTCTCTGGGCATGCTTGCCGGTGTGTGAGGCTGGAGCGTCTGTGAGGATCGCATTCCTCCAGGGGAGGGACCAGGTGCTGTATGTCATGGCTCGAAGCCCATGGCCGTAGGTTGGACGAGCTCTGGGCCGGCCTGCAGGACGGTTAAGCTGCAGCTGAGAATAGTTTCTGTGCTCAGTGCCTGAAGGAGAGACCCCAGAGAAGCCCACTGAGGGCCTGGGGGCCCCAGAGGGCCCTAAACTCTTGACTCCCAAGGTCTGCTTTTAGGAGGCAGTCCTGGCTCATCAGAGCCCTCATTCCTCCCCAGCGATGTGCAGACAGCTGGAAGAGCCGCATCTCAGGCCCCGCCCAGCCCTCCTGGATCAGGAGCTGCTGTTGTCGGGGCCACACATGGTTGGTGTATGTGGCACTGACATAAGCGTCCAGATAGGCTGCTGGGAGAGAACTGGACTCAGCCGGTGGGCAGGATCCAGCCAGGGGAGGGGCCTCCACCCCCAGTTTGGGCCAGCAGTCCAGCAGGTGAGAATTAGAGAGCAGCCAGCAGACAGGAAGTGGAGGGAAAACCTGATGAGCAGCAGCTGGGCAGAGGCCTCTAGAAATGTGCTCTCAGCCAGGCCAGGCCTGTCCTGTGACCTGTTGCCATGGTCCCAGTCAGGGATGCTGCCTGCCCCCAGGAATGAGATAGTTTCCTTGACAGCAGCACTTGGTGCAGCCTCCCTGCTGAAAGAGGTGGGGGGAGGGGGGGGCGGCGCTGGTTGCCAGCCTCCAGGCCTCGGAGGTGGCCTGGTGGGCAGGAAGCCTCCCACTTAACCCCTTGGTAAAGGTTTGCCAGAGGAGATTAAGAATTCGGTCTGCTGTGGTGCTGAGATGGCCGCACTCCCAGCAGGGAGCGTGGACAGAGACGACCACCGTCCTGTCTGAGCCGCAGGCTGACCGCCTCGGGAGGAGGGTGTGGGAAAGGCTCGTGGGTGAACTTGGACCAGTGATGCAGTCCGGGTTCCAATGCTCCTCGGGGCAGACCCGTCTCAAGGCTGAGACCTGAGAGGAAGGGAAGGACGACCCTGCCGGTGTCTGAGCTGCCAGGTGTCTTCCTCGTGTCCCCCCTCGCGTCTCACGCCCTGGAATTGCTGCTCCTCACTCCTGCCACGCTGGCCGTGGTTCCTCTGAGGGTGAGATGGTGTGGAGACAGTAAGCACGGCGTAGGGGTGATGCGATGATTAACGAGCTGACGTGGGAGAGCTCCTCAGATAGAGGCTGGCATGTGGCACGTGCTCAGTAAACGGTGCCCATTGCCGTTACTGTCCTCGGGCTCTCACTGGCTTCCCAGCAGAGGTCCGGCCTGGCCCTTCTGGAGTCTGAGCGCCTCCATCCCCACCTTCCCTGAGAAGCCCTGGGTCCCCAGGAAGAATGAATGGGTGAACTCCGGGCAGAGGTGTGAGGGTGCTGCAGGCTCGGCTGCTGCTGCAGCAGGAACACCCAGGAGGAAGGAGAGGGGACAGAGTGGGAAGGTGGGGGCGGGGGGAAGATGCAGGAGAAGGGGTGGAAGCAGCGGGGAGCAGAGAGCAGGAAGGAGCGTGGCTCTGGCATTTACTGTGTCTGGTGTTCACACACATTCCTCGTGCACACTCCCCAGTAAGACTTAAGATAAATCCTACTCACCCACTTTGCAGATGAGGAAAGTGAGGCTCCGAGCGCTGAAAGGACTTGCCCAGGGCCAGGCCAACCAGTTTTCAGAGTCCTTCTTCTTAATCACCTTCTGGGCTTTGGAAGAAGAGAGAGCCTCAGAGGCCAGAAGAACAGGTAGGACAGAGGCTGCTGCGGGGACAGGGAGCTGCTGTGGAGCGGGCACGGCCCCTTCAAGCAGGTCAGTCATGCCCAGGCACCGCTGGCAGGCTTGTGACACCCGGTAGCTCATGACTGTCACTTACCTGCCTGTACATTGGGTTCCTCTGAAGATTCCCCCTCGCCTGGGATGTCGCCCCCTCTGCCTGTGGTGTCCAAGCCCGCCTGGGTAGGAGGAACGGAAGGCTGGGCCTGGGGACCAGTGGGGGCATTGAGGAGGCTCTGAGATGGATGGGGCAGCGGGGCAGGGGTGGCAGGAGGAGGGGCAGTGGGGGAAGCTGTCAAGGCCACTGGAGGGAGCTGAGTGCTGACTTCAGAGAGGCTGGCAGGTGTAGCCATGGCAACCACAGACCTGTGACATCTTTGAAAAAGAATAAGGACAAGCTTGGAGATTTTTGTTTGCTGCCTTTGCACCCTTTGCCAGGAGGCGACTGGAGATTTGGGGAGGGGGCTGCTGTAGAAGGCTGGGCATCTGGTGGGTGGATATCAGAGGCAGGAGCTCAGGGGAGAGAGTGTGATTCCCCCCAAAGATGGCAGAGGCTCCTCCTTGGGGTCCTCAGGGCCTCCAGGCCCTGGCATCCTCTGCTGATGCCAGTCCACCTATCCTCTGCCTCCCGGCCCTGTTTGGAGAACGGAGGACCTCCCTGGGGCTGTCATCCTGGCCTGGTCCCATCAGGCCCTGCAGGGTGACCAGCGAGGAACCCCTCTTCAGACTCAGGCCTCCCAGGAGGAGTGAGTTCAGGGACCAAGTAGATTTTCAATGCCCCATCCTCCACCCACGCCTAAAAGCACCCCTTCATTTGCGTGGCATTTGACCAGCATTCCAGGGGCACATGGAATAGATTCAGACTCCAGAGCCACACTGCCTGGCTCCACAACTCCAAGTCCCTTCCAGCTGCTTGGGCAAGCCAGCTCACACCCCCCTGCCTCAGTTCCCCCACTGTGAATGGGACAACAGTAACACGGCCCCTCAGGGTCTCTGGCGGGAGTAAATGAGTTAGTGTCGGTAAAATGCTTAGGGCAGTCATGGCTCGGCCCGGCCTGGCGCTGTGGGGCTTCTCTGTCTTCAGCCTTTGGCCGTGGAGCGGTGGCTTTGGATGGCAGGACCCTGGGACCGAGTCCCCAGCCAGCCCCTCCCGTGCCCGCTCACAGGGACCCCTCAGTCCTGGGCGCTGCCACCTAGTCTCTCCTGCAGGGCCTCCGGCACACTCCCAGGTGTCTGGACAGTCCCCTCGCCTTAGGGCTGCCTTTCCAGGCTACGCTAGGCCTGGAGGCACTCCCAGATCCCCTGGGCCTCAGTTTCTCCGAGGTGCTATCCGTCTGCGGCACGTCTAGGATTCTGAACAGGAAAAGTAAGGAAACCCGAAGCAAACCGGGTTTGTTCCGAGGGGAGGGCCTGCCTACACGGATGCGGGTCGGAACCAGAGTCTGCCTTCAATGAGCAGTTTCCTGACTTCAAAGTCAGGCCCTCGGGAGCCCCGCCTTCCAGAGCCGACCCAGACTCTAGTGGGGGCCCATCAGCAACTGGTACTCATCAAATTAGCCTGGCGGCTGCTGATTCATGAAAGTCTCTAGAAAGTGTCCCTGTGGATGTCCTCCCCAGAATTTATTTTTTAACCTTCCCTCCAGATGTATAGATGCCATAATTTCAGGCTCCTTCTTGGTTACTATGAATTTCCGCGTAATTAGGTCTCGCAGGAAGTGCCCAGTCAGCAGTCTGATAGTCTTTAAACCACAAATAATCCCCACCATTAGCGAGTCCCATGTCCCACCAGGCCCCGACTGAGGCTTGGTTCTATGCACCATCGAAGTCCCCAGTCACAGCTCTGCAGGCAGCTGTCCTGTCCTTATTTCAGGGGAGGAATGTGAGGCCCAGAGAGGGTGAGGGACTCATTCAAAGTCACAGTGAGCCTGTCAGAGTCAGGTTTCCAGCTAAGAGCGCCCAACTCGAAGGCTCTGTCCCTGACTTTGGGGGCAGCCAGAACAGTGAGCAGGAGCCTGGACTCCTGGCCTCCGTGGGAGACTGACTTCCAAGCCCCCGTGTACTCGCTTGAGAAACAGCGATGATACTAACTTGGTGCTGTTCAAATTAATGAGCTAATCTATGCAGCGCTCTCAGAACAGGGCCTGGTATGCAGCAAGCACCAAATCACTGCTTACCTTTATCCTTTCTGCTGGGCTTCCTATATGGACTCGGCACAGGGGAATTCAATACACATCTCTACCCAAACATCAATCTCTGAGCCCTTGAAATTTTCCTAGAAGCAGGCTTTTAAAAATCACAGGTTTTAAGCCCAAATGATTTTCCTAAACATATTTCACAGCTGGCAGGGCCTCGTGTGGTGGGGAGGAGAGGAGTGTGGGGCCAGAGGCCTAGAGTTAGAATTCAGGTTCCGCCCTTCACAGGAGTGAGACTCCTCACAGCCTTCAATGCCCTGGAGCTCTGGAGGGCTCTGTGCTGGGGACAGAGAGCCAGCAACCCCACCCGGCAGGCCAGTCCTGTCCTAACTTGATTGGGTTTCCGCCCTGGGTCTCAGCTTCCTCACTCTTAAAGCGAGGGTCGTGCGCCACATGGTTTTAGCAGCAGACTCAGGTCCCCCCCCCCCCCCCCAGCCCCCAAAGCACCGCTCAGGATCCTGGGTGGGAACACTGGGCACTCACAACAGGAAGGAGACAGGAGATTGGCTTCTAGAAATTCTAGAAATTACATCGTACACTCCCCATTTCACAGACGGGGGTGGCCAAGGAGGGAGTCGTCCAATGTCAGAGCTGGGACTAGAATCCATGTGTCCTGTCGTGCAGGCCCAGTGCCCTTGACACTATAGCTGCTGTCAGCGCAGGATGGGACGTCTGACAGCCTCTTGTGCGCTTTTACTTGTCAGCTTGAGCACAAAGGATCTTCCTAAGTGTGCTTCCAACAAAGACTGGGAGACACGTCCTATTAATTGCAATGATGATGATGATGATAGCTGCAATTTATTGAGCGCTGCGTGCCAGGCATTGTTCTAAGTGCTTTCTAGTCCTTTGATCCTGGGAGGGGGGAACCGTTCCGTCTCCCTTTGCAGTGAGAAAGCTGCGGCACGGAGAAGTTAAGCAGTTTGCCCAAGGTGAACCAGCTGGTATGTGTAGGAACGTGCTCTTGAGCCAAACAAAATTCAAGAGTCTGCCCTTCAGCTCACTGTCTTTATCGACTCCTTGGAGTCTAATGTTTCGGCATCTCCAGTCTGTAGGAGTGCAGGGAATGACACTGTGCTGCATTCGATTCCGGTTAGCTCCATTAGCAGATTTGACACCCACGATGTGATCAGCTGGATAGCCAAACACAATGTCTGGTTCTAAATTAAAAGTGTCAGTATATAGTAGATTTCAGGATTGTTCTGTCACACATTACACATATGTGCATGTGCACACACTCACATGCATACACACACATGCATTAGAAAGGGCCCAGAGCATGGTCAAGCAGGAAGTATGCTGAACAGAGCACCTCGCTCAAGCCCTGGCCCACCTGGTGTCCAGCTGAAGGGGGCGCCGCAGGCTCATGTGCCTGCTCCATGAGGGATGCAGGTTGTGAGGATGGGGCTGTGCTGACACTATTTGCCCCTGAATGTCCAGTTGTTCTCACTCAGCAAATGAATGGGTTATTTCCTCACTTCTACTTTCTAGCTGTGTGACCATGGGCAGGTTACTCAATCTCTCTGCTCCCTAGTTTCCCTGTTTATAAAATAAAAATAATAATGGTACCTATTCCTAGGGCTATTACAAGGGCTAAATGAATTGATATGTGTGGAAGACTTAGAGCTTGGCTCAAAGTAAATACACACAAATATTAACCACTGTGCGAGTGATCATATTATAATTTTTGTCTGGAAAATGGGCCAAGCATAGCATTTACCTCTAGAGCTATTCTGGGGACCAGATAAAATAGTTGTACAGATCTCGGCTCAGCTCCCAACTCAGGGCTTAGGGCGGTGGAAGGAAGGGTGTGTAGGGAATGGGAGGAAGAGGAGGACAGCAGGGGGCCTGGAGCCTGGTCCCCGTGCCCCAGTGTAGCTCCCTGGCTTCCCGTCCTGATGCTGCCACTTTGCACGTGTGACCCGAACTGCCTCTTTAATTCTCACGGAGGAGCCGCAAACAGGCTTACGATATTCATGGTTTGCTGCCTCCGTGCGACATCCGCGTGCATGTAAACAACATCTTGTGGCATTGTCTGATAAATTAAACATCTCTGCTTCCCGGGCTTGGCGAGGAGCGCCGGGTCCCCAAAGAGGGGTGAGGGTGACTCGCCGCCTCAGCCCCTGAAGAGCCTGAGTGGGGCTCCTGGAGCAAAATGCTCTGGAAGGCACAGGGTAGAGGGTGTGCAGCTCCCACTGGGGGGAGGGGGGTTTATTGGGAGGAACGGCAGGAGGTGCCCAAAGCTGGCCACGTACACAGGGCCAGGGAGTCCTCATAGAGGGAGACAGAGCATGAGCGCCTCTGTGGCCCAGGCAGGGAGGATGGGGGAGTGAGAGGTTGGGGAGAGCACACTCCACACCACCCCAGAGGCTCATGTGTCCCCTCGTGCGAGCCCCCCTCCCCAGCCCACCACCAACCACTTGTTGAAAGAAGCGGACTTATCAGCGCAGCCAGGCCATGCGCTCGCCGTGTGAGCTCCTGAGAGAGGCCTAATCTCTCTGGGCTTGTTTTTCTCATGGGACCCAGACCATGGGGACAGCCTGGTTGAAGGCAGGCAGCGAATCACACCACTCCCACCAGACCTCAGAGCCCAGAGCCTCTTCCCAGTCCGGCTTCCCGGAGGTCCCTTGACTCAGAAAATGAGCCCAAACGCATCATGAGAACAAAAGGGGGGACCCTGGATGAGCAGACCCACCAGCGAGATGAGTGCTTTCCCACCCACCGAGAATTAGCATCGCCGGGAGCCTTCTAAAAAGTACCCAAAGCCCAAAGCACTGACTCGCTCCCCTCCCTGGAATTGCTGATGTAAGTGATCCGCGGGGAGCCAGGCTCTGGGATTTGGCAAAAGCTTCCCATAAGTCTACCGTGCAGCCTGGGCTGGGAAGCGCTGACCTGGATAATCCATCCCCCGGTCATCAAGCCGAAGGTGATTTTACCTAATGAAGAAGGGAGGAGAGATTCTGGGGCACCAGACCTGAGGAGGTCCTCGGGGTCCAGGCAGGCTGGACACAGGATGCTGATCCTGACTCCCCTTCCCACCGAGTGCGATGGAACACCACCATGGGGCCGCCGATGACTGCTGCCAGGAGAGCCAGCGTGCGGGGGGAGGGGGGGGGCGCGTAATCTGTCCTTCCGTCTCTGTGCCCTGGAACTAGGGGAGCAGACAAGGGAGAGGCGGGTTCTGTCTAGAAAGGAGAGGAGGCCTTCTGGAGGCAGGAGACTGGAGCTGAGGCGTTGAAGGCTGTATACAAGTTTACCAGGTAGAAGGCAGGGACAGAGCAAGGTTTCCAAGCATGTGCTTCGGAGCATCTAGCCTGGGGCTGCCCCTGCTAACTCAGCACTCCTGGGACTCCCTGTGTGCCCAGCTGTGAGCCAGGCTTGGCTGGGGTGTGGGAGGTGGTGCCCACAGGAGGGCAGGGCCCTGCCCGTAAGACGTACAGAGAGGCTGGTTCAAAGGGAATGTCATGATGGCTCCATACAAAGGAAATTCCTAGTGGGGCTTCCTTGCAGGCCTGTTATCACGGAAGGCTGCCTGGAAGAGGGGGTTCTGGAGACATGTGCAGGCAGATGGAGGCAGGTGCCATCTCAGGGGACTGAAGTGAATCTGTTAGGCCTGCATATGTGATGACCCAGCACCTGGCATGGCCAGGGTGTGGGCAGGGCAGGGAGGTCTGTGATGGAGGGACAGGGCAGTGGCTGGGCAGAGGAGCCCCTGGCCAGTCTGGAGCCAGGTTGGCTGACTGGACTCATTCTGAATTTTTAGGGTTAAAGAAAACATTTTATTTTTAACCCAGCAGGGCGTATACTCATGCCTATACCAGTGCAATCATAAAATACACTTTTTAATATGTTTTTATGGAGGAAGGAGCCAACCGAGGCAAACATGCCGAGGGCCCAGGAGATTCGCAACGGGGCCCTGGGGCACCCGCTCGGCTGGGATTCTACACCCCTGGGTGGTCCCCTGAGCCCTACCTTCGGTTAGCTGTGTGTTTTTGGGCAAATCCCAATCCTCTTTGAATCTCAGTTTCCCCTTCTGTAACCAGGGATCAATAGATCCATCTCAGGGTGGCACACTGCAGGGGGCGCCGTGGGCCTGGGAGCCGTGGAGAGCGGGCCCCCGGGAGTGCGCAGCATGGCAGAAAGCCCACAGGAGCGAGGAGGCCACCAAATGGGGGCGTGAAACCGCTTTCTGAAAGAGCAGCTAAGTGAGATCATTTAGACAGAGAAAGACAAATACCGTTTGATTTCTCTTATATGTGGAATCTGAAAAAACAAACAAAGAACGAACAAACAAAGCAAATCCGAAACAGACTCCCCGGTACAGAGACCAGACTGATGGCTGTCGGGGGGGGGGGGCCCGGGAGAGGGGGGGGAACTGCCGGTGATGAAACAAGCCTCTTACCTGGATGTCGTGCACAGCCAGGGAGTACAGTCAGTGGCATCATGACAGCCTCGCCAGTGGCAGATGGTCACCAGACTTGGTGCAATGATCGCATCGTACGGGATACAAATGTCCCGAAGGTACCGCAGTATTGTATGTCAGCGATACGTTAATTAACTAAGGAGCGCCAAGAGGAGAGCCTCGTCTGCGCACTTGGGGAAGGGATCGGAACCCGGCTCTGCCCTCTGTTCCTTCCCCTGTACCTCCACCCGGCTCTGCCCTCTGCTCCTTCCCCTGTACCTCCACCCAGTCTTCCCAGGGAACAAAGAGGACCTCCCGGTTGCCAGTGCTGATAACACTCAGAGCACGCCGTGCACCGCACACGTGCACACTCCCCGGCCCTCACGCCACCCCGCCAGCCCCAAGGCCATGAGGGATCCCCACCCCTCGCCCATGCACGCGGCTCCGCTTCAGCCAGAAGCCTGCGGCTGGTGGGCGGCCAGCTGTGCTTGTCTGGGGTGCTGAGCAGAACCCCAGTTGCTTCCCTCACTTTCCCTCCAGGGCCCCTGCTGGGCTCCCGTCCTGGTCTTCTCCCTGCCATGTTCTTCTGGTCCTGCTGCCATCTCTGCGCAGGACGGCGACAGTAGTCAGAAGGCTGTCTCAGTCTCAGCCCGGTGCCTGGGTCCCCAGCCCAGCCCAGCCGCTGGCTTCCACACCCTCTGGGGGTCATGCAGACCTCTGGCTGCTCCTCCTCCATGTGTCAGTGCACGTGCCGTTCATGCATGAAGCTCCAGGCTCCAGCCCCCGGGGAGTGAGAAGGTAGCTGGGCTGCCTCCACTGCCGCCCCGCCTCAGGGTGACTGCTGTGGTGCCCTGCTCTTCTGCCTCCAAGACCCGGGAGAACACAGGTGCCCTTAGCTTCCCCTTCTCTTTTTGGAAGCAGAAGCTGCGACCAAAAGGGTGCATAATGGGTTGAATAGTGTCTCCCAAAAGCCAAGTGCACCCAGAACCCCAGAATGTAACCTTATTTGGAATAAAGATTTCGAGATGAAATCATCCTACGTTAAGCTTGGTCCTAATCCCAAAGTGGGTGTCCTCCTAAGAGAGAAATAAAGCATCATTTCTTCACGCCTCATGTGGCACAGAGGCTGAGAAGACAGCCGTGTGACGGAGGCGGGGTCTGGAGTGATGCAGCCACAGGAGCCAGGAGAGGCAGGGGGTGGGGATTCTTCCCTGGCATCTTCGGAGGGAGCGTGCCGCCTGCATAAACCGGGTTTCAGACTCCGGCTTCAGAGCTGGGCAAGAACAAACCCCTGGTGCGGTGAGTCAGCCCGTCCATGGCCATTGGAGTGACAGCCCAGGAAGCTACTGCAGAAGAGTCACAGCTCGGCTGAAGGGCCTGGCTCCCCCGTCCCATCCCATCACCTGTGGTCCTGTCCAAAGACCCCAGGTCTGAATGACCACCAAGACCGTCTGGCATTTACCGAGCGCCTGTTGTGTGTGTGTGCCGGGACTAGCTGGGCGTCTGCATCCCCGTGAGCTCAGAGATCACGTGTGAGAGACCGTGTGTGACAGTGATCAAGGGCACGGCAGATCCAGGCAGCTCCCGTCTAGTTCCGTATCTCTAGGCAAGTGACTTAACCCCTCTGAGCCTCAGTTTCCTCATCTCCATCTGGGCTGTCATGAGGATTAAACGAATTGGCATGTATGACGCTCTTGGCACCCTGCGTGGTACCCTGTGAGGGCTGACCATCACCGCTTCCCCATGGCTCTGGGGAGGAAACGGAGGCCCCGTGGGGTGGCGGGGGCGGGGGGTGCAGCACTTTTCCTGTGCAGCTAGCAGATGGCTGGGCTGGATTTGCACCCCAGTCTTCCTGCCTTTGAGGCAGAGTCACTTTCTAGTTTGACACACCGTCTCCCTTCCAGGAGTTCCCCTGACACTTGGCACTTACGCTGGGAGGAAGCATGGTGTTACCTGAGATGCTTCACGGGTCTTCTCCCCCAGGGCTGGCAGCCAGGGGCTGATTGTCACTTCATAACCATCACCCCTGGCCACCACCTGGCAGAGAGGAGCCCTGGAGCTGGGCTGGAGCCCGGAGATCAGCTTTGATGAGGAGAAAGAATGGAGAGGCGGGGACTGAAGGCATGAACTGGCAGATGAGATGGGAGGAAGGGAGGGAGGGACTCAGAGGGGTAGGGACCGGCTAGGTGTGTGTTGTGTGTTCTCTGGTGACACAGAGAGCATCTCTGTCCCAGCACCTCACCCAGTGAGATCCGTTTCCGTAGCAACCTGAGAAACAGGTGCTTAAGAATCTGCTGGAGAGGCAGCCTGGAGTGAATGAAGGGTGTGAGAGAGAGCCAAGGTGAGGAGACAGGAATAACAGTCCTGGAAAGTTGAGAGCCAATGAGAGTGACATTTGGGGAATGACATGGCTCTTGCCTGCCAGCCTGCCAGGGTACCTGCAGGTCAGGGGGCAGCCACAGGCGGGGAGAGCCGAGGGGAAAGACGCTACCGTGTGACACATCCAGGCCTCCCACAGGATCTCCCTGCACCCACGGGGTGCAGCATCTCAGGTGATGTGTAACAGCCCCAGTGCTGGCAGGAGGGAGGTTGAGCGCATGGGGTGCCGGGCCTGAGGAACAGGCTGTGGTTCAGGCAGGTGCGCTGGAAGCTGTATGGGGACCAGGGGGCACTTCCAGGCCTTTTCCAAAGGTCATTTAGAGGGACCCCCGGAATCCTCATTAGATGACAAATGATCACAGTGGACCCCCTGCTCCCGTGCCCTGAGGGCCTCCCACTTCTGCTGAGTCGCTGCTGTGGCCAACAGCTTGGGGTCTTCAGATGCCGACTCAGCGGGCAGAAAAGTGAAAGGTTCAGGCAGGCGTGGGGTTGTTCTCATGCCACGAGACTAAATCCTCGGATTTCTGCTTTTCACAGACACCTGCCTGCTAGGTTCCTGAATTGGCAGAGTCAACCAGTTGCTCTGACCTGGGGACACCCATCCAGCCCTGGGGAGGAAAGAGACCAGAGAACTGAAGGGGCTGGAGGGAGGGCAGAGGGAGGACAGGAGCAGGCGGGGAGGGGCGCGGCAGGGTGGGGAAGCTGTGTTTCTGTTTAGCCACCCCTGATTTTCTTTGTCCTGTGTGTGCGCGCATCTTCAAACCCCACACGTGGGCATCCTTTCATGCAACTTGCCAGGTCCCTGTGACCGTGCCCACCAGCAGGTGGGATACCTGGGGACATAGGTTCACTAAGTAAGTGAATAAGTGGGCCTCACTGCTTCTGGGTATGAGGGCACCCTCTTGTGGGCCTTGCTACAAGCAAGTATATGCTGGCTGGGGGTGTGCCTTTGAGGGGCCCTTTCTTTTCATCCCCATTTGCAGCAGGGGCTTCAGTGAGCTGCTCTGGCACCTCGATAACAGAGCAGGGACTTGAACCCTGGCCAGCTGCCTCCAGAGCCTGGAATCCACACCACACAACCTGTCACAGGCACCTCGGGTGTGTTAGGGAGAGATGTTAGCAGCCAAGGTGATGCATCCTTAACAGAGCTCCTGGACAGCATCCCTGGAAGTGCCCCCTGACAGTCCAGCTTGCTCATTCTTTTGCCAGGAGCCAGACCCACCTTCCAACAGTTTGGATTTGGGGGAATGTCATTTGGAGGTGGAGCCCCTGACTTGCCCCTGGCACCCTCCTGCCCTGGTTTCAGTTCTAGAACCACTGAGAAGTCCAGGCCTCTGCCTGGTGCCCTCAGATCTTTGTCCTGGCCTCTGCCTGGTGCCCTCAGATCTTTGCTGGCCAGCCTCATACCTGCCCTGCAGACCTGGGTTGCACAAGTGGGGTCCCCTGGCCCCTCTGTCTTTCCTCCTTCTTAGCCATCAGTTCCCACACCCCCACCTGTCAGGCCCAGACCCGCTGGACACGCTCTGGTTTGCCAAAATCCTTCTCAGCCTGCTGCCACCAGGCTTGGGCAGGTGTGATCCTGCCACTCCTGGTCACTCAGCCTCATCTGCAGCGTGATGGGTTGGGTCAGGCGGCTCCTACACTATGTCCAGCTCTGACATTCCAGGGTGCAGCCTCCACCCCGTCCTGGTCCTGTCTCTGTCTTTCACACTCAACCCCACCCCACCCCCATGCTCCCTGCAGGTGGGCTCCAGGCCAGGAAGGGGATGGCTCTGGGGCGACAAGTCTGTAAGGCAGGTGGACACTGGCTGGCAGGGACCCAGCTGCAAGTGGACAACTAACTCCCAGAGTTTACGAAAGAGGTGAGTGCAGGGACTGTTTGCAGAGAGCGGCGTGAGCAGGGGAGGTGGAGCCGAGGGGGCTGTGCCCTCCCAGGGGAACTACAAGGCAGGAGGCAGTTAAGGTACTGTCCCCGGGGCAGCAGAGAGGGGGCAGAGACACCACTGGGAGCTGCAGCCAGGGAGAGACCGGGAAGCAGGTGCCATGTGAGGGCAGTGGGAGAAACGCCCTGCCCGCTCCTCCAGCCAGTCCTCCAGTGTCCTGTGGGTGCTGCCCAGTGACCAAGCCCCAGAAAACCCACAGGAGGGGGGCGGGGGAGCCTGAGACATGCAGACACTGGGGCCCAGCTCCCAGGGGACAGAGCAGAGCAGAGGACGGATTGAAGACCAAGTAGACTCCTGGAGAGTCAACCGCGGGGCATCGAAGACGGTGCTTGTGTCCGTTTCCTGGGGCTAGGGTAACACATTCCCTCACACTGGGTGGCTTGGGACAGCAGAGGTTTGGAGGCCAGGAGGCTGAAACCAAGGCGCCCCTGCTCTAGGGGAGGACCCCCGGGCGTTCCTTGGATTGTGGCGGCGTCACTCCCATCTCTGCCTCAGTCTTCACTGGGCAGCTCCCCGGTGTCTCTATATCCTCTCCTCTTCGTCTTACAAGGACATGTGTCCCTCTAATTTGGGGCCACCCAAATGGTCAGCTCAGCTGAGCTCCTGTCCCTCCTCAAAGTCCCCTATACATGGCACCTAGGCACACTTGAAGACTGGCCAGGAAGGAAGGTAGGCTGACATTCTGTCCCTTTTGCAGGTGAAACCAGGCAGGGAGTGCACCTGGGAGGACTGGAGGAAGCAGTGGCGGTGGGAAGGGAGCGGGGGGGGGGGGGGGTGGCTGTCCTGTGCCGTGTCCCCACCCCGCCACAGACACTTAGTCCACTCCTCCATTAGTACTGTGTTCACTGTATAATTTTTCCTCTTTGAATTCTGGTTTAATATCACACCTCATTGGTCTCATATGACCCATTTTTTCATTTGGGTATTTAATTAGTTTCCTTTATTAATGGAAGTACAAATTCAGTAGGTACAAATTCACCACCCACAAAACAGCTTGACCATAACATACATGTGAGCTCAGCCCCACCTCATCCCCCACCCCTAACCCCAAATCTGCATCCCCGTCACTGGACCCTGGCTGTAGCCCCATGCTTTTCTCACCATGTTTCCTTTCTTAAATTATGAATATTTCAGGCATGCAGGAAGGTGTAAAAATACCGCACTGATACCTGCCTCGCCGTTTTAAATATGGCGAATCAGGTTTGAGTGCCTCCTTTGGGGCCGGACTCAGAGCTGAACACAGGTTGCAGAGAGGGCCAAGGCAAGCCCCATGGCCAGAGAGGCTGGAACACAGAGAGGGCGTCAGGGGACCTCCGGTGTGGGAGGGAGCGAGGAAGGGCAAGGGGGTGAGGACTTGCTAACCTACCCATTTACAATACTGGACTGGGAATTTCTGGAAGGCAGAGGCCAAATTCAAAGAGTTTCATCTCTGAACCCCCACTAGCTGGCTCAGAGCGAGTGCTCAGTAAACATTTCTGGAATTAATGACAGAAGAGTTTTTGGAATAGACAGGAAACACCATTCTAGTTCAAGAGGGCCTGTGGCCTACTAAGAAAGTCATGAGCAGGGTCTGGGTTTGCAAGGCAGCCCTCACCCTGGTCTGATCGAGGGGACTCATTCCCTACTGAGCCCAGTCTATGCCTCTCCGCGCTGTGCTGCAGTGCGCTGGGCTGTGACAGGCACTTGCTCTCCATCTCCTCTCACTAGAGGCTCCCTAAGACCAGGCTTTGGGGTTCTAAGGTCAGGGGCTGAGTGTCCTGCCTCAGAGTTACAGATTCCTGAGGCGTCTACCTTCATTAGAGTGGGGGCTGCCTGTGGCAGGGACTAGGTCCTTTCCATCCTGGTAGGAGAGACCACAAGTCAGGCCTGACTCCCCTTTCAGACTGGGGCATCCCGAGGTTCAGGTGTCTCACACGATGGCTCTTCCTGAAATCACAGGCTGTTTCCCTCCTCTGCTAGGAGGCTTCTAAAGACAGAGCTGCATCTCCATCGGGCCAGAAAGTCCAGGAGGCTGGGCTGGTGTTCCTCCCATCGGAACCCGGAACCTCCTGCGGTCAGAGCTGTCTCCTCATCATTGCACAGAGGGACCACCCTTTCCCGTGTGCTTCTGGGGAGAGGAGCCAGCAACCACCTGCCTCTTGCCCCTGAGATGTCCTTGATCACTGCCCGACCTCTCTGAGATGTCTCTGCTTTCTCTTCTTACCACCCAACCTGGAAATAACTCACCTGCAAAATTCCTGTTGCATTGCTCTGGACTTGGCCAAAAGTCACTTACTGTGGCCCCCAGACACTGTCTCCCGGACACTGTGTCTCCAGGTCTGAGCAGCTGAGATGTGAACGTGGCCTGACTTCAGGAGGGTTGTCATCGCAGGAGAAGATGTCATATCCCTAATCCAGGTCTTGATTCTGGCTCAGAGTCTGCTGCAGTGTCTAAGGCTGAGTCTGGCCTCTGGGGACATAGGCAGCTGTGCCTGCCCCCAGATGGGATCTGGAGGGAGCTCTTCCCCTCAGCTCACCAGTGATATCCAAGAAAGAGCATTAGGGTCCTAGGAAGAGAGCAGGTGAGAGAGGGAGATGGCCTACACATACCACACCACCAACAACACCTTCATCATCAACATCATCATCATCATCTCATTCAAATTTCGAAATACTGAGATAAGTACAACACATGTTGTCTTTATTTTGCAAATGAGAAATTAAGCGGGAGAGAGAAGTGGCTTGCCTGAGTGATGCGAGTGGGCAGTACAGCTGAAGTGTGTTGCGTACATTCTTCCTGTTAATCTCATGCTATGTCCAGTCCAAGGCCTGTGGCTTTTCCCTCTAGCGGGAGTGGTCCTCATAGGTTCTTGAGTGGGGTCCTCTCCACTGTGTCTACATCACCTCATGGTGGAGACACCTGCTGATACAGGATTCTGTTGGTGGGTGGCCAATTGGTGTCTTTCAGGTGGTGTCCTGCCCCCGCCCCCCTGTGACATCAGGGGCTCCTTAAAGACAAGCCTGAGACTCTTCCTTCAGGCTGGCACTCCCCAATGCAGAGCTCTGTTCCCCCAATGGGGCCCTTCCCTAGAGAGGGGTAAATTGCAGAAGGACACCTGACTACACTGGGAAGGCCTTTACTTAGTGTATTTATAGGCTCTGGTTTTGGCCTTGCTGCCTGCTCCCTGGGGTGGTCTGGTCATCTTGTCTTAAGGTCATAAAATCTCCAAACTTGAGATTTTAATGGGCCTACAAAGGCCATCCCATTTATTATAGCTCCCATTCAAGATTGGTTATGGGGGAGCTAATTTCTTAGCATTTCTGGCCCATCCACTCTAAGCCAATGAACTCCTCTGCCAGAGAAAACCTTTAGGCAGAGTTATAGATTCTTGAAATAGCAACCCATCAGTGTGCATGGTGTTGACCTTAAACAAATAGCCAGCAAACTTGGTTTATTCAGGAACAACAAAGAGTTGCAATTTGGGACATACAGTCTAATGGCAAACCTTGAGTAAGGTAAGAGAAACAAAGGAGAGGACCTCTCTTCATGGACTTGAGAGGGGCTGTTGTAAGGAGTCCATTGGAGGACACTGAAAGTTTGAAGTATAGTGACTTTTCATTGGTTGACATATGGCAGTCTCCCATTGGCTGAGCTGTTACTGGGCAAGAAGGAATCTTTTCTTCCTCTTGCTGAGATAGTAAAATGGTATTTCTTCCTGTCCCAGATGCAAGGTACTTCTATCCCTGATAGGGTCAGTAGTGTCCGTTGAGTGACACGTGCATGAGGATTCTCTCTTGTAGCTTCTAAACTCCATTTTTAAATGAGATTTCTGTTTATTAACTTTCACAATGGGAATGATGAGCAATGAGGGGATATGGGTGGCTCACCAACAGCGTCTGCTACAATTAATTAATCTATTTCTCAAAAACTTGAATGTCTGGTTTGGTCAGGCCTTTACCAGGTTCTGGGGAGAGAATGATGAAATAGATGCCAGTCCTTGCTCTGGAGGTTTCACAGTCTGGTGGAGGGGACAGACACACAGGAGATAATTATAACGCGGTGAGATGAGTGTAGCCATAGACCAGAGTCTGGAGTGGGGATAAGGGGTAATCAGAGAAGGCATCCTGCATGGCTACAGCCGGAGTTAACACTGCAGAACACTTAGGCATTGGCCAGACCACAAGGGCTGGTCACTGTTCCAGGTGGAAGAGATGGTATGAGCAGCACACCTGGGCAAGAAATGGTGTGATGTGCGCAGGGAGCATGAAGTGGAGTGAGTAGCCTGGCTTTGAACACTGGGCAGGGAAGGGTGGGATTCCTCTGGAGAGCTAGGCTGGGGCATGGTCGTGGGGCACTAGCACCCATAGGAACAGGTTGGAACACCATCTTGAAGCAAAGGAGAAGCCATTGAAGGTTTTGAGCTGGGAAGGGTTTTAGCCAGATTAACTTGATAGGTGCCCCTGTCCCTAGTGTGGAAATCGATATGAGTTAGTGAGACTAGAAGCAGGGGAGACCAGGGAGCAATTATTACAGTAGTCCAGGGAGAGAAGAAGGGCCTCTGAATTAGGAGTGTGGTTGCAGAAATAGAAAGGCATCTGCCTGTGTTCTAAGGCCAGCTCTGTTTGCAGTAAAATACTATTGTATTACTAAGACAAAGTATGACTTAGAATGAAAAAAAAAAAAAATTGGACAACAGAAATTTACTTTCATCTTACATAAAAGCCAAGCTGGGCATTCTGAGCTCCTTCTCTCTTGTTGGCCTGCTGGGTATGGCCTCCCTTTCCAAATTCACCTCATGGTCCAAGATGGCCAGCGCAACGCCACGATCACACACACATTCTGGCCAGCAGGAAGGGAAAGAGGAAGAGCCCAGCCCTTCCTGTAAGGACACTTCCCAGAAGCTGCCCATACCTTCGCGACTTTCACCTCATGGCCAGGCGTAGTCACATGGCCAAACCTAGTTGCAAGACAGACTGGAAAACCGTGTCTTCCTTCTGGAAGCCACGTGCCCAGCCACAATTCTGTGCTACAGGAGAAGGGCACAATGGGCCCTGTAGGCAACGGGGTGTGATGAGCTAATGGTGGACCTGTGCATTGTGTCCAGAAAGACCTGGCTTCTTTCATTCTTTCTTACTTTTGGGCACCTCCTCTGAGCATTTGTACCTTCATCCATAAACAGATGTAGAATTCTGGTGTGATAATGGACACAAAATAATTTATACATTGTAAAGTGGTGTCACTTGTGAGGTATCACTGTGGTGGTGTTCATTGTGGTCCCAATGATGAGTTGGAATTGCTTAACAAGGACTAAATGAGATGCACAGATGTCAGTAAAAAGCACGAGATAGAAGAGGGAAGAGTAAGGTAATGACAGGGCTTTACCAGACAGAGAGGGCTTAGAAGAGGGAGACTGTGGACCAAGTACTCAGGGAAACTGTGGCTGTCCTGGCATGTTATCCATGTGTCTCTAGAGGAGACATCTTCAGCCAAAGCCCAGGAGTGGTACCTGGAACTCTGCAGGAGAGTAAGGAGGAATTTCCATAGCTTCCTTTGTAACCCATGCACTCCTGCCAGCAGCCCTCCTGGGCTCTCCTCCATCTGCCTGAGCCCTCCTTTGCTTCTCTCCTTGGACCAAGACAGGGGTAAAAACCCAACACAGGGCAACCATCCCAGATTCATTGCTTGGGCCCCGTTCTTCTCTTCCTTGGCAAATGAAGTTATTTCTTGTTTTAGCCGAGATACCCTTAGTTCTTTACAGTAATTATTGCTCTATCAGTAAACGGAAAGGCTTAATTTCACAAGGGTATGTGCAAATTGCATGTTTTGCATTTGCTCAGCCTTAATCAATACTGTAACAGAATTAAGAGGTCCCAGCAAGACTTGTGATCTTACCCAAGCTAATAAAAAATAAGCCTTACATAACCACAACAAGATCTTAACTAACACACTTGTAGATAGCTGGTGACCACATTTTTTTCTGCCTTACACCAAATTTTCTCTAGTTTATCCAGGTGTTGACTGAAGTAATGTGTTTTTTGTTTTGTTTTAGAGGCAGGGGCAGTCTATGGTTGCTACCACAGTGGAAGGTTTTGTGTATCCTTCCATGTCACCAGGCACATCAAATGTCAACCCGAGCCTGGTAATCAATCAGTAATCTTCACCCCCAATCCTGCTTTATTTTTCTGCTCAGCACTTACCACCTTCTATTACATTTTTCATTGGTTTATCTCATGTATTCTCTGTCTCCCCAAACTAGAATGTCTACTCTGAAGGCAGGGATTTTTTTTTTTTCATCTGACTTATTTACTGCTATATTCCCAGAGCGTAGAACAGTGTCTGGCATGTGGTCAAAGTTCAACTAATTATTTGCTACAGGAAGGAGTAAAATCACCTGGTACAATGGTTGTACTATAGTTTTACTAATTTCTAACGTTATTTTTTGGCTCTAAAATTCTGTGTTTCCAGATGCTTGCTAAATAGTGTATGCTTCCTGAGTGCCTGGCTGGTTGATTAAATAAATGGGCCAATCAAATGTTACATTACAATGATGGAAAGTAATGTCACACCATCCAATAGCCCTGTCCCCTCTTCCCTAGCAGTTCCATAGACCCAGCTGGCCAGAAGGAAGAAGGCATGGAGAACAAGCATATATCCTCTGTCCTTATCTCTCCAGCACACAGCCAATTTTTAAAATAGCATTTAATGACAGTTGCATAAAGATGCCGCTGCATCAACGTTGTCCCCAAGCAGTTGGAAGACTACGACGTCCCCTGGTCTTTCTGTGGTGAGCAGTCTCAGGGACCACAGAGGGGGCTTCCAGGGCCAGTTTACCTATTTCATTTCTCACCCAACTCCCTGGATAGGGTATTCTGCTAAATACACCCTCTCCGTTATTGGCCTTTCCTATGGTAATGCACTTGCTACATGAGTCAGACAATTAGAGGTAATTGGGATAATCGGCATTTATTATGGCAATTTGCATTTCTACAGCAGGCAGCACAGAACTCATCACCCAGCTTGGGAATGGGCTATTTGGTTCTGGACTGAATTGGCTCTCCATTCTCACACACATTTTAGAGCCCAAGGGGTTTGCCCTTCCTTTGTTCCCTGGAGATGCTTAGGGCTGCGTTAGGTGTGAGTCTCACCAACCAATTAGATGAGAGTATGCAGATTAGGGTCTGGGAATTAGGACTGCATCTCTTTCATCATCTGGGGCCTGGGGACCTAGGGAGGAATCTACCACCTGGAAGGAGCTCTGGGTCTGTGGCCAGACCCCTGATTTTTTGCTACATTGACCATATATTTGATTTAATTGACAGAATTGTTTCACCACCTCTGCTGAGTAACTCACAGCTCAAGCCTGCTGTTGATAGAGACCTACGCAAGGGAGCCCATGCAGGAGCCCACACAGAGGCTTTAGAAGTGGCACCTGCTCCTGTTCACAGCCACCTTCTCTGGTGTGGACACTTTCCCATGTGCCCAGCTTCTCAGGCACCCACTTGTCCATCTCATGAATGAGAGCAGTGTCGTGAAGGGACTGTAACTATCAGCTCTCCACTGCAGCTCCCGAGGTTGGAATCTCTTCTCCACCAGTTGTTAGCTGACCAGGAGTTACTTACCCTCATTGTGCTGCAGTTTCCTCATCATTAAAGCACCTGACTCATAGGGTTGACATAAGAATCAAGTGAGATGATGTCTCTGAGACCCCTAGCAGAATGCTGTAGACAAACCTTGATGTGCTCAGTGGAAGGTCCTCTCTCCAGCCACTCCACAGCCTTCATTATGCATCTTCACCAACCCATCTACAAGGTCCAAAGCACCAAGAGTCCCCAAAGAAGCTCAGATAAAAGGCCTTAGCAGTTTGGAGAAAGAGTAATTGATCTGATTGTAGAGGACATGCAGGTTTTTTGAGGGGAGGAGTTTGCCTTTGTTCTGGACCCTGAAAGACTGGTACGATGGAGAAATGACATGTAGACCATCAGGAAGCAGGAAAGGGTGGGTGTGCATGAAGAGAAGTTCACAGCAAAGGGCACATTTTGTATCTGTACCTAAACTATCTCTATCCTATATAATAAAAGCCTAACATGCTAAGTATCCGGTTGTCTAGTTGTCCATTCAACCAATCAAAGCGTAATATGCTAATGATATGCTAAGGCCACTCAACCGCCCGCTATGATGTGCACTGACCACCAGGAGGCGGACAGTCAACTGGTCAACCCGTCACTATGACATGCACTGACCACCAGAGGACAGATGGTCTGATGGGTAGGTTAGCTTGCTGCTGGGGTCTGGCCAATCAGGACTGAGCGAGACAGGCTGGACACACCCTGGAGCCCTCCCACAGTCCCTCCCTGGCTAGCCAACCTCCCGCTTCCCTCCCCAGCCCTGATCATGCACCGGTGATGTCCCTCAGCCTGGCCTGCTCCCTCTCACAATCTGGAACCCCTTGGGGGATGTCAGAGAGCTGGTTTTGGCCCGATCCCACAGGCCAGGCTGAGGGACCCCACTGGTGCACGAATTTGTGCACTGGGCCTCTAGTTTACATATAAAGACAGTTTACAGTCTAACTGCAATTTACAAGGGAGTTATACATTACACACAGCCTCCCCTTACATTATTCCATCACCCCCTGGTCAGGGAGACCTGTCATCACCTTCACTGATAGCTACTCTGGTACAAGATTTTACTCCTGTGACTATCATAGACTTTGTGCACTTTGTTGAGAATGTTGTGGCCAAGGTAGAAGACAATTTCCTTAGATTATTGGGGAAAATAAGGAGTATTAAATGGTGGTAGCAACAGATTGCTAGACCCTTAGGACTCCCAGCCTGCCTGCCCAGGACAGGAACCTGGTTTTCCTTCCTAGGGAAGGCAGAGATCATTAGCCAGACTTACAATCAAGAAAGATTGCTTTTGTTGCTGTGGGTCCTTCGGGTTCTTGGGGAAAATGTGTGAAATAAACTAAGACATTTGCAGCAGCATCTTTTTATCCAGTGTATTAATTAGGGTAAAGGTGAAATTTCTGTAACAGAGTCCCAAAAGAGATTAGTTTAAATAAGATGGGAGTGTATTTTACTTTTACATAGCAGGCTAGCTAGTTCAGGCTGTTGGGGCAGCTGTGATTGACAGTCATTCAGACCCAGGTTCCTTCTATCTTGTGGTTCCATACTCCCCTTGGGTGTTGTGCTTATCTGCATGGTTGGAGCTGTGTGGCTGGCACATCTGCTTTCCAACAGATGGGAACTGATAAGAGAAGCTGAGCATAAGGGCCCACCCCAGCATGAAGGCTGGCAGGTTTTTTCCACATGTTGTTGAAGAGAAGACAGGCTCAGTGAAGTTAAATAATGTGCTAGTTACAATAAGCTAGTTTTGATTTAGTAACAAGCAGCCCTTAATCTCAGTACCACAACACAATAAAGGTTTACTTCTCACCCACACTAAATCCACTGGGGGACTATTCAGGGCAACTGTCCTCCACATCATCCTCAAAGATCCAGGCTAATAATACTCTGTCTTCCTGTAGCCTCACCATCTGGAACATGCAGGCTCCTGGGTCCTCATGTCAGGGCAAGAGAGAGACTGGATAATCACGTCTGGCTATGACACACATTGTCTGCTCACACTCCATTGGCCAGACAGAGTCATAGAGCTCACAAACCAGCAAGGGGCTGACAAGTGTTGTCTGGAAGGGGCAGAGGGGAGAGCTGGATATCGGTGAACACCAGATATATCACCACAAATGTTTGGCTAAAGATCCATGGCAAACCATGGCACCTTAAGCTTTTTAAAGAGGTTTCTCATTTCTGATGTAACCCTAGACTGACAATAAGGCAAGCTCCACCTCCTTCTCCCCAGGAATACCAACAAATATTTACTTATGTGACTGATATGATAGTCATTCTGGGGAGAGGAAGGCTAATCTCATACCCAGAACCTCCTTGTGAGATGCTGGGCTTTCTTCCAGAGTAGGCAGCTTCTTATATTTCAAGGCCCCAAACCCACATAATTAGTATCCCTCCTTTGGATTCAGGCTGTGGGAAAACCCTCTTAAAATGCACACTTTCTCTTGGCTTGGAGACAGAAATGTACAGCCATCATTACTCATTCATGCCTCCATATGGCGATGGTATTCTTAGTGGGCAGAAACTGGGAATTAGAACATGTCCGTTTCAATAGAGGAAAAGGAGGAGGAGGGAAAAAAAGGAAAGGGTGGTAGGAGGAGATGCAGAGGGGAGAGTATGGGATGGCTGGAGGGGAGGGATGATGACCAGCCTAATTTTTCACAGAGTAAAAAGCTGAAGAGCTGTACGGTTGACCTGTTATGGGTTAGAGAAAAGTGTATATGGGGTGAGGGGAATCCTGGAATGCCATTTTCCCCAGGTGCCAAAATTACTATAAGTATGAGTAAGGCTGCATTTGAGGCTTGTTTTTGTGGCTTTGATCCAAGGAGCAGCTGCTCCTCTTTCATCCTTCTCTTTTTTGTCCTTCCTTGGAGGGAGCCATGAGCCTTAGGTCTTGGTCCTGGACACTGAATAGCTGTAACTGTAGAGAGGCTTTATGATCTGTTTTTATTTTATTTATTTGTAAAGTAGAGATAAAAAATTATTCTCTACAGGGTTCTTGGAGAATCAAACATGCCAATAAATATACCAGTTTTGTTAATTATAAAGGACCAAGGGCTTACTATTGTATCATCATCATCATCATCATCATCATCCCCTTCATTATCATCACCATCAACATCATCACCATCAACATCATCTTCATCTTCATCATCGTTAGTTTATTCCACAGATGAGAACACAAGATACAGTGATAGCAGCAATTACAAGTAACTAGAGTGGCTACAGAATCAAGCTATTTCCAACTTAGGAAACAAATCTTGTTGGCATATCTAGGTCTAGTTTCTCTCAGTCTCTCTTTCCTAGACCTACTTCTCCATAATGCAGTGTCTTTTTCCTCTGGCTTTCTGTGCAGTGAACTGCCTCCTCCTTTGAGTCTGAAGTGAATTCCCACTTCTGGACATCTGTATTAGTTTTATATTGCTGCATAATAAATTACCACAGACATTGTGGCTTAAAACAACACAGCTGTATTGCCTCACTGCTTCTGTTGATTCTTTGCTCAGTGTCTCATATGGATGAAATCAAGGAATCTGTATCTGGAGGCTCATCTATGGAAATATCCACTCCTAAGCTTTCAGAATGTTGGCAGAATTCAGCTCCTTGTGGTTGTAGGACTGAGGCCCCGCTCCCTTGTTGGTTATCACCTGGGGGTCTCCCTTAACTCCTAGAGGCAGCCACCTATTCCCTGCCAGATGGCCTTCTCCACACATGGTCCTTTTATTTTCCAAGGCTAGGAGGAAAACCTGTTCTTTGATTTTAGGAAAGGCTAAGTCCCTTTAAAAGGCCTGATTAAGTAAGTCATTTTGATGAATTCAAAGTCTTTCTTAATAATCTCCCTTTTGATTAATTCAAAACCTTCCTTAATAACATCTGCAATGCTTTCTGCCATATTTTATGTAATAAAAGAGTAATATGCAAATTGACTGTCACTCCAACACACAAGATGGCTGCACCCATGTGGTCAAAGATGGCTGCCCCCATGTGGACACAACATGGCCACCACAACATGGCCAGCAGGGGAGGGCAGTTGGGAGGGACCAGGCCTGCAAGGGAGGGCAGTTGGGGGCGATCAAGCCTACAGGGGAAGGCAGTTAGGGGTGACCAGGCTGTCAGAGGAGGGAAGGTGGGGGCGACTGGGCCTGCAGGGAAGGGAAGTTGGGGCGGGACCCAGGCCTGCAGGGGAGGGCAGTTAGGGGCAATCAGGCTGGCAGGGGAGCAGTTAGGCATCAGTCAGGCTGTCAGGGGAGTGGTTAGGGGCAATCAGGAAGGAAGGCAGGCGAGCCTAAACGGGCAGTCGGACATCCCTCAAGGAGTCCCAAATTGGAGAGGGTGCAGACTGGGCTGAGGGACACACACCCCCTGTGCACGAATTTCATGCACCGGGCCTCTAGTAAAGTAACATAATCACAAGAGTGTTATCCTGTCATATTCACAAGTCCCCATGCCCTACTTCCTCACACTCAGTGTGAGGGGATTCTTCATGGGGTAGGACTCTTGGAGATCATCATAGAATTCTTCCTACCAAGAAGTTTCTTTATCCAAGTATCCAGGAAGTTTCTGTTTCTGGTCCTCAATTCTCTCAGACCAAGCTGAGCTCCAGTCCAAAGGTTGAGTCTCTTCTGGTACCTAATGGTGCAAGACAAAAAGAGGCCTAGGAGCAAGTAGAATGTCTGAGCGGTTGTCTTAGCCTGGAGTTCTAGAAATGGGAGCCTGAGGCAGGCATTGAGTGCAGATGCATAATTGGGAGGTAAAGTCCCAGGGCAGTGAGAGTGAGGGCAAAGGGGCGAAAGACAGGGAAGGATGGGCAGCCCTGCATGGTCATGTGTCACTGGTTATTGTGATGGCCCTTGCTCCACCAAAGCCACAAGAAAGTAAAGCTGATCATTTATCAGTGCACCTGCTCAGCCAAGCAAAATTCTCTGGTCAGGTTGTATGGAGAACTCATGTCCTGGAGGGAAGAAGAAATGAAGCTATCTGCCTGGTTTCCTTCTCTCTCCTGTATTCCATTGGCCATAGTTTGACCAAGTTAATTGCCCTGCACTTCCAGGTTGTGTCATTGGCCCCTTTATGGAGCTGCTCTAGAAGCCAGACCCCACGCCCTGGGAGGTGGAGTCTTGTTTCAGGCCATGCTTGTCTGCATGAAAGTGTTCTGCACGTTGCTGACGATTTTGGAAGCAGGTGAGGCCACGAGATTACAGTGTGGTCAGTAGAGGGAAGTGAACTCATGTCATGTAGTAACAAAGCAACCACACATCAAGCAATCGTAGAAAGGGGCACCATAGAGCTCCTGCCGTCGACAAGTGGAAGAAATGGCTAGAAGGCAGGGATAATGGGAATATGGATGAGGTAGAAGAATCTAGGTGAATTCATTTATTTAAGATATTCATAATGGCCTTTTTATTATAAAGGTAGTACATTTAAATAAAAAGTGAAAACAGTACAAAAGTGTGTATAATGAAATGAAAGTCTTTTATATGCTCTCAATTCCCAGTTATGGTTTCCAGAGAAACCACAAATTTTCTGTTCCTTTCAAAAACTTTCTGCTTTATAAATCAAAGGTAGATGCTAGATAGATAGAGATCGTGTGTGTGTGTGTGTGTGTGTGTGTGTGTGTGTGTGTGTGTTCTTTTCAAGTGTACATGTAGGTTCCCACGATACACTAGGTTTTGGCATATTCGGGTATGGTGTAGGTGAACATCGAACCTACATACAGTCCTTGGCTATTGTAAATAATGCTGCAATGAATTCCTTTTATCTTTATCTTTGTGCATATGCATAAGTATCTGTGTAGAATATCTTCCTAAATGTGGAACAGTGGGTGTTATTTAAATTGCTATAGATATTGCCAAAGTGTCTTCCAACAAGTCTTTCCTAACTTGTAACCCTCCTCTCTCTAACCTCAATGGTATTTGGTTCTTCTCATTTACCTACAGCCCCACCAACACTGGGTATTACTAGCCTTTGCCAACCTCTTAACGAAAAACAATATTGAAGTGTTTTCATTTGCATTTCCTTAATTATGAATAAGATTGAGCATGTTAGACATTGAGGGAGCTTTAAAATAATGAAATTCTGGCTTTTTACTTGTTCCGTGAATCTGTCAGTCTGTCCCCTTGGTCTGGGGCATCCCAGCTGCACAGGGAACCCTACTTCAGGAACCCTGGGGTCACTCCTCACAGAACGAGTGGAGCCGAGGAAGAGTCCAACACAAAAGCACACAGGGGACTGAGGGTTAATCCCAAGTGGGAGAGGCTGGGCAGTATCTTGAACCTGATGAACCATGGGCAGGCTGGCTATTTATGGGGACATTTGCTTTGAGTGTCGGCTTGTCTGGGAAAACCTCAGAATTAGTTTGTTGTAGAGGATGGTCAGTATGAGTGACTTTCTGGTCATGAAACATGCCCTCAGCAAATCAAAGACCCCATGAGAGGTTTGTGAAACACCCAGTCCTGACCACACTTCCTTCGGAGAAATACTCTTTGGGGAAAAGAGGGGTGTTTGAACCCAGAGGGAAGAAACATCAGAACATCAAAGCCAACTCAAAGAGAGCTTTGTGTATGTTCGGGTGGGGGGAAGGGTGGGTTTCCCACTATTGTGGGTGTTATGGTGGGAGTGGCATTGCTGAGGGTGGGGGTCGTAGGTGTTGTGGGGTGATGCTCATCTTGATGATGCTTCCCTCTTATGTCCCTAAGGTTAGAAAGGGTTGGGAGATCATTCATCCATCCCTCCACAGTGGGATGCAGATAAGCTCATTGATGCCAGCCAATCCGTTTCCTCACTCCCCAATTCTCCTTTTCTCCTCATCCTCACTCCCCAATTCTCCTTTTCTCCTCATCCTCACTCCCCAATTCTCCTTTTCTCCTCATCCTCACTCCCCAATTCTCCTTTTCTCCTCTTGCCACTTCCTTCCAACCTAATGACACAGCCAATGATGTTCCCAGGGTGGCAGGCTTTACAGGACACACAGGACCACTGCTGGTTGCCTGCTGGAGTGACCTGGGGTCTTCCCCGAAGTGGTGATTACAGTGGGGCAGGGCCACAGCACATTCTCCCTGGGGAAGAAATCACCTACTGTGTCATCTCCAATACTTGGCAAGGGGTCACTCTTATTTTGCATAAGTAGTTCAAGGTTACAACCAAGTCTCTTGCCTTAAGGGGGCTGATGTGAAATACTGTTTCTAAAATTCCATGTTTTCTTCCTTCCTTCCTTCCTTCCTTCCTTCCTTCCTTCCTTCCTTCCTCCCTCCCTCTTTCCTTCCTCCCTCCCTCCCTCCCTTCCTTCCTTCCTTCCTTCCTTCCTTCCTTCCTTCCTTCCTTCCTTCCTTCTTTCCTTCCTTTCTTTCATTCTCTCCTCTCTCTCCTCCCTCCCTCTTTCTCTTTCTCTCTCTTCCTCTTTCTCCCTCTCCCCACCCCTCTCTCTGTGTCTGGGTTTCTTTCCTGTGATAAGGAAGTATTGAGGGGAAGAATTATTCCATATTGCTCACACGATTAGCTTCAGGGCATCTCCCTCACTAGTCAGTGAGTCATTTCTCTCCTCTTTGTGGTCTGTGTGGCTCCTCTCATAGCCCTGTCACCCACCCGGGACAATGGAACAATCAGGTGGGTCTAGTCCCTCAGTTCTTCTAGCTTCTGACAAGGAGAATTTAGTGAGGGCTGCACTCCCACACCACAAACAGAAATGCACTTCTCTCTCCCCATGTCACTATGCGTTGGGTAATAATCGAGTGAGCTCAGGAATGGCCAATGCTGCAGACAGTGACGTTGTAATCCTGGCTGGTGGCACCATTGGCTAGTGTGGTTTTGACAGCTGTGGTTAATTCTGGATCATTGTTAGCCTCAGGTTTCCATTGCATCATGGGAGCAAATCAATGGCATGGTTGACCCAGGATGTGGTTGGCCTTGGACGTATGATGTTGATTCAGAGTCAAAGCCATCATTGTGGCTTTGAGACCTACTGACACCATGGATGTCAAGCAGCTGGACCTAGAGAAACTGACGTGCATTGTCACCTTACACAGCAAACCTGGCCCATGCTTCGCCCTTTGTTTCCAGAAAACATTCACTGGGGAGGTAAGATTGGAAACTTTGGATGTCCTCTCAGAATCTTCTACTAACTCCCCTGGACTTTATCCTGTGCCTTTGTTTCTCTTCCTGCAAGAGGGAAGACAATGGTGATCCCAATAGTGATCTGGGGTGTCCATAGTATCCGTTTAATTGGAGGAGGTACCCTTGGAAGTGACAAGATGGAGAGATGGTTCCTGGAAGATTGTCCACCAGCATCCTATGGAGTTCATTCTCATTCCTAATCTGGCAGGGAGCAGTGATGTATCTTCTCATCATCTCTGCAGCCAGGGTGGTCCACCCCAGGGGCACATCCAACAAGGCCCCCCCTCTTGTACTTTGGGATCTCCTGTAAGGGACGTCTGGCTTCTCCTGGTCACATAGAGCTACATGTGCTACTAGGGAGTGGGAGACAGTGTATGATGTTTTGAACATGGTGAGGCTCACACAAGGATGCCACTCGGCACTCTGGCTCCTTCTAATAATTGTCAGGAAACCAAGATCAACACAGCGCCCCTGAATCTGGTAATGAAATGTCTGCTCTCCCCAACACAGGCGTGTGGCCAGGCCAGAGAGATGCTCATTAAGTGAAAGGGCTGGTGATTCAATCACCGCAGAGCCAGACATAAGCAGAGGATGCTGCTTCCCCAGGGAAGAAATTGTCTCGCCCTCCCTCCCAGTTCTCGGCCTCCTGCCCACCCTCTTGAGCTGGGGCTGGTTTAGTCTCCCCATATTAGGCAGTAACGCATGTCGGAGGAATCAGAGTTTGTGAAGGAAGAGCCACGTGTAAAGTCTCCAACTTCCCTTCATGGAGCGGATTCACTCACACCAGGTCCAACAAGGCCTCACGTCTCGCCAACTTCTAGGCTAGCACTTCAATTTTGGGAGAAATCACCTCCACCTTGAAGAATTTATTGAAAAAATGTGGCATTCTTCCTAGAAAAATGCACGATCGCACAAAACTCAGCACAAAATTTCAGTAAGTCCACAGACCCCAGAAACCCTTCCTGTGCCAGATTATGTCACATGTCTTGCTCCTTTAGGTGCACATCCCTCCAGTTTGGGGGAAATGATGGTAGTGAAGCTCACAGTAATGTGGGTAAAGATGCTTGATACTTGCTATCTTTGAGATGAAGGGCATCTTCAACCCACATCTGTGCATGTCCCTCCTTCAGGCTTCATGACAAAGTCTCTGAAATGTGTCCCTTGCTCTTTTCCCTTCCTAATCTGAGGCCCCAAAGAACTTCTACACCAAATGATGACGATCATTTTCTTCTTACATTATATGTTTGCACACCTCCTGACCTCTCTAAAGGGGAGCCTTTCCCAGGAGGTGAGGAGCAGCCATATTTGTTCCGCTGCTGGTTGCCCTCAGCGCCTCCTGCAGAGTTTTTGTCTGTAGGGAGTGCTAGTAATGTTCTCTGGATGAATAAATCAGTGATGAATGAGTGTCCTCAATTGGGGACTGCCCACTGCCCACAGTGGGATGAAGCTGGACATGGACTGACACTGCACGTGGACTTCCTTACAGACTCCCAGCATAGCTGCATCTCCCCCCCGCACACCACTCAGGGACATGGAGAAGGCTGTCCCCAAGAGGAGATGCTCCCTCCTCCCTCCCTTGCAATACGCTTGGGAGCCTTTGACATTTAGCTCCAGTGCAATTTGTTTGTTTTTACCTGAGTTGAAAATACCAACAAATGTCACCTGCCTTCACTTCCCTCTCCTGACATGTGACTTCGATGGGCCAGGAGCCAGCAACACTAATGAGCATCTTAAGTTTCCATGAATTAGCAGAAGGGTGCAGAGCTCTGGGTAGGTAGGTGGTGAGTCATTAAGAAAGATGGAACCCTTCCCAAATAAAGGCACACTCTTTCTTTAAGGACATTTCTAGGGTATCACATACTAAGAATTTACCTCTAGCCCATTGGCTAGAACATAGTCATATGACCACACCTAGGTACAAGGGAGGCTGGGAAATGTAGTCTTTTTCTGTGTGGCCTTGTGACCAAATAACACTTGGGGATTCCTGCTGGGGAAGAAGGAGAAAATGGACATTAGAGGACAATCAGGAGGCTCTATGTACTGTCACCTGTTGGAGAAAGAGCACAATGCTGGGTGTCAAGGAAGAGCTGGTTGATGTGATTGCCTACCCAGCTCTCCAGCCTGAGTTCCCCATTATCCCAACTATGGCAGGAGGTGCCTTGTTTCCTTCCTTTAGCAAAATAGTCTCAGTCCTCCTTCACTGGTCCAGGGATCCTCCAGCCAATTTCCTCGGCTCCTCTACGTGGGAACTTAAGCCAGAGGCATTCATCTTCCCCGGCTCTGCTTTATGTTCAACTGCAGGAGGCACTTATGTGATGTGAATTAGGAGAAGTGATTATATCCTCCCAGCCTTGCAGTCTCTCCAAATACCACCCCCACAAGTCAGGGGATAGTGCCCACAATTTCATTAGGGATTCAGCTCCTTGGTTAAGGTGGTACAAAAAAAAACACACCTCATTTACTCTAATCAGCCATTACTATCTTAGCTGTTGATTGATTCGATCTTTTTGAGTGTTGTGGCAAGATAAGGGTCCTGAAAGGTTAGGGTGGCAAGAGAATTCAGAGATCTCACTGCCCCTAACCACCCACCTTTGTACATTTGAGGCCATTGAGACCACACCAGTTAGCTTCAAGCTCACCCTAATCTGCTGACCAGCGGAATAATTTTTTCACTCTTCCAGATGTTGGTTGAGGTGGGGTCTGGAGGGGAATGCTTGCTGGCTGAGTACTAAACTCCCCACCCCGAGGGGGAGGGTGCAATAGAAACAAAGCTCACTGCCTCAGCTTCTCCCATTCACATGGGAAGGTGTGAGCCCCTTTCCCAAATCAGCCAGGCCCCTGAGTCCTGAGGCCTAAGACGGTGTGAGTGGAGGGCGCTCACACTCCCTCCCCCACCGGATGGTGTGAAGGACACCACTCAGGAGCCCCCAGCCCGATCTCTCACCTGCTTGTGTTCTAACACTGGGAGCACTCCGGCCTTCCACACGTCAGGCCTCCCCACCCCGAAACTCGGCGGTGAGCTCACATTCCCTCCCAATGAAGTGCTCGATCACATAGTGAGTGTGGTTTCTGTTCGGCGAGAGCATTCTATAGATTCTGTTGGTTGACTGTCCTGGAAGAACATAGGTGAGCCCTGGTGTCCGGGTGCTGACTCTATCTACGAGCTGTCGGAGCCAGAGGGGCGAGTGGTCACGCACTAGGCCGGGGACTCTAGTCAAGTCGCCTAAACGCCTCTCCAAGCCTCGCTTGCCTCGTCTATACAGCAGGGATCATTGTCACACACCACGCAGTCCCCACCCTGCAGGCGTCCCCCGAGATGACGGTGACAGGGATGGCCAGGTCATCTACATTTGAAGTGACAGAGAGCAGGGATTACTGAAGCCGAACTCAAGTCTTCTGCCTTCTGAGAAGTTCACGGTAAAATGTAGGTTTGGGGACAAGCGTGTAAAGATCGAGCTCAGGCCCCAGTTAGTAGAGGTGGGAGCGGACTGCCAGGCAGTGGCAGGTGTGCCCAGGCGAGGCTAACAGGCAGTCCCATTGGGGAAAGGGGGGAGCCTGAGGGTGAAGCGCACCCCTGCATCTGTGGCTAACATCACAGCAACTTTCAAATGAATTCATGGGCACGTTTTCATGGGGGAAACTGAGGCACAGGGTGGGGCCATGCTTAGCCTTAAATCAATGAGAAGGTCAGAGGGGTTTGTATCCCTGTAGAGAGCAAGTATAAATGTTGTGTTCATGAGGAACAACTATCGTGATGAGCAAATACTGGCCCCTGTGACCAGGGAGCCCCAGTCTGAGGGGAGACACAGCCCTGTCCTCAGGGAGTCCCAGTCTGAGGGGGACACAGCCCTGTCCTCAGAGAGCCCCAGTCTGAGGGGAGTCACAGCCCTGTCCTCAGGGAGCCCCAGTCTGAGGGGAGACACGGCCCTGTCCTCAGGGAGCCCCAGTCTGAGGGGGACAGGGCCCTGTCCTCAGGGAGCCCCAGTCTGAGGGGGACACAGCCCTGTCCTCAGGGAGCCCCAGTCTGAGGGGAAGGACACAGCCCTGTCCTCAGGGAGCCCCAGTCTGAGGGGGACACAGCCCTGTCCTCAGGGAGTCCCAGTCTGAGGGGGACACAGGCCTGTCCTCAGGGAGTCCCAGTCTGTGGGGAGATAGGGCCCCACTTCTGGGGCTCCAGCCTGAGGAGGGAGGCGGGCAGTGTTGCGTGTCCCCTGTCCCCTGCCCGCACACCCCGCCTCCCTCTGTGCTGGCTCTAATAGGCTGCAGTGTCCAGAGGACAGAAGGGAACTTTTTATCAGACTGTACGGCGCCCAGCACAGCCGCTGCTCAGTGAATGCATGTCGCTGCTAATGATGAGCATAGTGGACACATGTAAGCCACGTGCCGGGAGCCTAATGAACAACCATAGCACCTGTGCTACGGGTTCTGGGTCTTCATTGCTGTCCCCTCGAATCTCACCAAACTGGGGCTGGGAATGGACTTGAAGAGAGGAACCCCCTCATACCACCCACCTATACACACACAGGCACACACACACACACACACACACACACACACACATGCACACACACATTGTCCACATGAGGAAACTGAGGCACAAAGAGAAGCGGCTTGCTGAGGCCCAGGCGGGCCAGGGCGGAGGGCCAGGTCACGGAGCCCTCTCGGGCTGTCCCTGCTGAGTCAAGCTAGCGCTGGGAGTCGGACTCACATTCCAACACGAAGAAAGACAATATTAGGAATGCAGAGAGCAGATCTCGGGGTAATGGAGCCTGGTGTTTGCAATAAAAATTTAAATGTGCTGTCCTGGTGGCAACAGCGACTTTTATCTGATCCGACCGGCAGCGCTTAAGCAGGCGGGTTGTGTAAATGCAAAACCAAATTGAATTCATATTTACTGCCCTTGAGTCTGTGGGCTTTGTGGTTTCCAGTGGATTAGTCTCTCTCCTCTTCCTCCTTCTCCTCCTCCCTCCCTCTCTTTCTCTCTCTCTCCCTCTCTCTCTCCCTCTCTCTCTTCCTCTCTCCCTCCCTCTCTCTCTCTCTCTCTCTTTCTCTCTCCCTCTCTCTCTCTCTCTCCCTCTCTCTCTCCCTCTCTCTCTCTCTCCCACTCTCTCTCCTTTCAAGTGGCTTTCTTATCCAACCACTCGCTGGGAAAGCTGAGAGAGCAGGTGCTCTCTGTGTGGGTTATTTCCCATTTGCTCCTCCGAGTATACGCTCCATCCGCCTGCCCTCGCCCCAGGCGGCTGATTGGGAAGCTCCTGGTGGGCTCCCGTGCCCCCCCGCCCCCGCCAGCTTCGGGGTTTTGGCTTTGAGGGGCCCCAGCAGGATGACAGGGAGGGGCCTACCCCTTGGCCATAGTTTGCCAGTGGGTTATATCCATCCAGCCACTGAGGCGGCGCTCCTGTGGGCCCTCTGCCCTCTCTCTGCCCCTTTAGGCCCAGGGTGGAGGGGTAGAGGCTCCTCCTGTTCCAGCCCCGGGGCTGCCCCACCCGACTGCTTCCCAACCTGCCCACAGGGCTATACGGGGTCAGGTCCCCTCACTGAACTCCCTTCAGGGACCCCTCCCGCTCTGTCCTGTCTCCTCTCCTCCCAGGACCCTGACTGATGATGACTATGTCTCCTCCCTGGAACTGAGAGGACAGGAGAGAGCAAGGCAGCGAAGGCGCCGGAGGGCCGGTTCCCTGTGCTCGTACAGGATGGGAGCGCTGTGGGCTGTGCACTGGGCTGAGCGGGGCAGAGCTGGCATGCGGCCCCGCACCTGACCCCCAACGGCCAGACTGTCCTGCTGCCTCTCTGATGACCCCTTTAGGGCCGCTTTGCTGGGGCCTGAGGGATGGGACAGCTGTGGTGGGACCCCACAGACAGACTGTGCCCTTGTGCGGAAGGTGCACCACTGAGAGTCCTCTTGCAAGTCTAGGGTGGCTAACGGGAGCATTCTGTTCCCCAGCCAAGTGTAGACCAGACGTGGGAGGGGCAGCAGGGATTCCTCCCTGGGGCTGTGTGCTCCCTCCTCCCTGGGGCTGTGACCACCCTCCTACCTGGGGCTGTGTGCTCCCTCCTCCCTGGGGCTGTGTGCTCCCTCCTACCTGGGGCTGTGTGTTCCCTCCTCCCTGGGGCTGTGTGCTCCTTCCTACCTGGGCTGTGTCCTCCCTCCTACCTGGGGCTGTGTGCTCCCTCCTACCTGGGGCTGTGTCCTCCCTCCTCCCTGGGGCTGTGTCCTCCCTCCTCCCTGGGGCTGTGTCCTCCCTCCTCCCTGGGGCTGTGTCCTCCCTCCTACCTGGGGCTGTGTCCACCTCCTACCTGGGGCTGTGTGCTCCCTCCTCCCTGGGGCTGTGTCCACCTCCTACCTGGGGCTGTGTCCACCTCCTACCTGGGGCTGTGTGCTCCTTCCTACCTGGGCTGTGTCCTCCATCGCAGCAGCTCCTCCCACCATCCATAAACAGGAAGCTGAAACAAGCAAATGAAGCTAACTTGCTTTTCTAGGTTCCTTTTGTTTAATGGTCAGAAGCTTCCTTTCATACTGAACACATCGCGGGCAGGATGGCAAACCCAGGCCTGTGAGCCTCGGTGACACTACCCCGGAGCTGCCCCTGCCCCGGCCCCTCTGCAGACTCGGAGAGGGACTGTGACAGGGAGACGTGGCCCCCACCTGGGCCCCCGAGGGTGTACAGAGAGGAGAGGAGGACACAGCTAATGTCAGCCTCAGAGCCCAGAGGCAGGACTAAGGCTGCTGCCTGGATATAGAGACTAGGCAGGCCCTGCTCAGAGAGCTGCAGTCTGAGGGGGACACAGCCTGCCTCAGGGAGCCCCCCTCTAAGGGGAGATGTAACCCCCAGGTCCAGCAGCTTCTGAGTCTAATACTCTGTTCGGATGTTGGCCCCTAATTATGTCCTCCAGCGGAGTGAACTTGAATGCTACCTGGCCATTGCCTACCCTGTAGCCTCGGTGACTTGATAAAGAAAAGCCAATTTTAATTTTAGCCTGAGCCAGACATAATGAGGAGAGTAAATCATAGCTCGAACATTCCCCAGCCAAATGGAAATGAGTTCGGATGATCTGCCGCTTTGAATTACCCGCCCCAGTGCTCCCTTCATGAGCGCAGCCCTGGGGGGCCGGCTGGGGCTGGCCCCTGCCTGTGGGCACAGGGAAAGGCCAGGGAGGAGGGGTGCTGAGGAGTCAGTGAGGCTGGGGTGCCTGTGGTCCAGAGCAGGGAGGATGGGCGGTGAGGATGGAGGGCTGGGTCCCCGGATCTGCATCGCTGGGGCAGAGCTCCGGACCAAAGAGAGGACCAGGAAGGCCCTGTGGCTGGAAGTGCATGCCTCTGTGTCGGTTCTCCACACCACCCCTGAGGGGGAAGGGCGTGGCCCCCAAGTTCCCAGAGCTGAGTGCTTGCTGGAGGCTTCAGGTGGGAGGACCTCAAAGATGCTTGGAATGGGGAGGGGGGGGGTGGTTAGAGAGAGAATGGTGAAAGTCGTAATTAAATTCAAGCAAACCTCTCCCTGTGTGAAAGCAGAGCCCCCACACTCACACTGGGGCTGCAGTGGAGGTGACAGGCGGTCTGGAGGAGCCAAGCCCCGAAGGGATGCTGAGAGCTGCCAGCCCATGGCGTCTGTGTCCGAGCCGGACAGATCACAGGCACCAAGGAGACGAAGGCATTTGTGGTGGACAACAGGGCAGCAAACAGCATTTGTTTCCATCAAAGCTGAGCAAACAAGCTTGCTGCTCCCGTCCCCACACACCCGCAGCTCCCAGGCAGCCTCATTCACATCCGGGCCGGTTCATAAAGCCAGGCCCTCCCTCCCCCACAGCCTCCATTCACACCCACCCACCCACTCACTCACTCACTCACTCCCTTACTCGCTCACCTCCACTCAGGGACACCCCTCACCCCACAGCCTCCATTCGCACACACACACACACACACACACACACACACACACACTCACTCCCTTACTCACCTCCATTCAGGGACACCCCTCACCCCACAGCCTCCATTCACACCCACCCACCCACTCACTCACTCCCTTACTCACTCACCTCCATTCAGGGACACCCCTCACCCCACAGCCTCCATTCACACCCACACACTCACTCACTCACTCCCTTACTCACTCACCTCCATTCAGGGACACCCCTCACCCCACAGCCTCCATTCACACCCACACACTCACTCACTCACTCCCTTACTCACTCACCTCCATTCAGGGACACCCCTCACCCCACAGCCTCCATTCACACCCACCTACCCACTCACTCACTCCCTTACTCACTCACCTCCATTCAGGGACACCCCTCACCCCACAGCCTCCATTCACACCCACACACTCACTCACTCACTCCCTTACTCACTCACCTCCACTCAGGGACACCCCTCACCCCACAGCCTCCATTCACACCCACACACTCACACACTCACTCCCTTACTCACTCACCTCCATTCAGGGACACCCCTCACCCCACAGCCTCCATTCACACACCCCCACTCACTCACTCACCTCCATGCAGGTGATACCCCTCACCTCACAACCTCCATTCACACAAATACCCCATTCATGCACTCACTCTCTCACCTCCATGCAGGGGACACCCCCTCACCCACACAGGCGCCTGCCATCAGACACCTGCTTCCTCACACACACCTCTCCATTCACGCCCACCCTCCATCACACTCCACACGACCCTGACAGGGGCCTCCCTCACTCTCGCACACTCCCTCACACACTGGCTCTCAGACATCTCAGCACACAGAGGGCCAGTGCTCTGCAGCCGGCAGTGAGCGCACTGGTAGGAGACATTTCACTCAGGGGTTACTGCCCATCGTTCATGTGGGGCCTGAGCTCTCCTTCCTCCACCAAGTGCTAGTTTTTGTTAGTCATCGACAAGAATGTGCACGGTTTTCACATCACTTTTTGCTTTTATGCATCTGCCATGTCCACGGTGGCCCAGGCCCAGGTGGGACTGTATGTGATGAGAGTTATAATGAAGACGTGCGCACAAGGCTGGGTCTCCCAGAGGTGGGCCTGGGATAAGAACTTGAGTGTAAGAGGCTTATGGGGCTGGTGATGACAGGACTCACAGGGAGGGGAGGGGAGAGGAGAGGAGGGGAGGGAAGGAGAGGGGAGGGGAGGGGAGGGGAGGGGATTGAGAAGAAGAGGGCAGCCAGTGCAGGGTGTGTTAGGGGCCCCTGGGCTCAGTGCCACTCGGGAACTCTAGGGGGCTGTACAGGGTGCCTCAGAGTCATCCCACCAAAAGGGGAGGAGGTGAGGTGTCTATCCTCCGTCCCCTCACTAGTCCTGCCCTCTGGGCCTTGCCTCTCCAGCAGCCTGGCCTGCCCCAGACGAGGCGGCGAGCCTGCTCCTGCAGGGAGGCGGCCTGCACAGGCTGACTCAGGTGCGGAAGGGTCTGACTCTCCAAGCTGGAGCACTTATCCATTCACTCCTTCACTCGTTTTGGTATCGATCATGTCCCAGGTGCCTGCTCTGTGCCAGGGACTGGGCTTCTCCTGGGGATTCAGAGATGAATAGAATACGGTTCCTGCCAAGATGGGGTTCCCAGGTGAATGGGGTAGAAGACAGGGAAACGCACACGTACACTGCAGCACAATAAAAGCTATCATGGTTGCATTAACACGGAGGCATAATGCTGTCTGAGAACAGAGAGGAAGCTGCTCTGAGCTTAAGCTTAATAACTTACGATAACAACTGTTTATCTCTCACCAGACATTTAAACGCAGCCTAAACGGCTTCATTCTACCCTTTTGATGTTGAGACATTGTTTCCCCTTTCTCTCCTGCTCCCTCTGCTCTCTAAGAGACTCTTTCAGCTAGAGTGTGTAGAAGCTTGGTGACTGGGGATGTGGCTTTGTTTGGGGGCCGCGCAGGGGATGCTTTTGTTCGTCCTGCGTGGGTGTCATTCTGTAGGGGAATTTGGCTCCTCTCTCTTTGTCTCTCTCTCTCTCTCTCTCTCTCCCCCTCTGCTGTTAAACTGGGAGCCAACTGTAGGACGGCTACCAGGTCCCAGGGGGTGGCATAGCCACCACAATGAGCTCAGAAGGCAGAGCATCAAGTCAAAGAGGATGCTTCTCGAGCCTTACAAGCGAATGCATTCGCCCTGCTCTAGGCTTAGACCTGCCTGGGACCAGCCATCCCCGCCTCCTCCCTTACTTCTCCCTTAGAGTTGATGCTGGAATGGATTAAGACTTCTGGGATGGAGCGAAATGAATTTTGCATAGAAGAAGAACATGAGACTGCGGAGTGGGCAGAGGGAAACAGGTTATGCTGAACCCCTCCAAATTCATATGTTGAAGCCCTAACCCCAGTACCTCAGAATGTGGCTATGTTTGGAGACAAGACTTTAAAGAGGTGACTAAAAAACGGAACTGCCATTTGACCCAGTGACCCTGCTTCTAGGAATGTATCCTAAGAAACCCAAAACACCAAACTGATGAATCTCAGAGGGAAGGCGGGGAGGGGCACCAGGTGGAGGGGGGATTAACCAAAGAACGTGTATGCATGTATGCATTGCCCATGGACACAGACAACAGTGTGGTGAGGGCCTGGGAGGGGCAGGGCTGGGGTGGAGGGGTCAGTGGGGGAAAGGGGACATCTGTAATACTTTCAACAATAAAGATACATTTAAAAAGAGGCAATTGTATTAAAATGAGGCCATTAGGGTAGGCCCTAATGCACACTGACTAGTCTCCTTATAGGCAGAGGGAATGTGGACGCACAAGGCGCCAGCAGCACATGCCTGGGGTGGGGGGCCAGGTGAGGGCACAGTGAGAAGGTGGCCAAGGAGAGAGTCCCCACAGAAGAAACCAGCCCTGCTGACGCCTCGAGCCTCCTGTACTTCTACCCTCTGGAGCTGTGAGAAGATCAATTGCTGTTGTTTAGCCCTCCCCAACCCCCACCCCCCAAAATAAAATAAAATAGCTGCCTGAGGTCAAAGCTCTGCCCTCCCTGTGGGACTGGGAGCTCTTTGGGGTCAGGGCTACCTCCCTCTCCAACACGCACCCCCAGCCTGGCCCTTCCTCTTTCTCAGGGTGCTCCAGGGACCCTGTGCAGGGCAGCATCCGGAGGGCGCGTGGGAAACCAGCTGTCTGATGCTACTGCTTTCTCTTACGCGTAGAAGAAGCCTCACACTATTACTTCCTGGGGGTCTGGGAGGCGGAGGCCTGCAGATGGCAGGGCAGGGCTGGAGCCTCCGACTGGAGCCGCACCTGGGGCTGCTGGGCCATCACCTGGCAACTCCTGGACCAGAAAGGCGGCCCCACCAGTGGAGTCTGAAGTCCAGGCTCCTTCCCCGCCCGCTGGCTCCCGAGGTGTGATGTATGGGAGCAGGGAGTGCTCTGGGAGGGCAAGCCTGCCAAGCAGGTGCAGGCCTGCCTCTCCTGGCAGCTCGAACCCCTCCCTCCCTTATTAATTCACACTTTCCCAGCCTGGAGCCCCCTGGAGGGGCCATTTCTTTGTACCTGAAGCAGAGACAGGCATCTTACTTGATTTACAGGCTCCAGGGGCGGGTGGCTCCTGGCTGGTTGCTAGGGTATCTTTTAAATGGAAATCAGGGTGGAGAGATATCACATAGATCTTGCCAGCCATCTGCTAAATGTTGCTGCTTCTGTCTGGAGCAGCTCGGGAGGCTCTGGCAGGGAGGCAGGCCCAGGCTGGGGGAGGAAGGGGACCTCTCTGGCCTCATCCTCAAGTGGAGGAATAGGAACTGGCCTTTTCTGCGGAAACCTCTTCACTTTCCAGTTTCTGTCCTCGTCTTCCTTTTTTCTCTTTTGTTTTACATATGAAATTCCATCTGTTGCCTCTGATTACAAGCCATCAGCCTGTTTCCACAACTCTATATATTGCCAGTGTATATAAGCGCGTGTGTGTGTGTGTGCGTGTGCGTGTGCGTGTGCGTGTGCGTATGTGTGTGTGTGTGTGTGTGTGTGTGACTCGCCACCATCAGGGCCTGACAGGTGGATATTTCTGAGCCAATTAGGCCTCTGCTTCGGAGAAAACCAGTCCCCAAGAAGGAAACACAAATGCCCTCATTCAGCGGAGCAGCCGGGCGTCGCTGGTTTCCCAGCAGTCCCTGCGGAGGCAGCAGCTTTCTCAGAGTCACCCGACGCATGGAAGCTTCCAGGGCCTCCTCTGCTCCCCGGACGGCCTGAAGCCGGGCAAGCCTGAGTTCAAACGGTGCTTCTTCTCGGGGAGCTGGGCGAGGTTGGGCAGGCCCCACCTGCTTTGGACCTCACTTCCCAGTGGTTAAGATGCCGGTAAATACTCAGGGTCTCAGGGTACATAGGGCAGGTTGCTCGCTGCACAAGGCTGTTCAGATAAGGGGCCCTACAAACACCCAGCGGGTCCCCCTTTCTCCTTGGAGGGGAGCACCCAGCGGGTCCCCTTTTCTCCTTGGAGGGGAGCACCCAGCGGGTCCCCTTTTCTCCTTGGAGGGGAGCACCCAGCGGGTCCCTCTTTCTCCTTGGAGAACAGCACCCAGCGGGTCCCCTTTTCTCCTTGGAGGGGAGCACCCAGCGGGTCCCCCCTTTCTCCTTGGAGGGGAGCACCCAGCGGGTCCCCCCTTTCTCCTTGGAGGGGAGCACCCAGCAGGTCCCCCTTTCTCCTTGGAGGGGAGCACCCAGCGGGTCCCCCTTTTCTCCTTGGAGGGGAGCACCCAGTGGCCCCCTTTCTCATTGGAGGGGAGCACCCAGCGGGTCCCCCTGTGGCGGTGGCAGCACTCCCCTTGCGGAGTTGCTGGGGAGGCTGCATGGAGAGGCCGAGGGCAGAGACAGGCTCCTCCCTGGACCAGCTCCCAGAGACCCTGGAGCCCTGAGGTCCAGGGAGAGGTTTCTCTTCCTCTCCCCGCCCCCCTGTTGCTGTCTCTCCTGGCACCGCCCCTCCTCTCGCCCTCCCAGACGACGGGCTCCTAGACACTCCACAGACAAGCAAAGGCTCCCCAGGGCAGACTCTGACACTTGCTGCCAGTGGCCACTTCACGGCCTGGCCTCTGATCCCCCCCCCCCCCCCCGCACCCCTGTCAGCTCTGCCCCCAGCAATCCGGTGGCCCTCCTGCCACTTGGATGGGGCTCTTTGTTCTGATGCCAGCCCCTCCGGCTCCCTGCACCTCTCCTCGTGCTCCTTCCGCACCTACAAGGCTGCTCCTTCCAGCATCTGCTGAAGTTCCTGCTCAGAAGACAGTGCCTCTGCCCATTGGTACCAGTGACGAGCCGCCACACAGTCCCCTCCCCCCTCCCCACTCGGGGTTTAAGCCGCTTTTCGTTGGGCTGTGAGTAATATTTTAAGTGACAGTTCTCAGAATACAATTTTAATTGAGATTCAATAGTCACTTCTCCGTCAGTAATCTTCCATGCTGATTACTTAAAACATATTTACCCAGCTCTATTATGTCACAGATTGGAATTCATTAGACATTTGCTAATCCGCCACCAACTTTTTTAAATGTGATTTGTTTAGCATGATTTACAAGGACAAACTGTTTAAAACAATGGGCCCTGTGCAGGGTGTGCATCCCAACGAGTCCGGTCTCCCGCTGCCACCACGGCCAAGGTTGTCTGCGAGCAGGCGACAGGCCCACGGATAGAAAGGCCCCAGGATGCTGCAGGCGGGCAGTGCACCGTATTGTGCTGATGCAGCTCATACTGGGCAGCCTCCCAGGACTCGGGAGGGCAGAGAGAAGATCTGGAGGGACAGACGGAAGCTGCCCAGCACAGGCCGCCGAAAGCCCAAGCCTGGACTCAGCTGTGCCTGCCAAGTATCAGCATTTCCTACGGGCGGTGACGGGAAAGGGTCGGGAAGCGCTGATAACCCGAGATCACTAATCACCGCAGCGCTGACTTGACAAGAGCGCACGGAGGCACCTTTCTCCTGGGGCCCTGGGCTCTCAGAACACTGCCCTCCTCCACACACACACCCAAACGCATGCAGGCGTGTACATGCTCACACATGTCTGCATGTGCACACGCATGCACACACATATGTGCACATACACACATGTGTGTGCACACAGTCACCTCCAGCTTAACTAACAAGGGGCATCCTTGGGTGTGTCTGGCCCTGTGTCCTGGGCGGGGGTAGGGGTACCACTCACCTCCACTTGAGCAGCTGAGGGGCCGGAGAAACACGGCTCCTTGACGCACTGCCGCGGTGAGTCATGCTGGAAAATACAATGGGTGTTTAGCGGACGCTGCTTCGGAAGCTTCTGCCGTGACCAGCCCACGCTGTAAAGGTGGTTTTCTCAGCTGATTAGCCAAATGCACTCTGCCAGTGCTGAGACAGAACCCAGAGCCTCAGTGCCAATGCCAGAAACGCCCTTTGCTCAGCACTGTGTTTCACTCATTCAGCTGATATTTATTGGGTACTTACTGTACTGGTACGTCAGGTGCGGGGCTGGGTGCTGGGGATGCTGAGATGGGTGGGCAAGACAGGTAAGTTCCCTGCCTTTTGGAACTTATGCCGAGTTTTGGAGTTTACAGACTAGGAAGGCAGACAGGTAAGTAATTAAGGAATTATAATGCAAAGGGTGACCATCAGTGTGCAGGACAAGTAGAGGGCTGGGGGTAAGCGGCAGGGTAAAGGGCCTGCTTTGGTGAAGGTGTTGCAGAGGCTCCCTGGAATCGGTGGTATTTCGTCTGAGACTGGGATAGAACAGCAGCTTGGCCGGGCAGGAGTGGAGGTGGGGAGAAGCCAGGATGAACACAGAGCTTGTCGGAAGTCCTGGAGGACCAGCAAGCGTGGATTTATAAGACAGAGGTGGAGTGTAGCTGGGACAGGACGAGCAACAGGGGACAGAGTGGTAAGAGATAAGCTGGGCTAGCGGGCGGGACCAGCTCTTGCAAAAACTTGTTCTTGTGCCGAAACCGGTTTGGCTCAGTGGATAGAGCGTCGGCCTGCAGACTCAAGGGTCCCAGGTTCGATTCCGGTCAAGGGCATGTACCTTGGTTGTGGGCACATCCCCAGTGGGGGGTGTGCAGGAGGCAGCTGATCGATGTTTCTCTCTCATCGATGTTTCTAACTCTCTATCCCTCTCTCTTCCTCTCTGTAAAAAATCAATAAAATATTAAAAACAAAAAACAAAAACAAAAAAACTTGTTCTTGTGCTAAAAAATAGGAGAAGGGTCGATGCAAATGGAGATGAGTCCTGTCTTTCATCAGGCCCCACCCAGCTAAATGTGGCCCCAGGGGCCAGGATACACCTGGGCATGGAGGTGGGGGTGGATGGGAAGCTTCCACGTGTGGCCACCTCTGGGACGGGTGCTCCTGCTGGGACCTGGGTCGGGTGGGTTGGGACCTGGGTCAGGTGGGCTGGGATCCTCAGTTAGGAGGTTGGTGAGAGCAGGGGCTGGCCGGGGAGGGATGGCCTGGCCACTGCTGGGAGCCCAGAGCAGAACTATGTAGAATTATCACATTGGCAAAGGCTTTTAATGACAATGACTATAATGAAGAAGATAAAAAGAAAAAACATCTCCTAGAACAGAGGTCAGCCGACTTTTTCTGTAAAGGGCAAAATAGCAAATGTTTTAGGCTTTGCTGGCCACATTGTATTTGCTGTACCTTCTCACCTCCGCATGAGAAAAGCCATAGACAGCTTGTAACTGAATGAGCATGGCCATGTTCTAAGAAAACTTTATTTATAAAAACAGGCGGCAGGCTGGTCTTGGCCCTCAGGCTGTAGGTAGCCAACACCTGCTCTCATAGCGCAGTCCACAGGGCAGCCAGTGGCCACGTGTGCCGAGTGAGCACTTGAAATGCGCTCTGAGTGTTAAATACACGCTGACTTAGAAAATGTAGAACAAATAAAAGAAGGTTAACTTCCTCATTAACAATTGTTTGTGTCGACTGCACGTTGAAATCATATTTTGGATATGGCAGTTTACATAAATATATTATCCAAACTGATTTCACCTGTTTCCTTTTACTTTAAAAAAATATATGGCCACTAGAAAATTTACAATTACATTTATGGCTAGTATTATATTTCCAGTGGACAGCGCTGCTCAGAAATAGCATTCTCTACGGATGAAATACAGGGCAAGTCTCTGGCCCTGAAGGCTCTCAGGTGGGAGATTTACCCTTAAAGAGACACCGTAATGGAATTCAAACCTTTACAATAAAATAGGACCTGATTGGAATAGGTTTTTAAGTTTACAACATACCTTTGTTTTATTAGCTAGTTGCTTTGTCTGTATCTGTGTGCCTCAACGTGGGAGCTAGGGAGCTCTACTTCCTCAAGATATTAATAGCTGCTGCTCAGAAAAGTGAGCATCTTCAGCTAAAACAGAAAAAGGGAGTCAATGCAGAATTAAACGTTAACCCAGTTTCTCTCCTGCAGCAGAATTTCTCAACCCTTCTGAACTGACGATGCGTCTAGAGCTTTTGCAAGAGTAAGGGGGAGTAGGCAACGCTTCCCCAGCTCCCTGGCCTCAGACGCCTCTCTTGCAGACCTCTAACTAGCACTCCTAGAAGGCAGTTTGAGAGCTGCTGGCCTGCGTGATGCCACATAACCAGAGCGTGTGATTTTCCAAAAGTTCAACTCAATTGATGTGATTCTTGGCACTCCATAAATAGAGCCACAGTCAGTCCAGCATGGCTAGTGAGAAAACTGTCAGATTTGGAGGCACAAGGACCCAAGCCAAATTCCTGTTCCTTCCCTTTCCAGATATTCATTCATGTGAAAACACCTACTGTGTGTCCGGGGGTGTTTGAGACTTTGAGAATATAACGGTGAACGAAAACAAGTCTCAACCTCTTGGGGCTTTGTTGCTGGTACAGAAGACACACAATAGGATGCCGGGTACGGCATAGGGAACAGTCAATGATACTGTAATAACTATATATGGTGTCAGATGGGTACACACTTACCAGGGGACCCCTTCTTAGGCATATAAATGCCCAAGCTCTATGTTGTACACCCGAAACTGATATAATATTGTATGCGAACTCTAATGGAAAGATAAGAAGCCCTTACCCTGTCATGCTGGATATGCCCCTGTGAACTTGGCTTTCTTCCACTTGGGTAGCATGCGACAGAAATCGCCCCTCATCAGTTCACAGAGATGGTCTTTGTTCTTTTTTACAGCAGTATAACACTCCATTGTGCTGATGCGGCATAATTTATTCCAGCACGCTCCTATGTATAGACATTTAGGTTGTTTCCAGTATTTGCCACTTACAAACTATGCTGGCAAACCAAAAAATACATAAAAATAAATAAAAAGTAAAATGAAAAAAGAGAAACAAGTAAGACAAGGAGGTAAAATATATACAGTACTTAGGTAGCGATCAATTTCAAGGAGAAAACACAAGCAGGGGAGAGGGAATGCACAGTCCGGTGGGGCCTGGGGGCGGAGATGACTTTTGAGTAAAGACCTGAGCGTTAGGCCATGGACAAGTCCTCATCTACACACAGATAAGCCCTTCCTGTGAAGGCTGTACCTGAAGCCCAGGTGAGATGACGTGTTTGAAATTCCGGGCAGCGGACCCAGCACCTCCGAATACTCAGAAGTTCGTGTCCCACCACCTTCTCTACTTCCCTGAGCTCCCAAAGAGGCATCTGCACTCGGGTTCTCCATGGTGAAGCATTTATCCAAAGCCAGTTCCCCACTAACCGGGGTGTCTCTCAGAGCCAGCTCTCTCCTGGTCCACGTCCTTGTTCTTAAGGATGCGGGTCCTATTTCATTTCATGCCGAGTCTAAACCAATTAAGAAGGTGAAACTGCTTCAAAGCGCAGCCAGAACACACTTTTCAAATCCGTTGATCACAAATGAACCACTAGTGTGAGATCATCCATCCACCCATCCATCCATCCATCTGAAAAATACGTATTGAGCAGCTACTGTGTCCCAGGCCCTGTGCCAGATGCGTGGGATTAGTGATGGTCAAAGAAGACACGAGCACCTGCCCTCATGGAGCTGACATCCTGGTGGGGAGAGAGGAAGCATCGCATGGCCACGGTTAATAAGTAAATGCAGTAGTCTATTGGAACGTGGTAAGAGCTAGGGAAAGAAGAAAAAGTAGAACTGTATTAGAGGGGTTGGTAGGAGAGATTACACCTTGCAATGAGCAGGTGCCATTCATGGCTGCTCCCCAAGGACATAGTCGTGTGAGGGAGAAAGCCCTGGACGGGGGCCTTGGGAAGTCGCCTCCTGACCCTGACCTGTCTCCCTCCCTTCCAGGCGCGGCAGCCTGAGTGACCAGACCATGGAGACCCTGCTTGGCGGCCTGCTGGCGTTTGGCATGGCGTTTGCCGTGGTCGACGCCTGCCCCAAGTACTGCGTCTGCCAGAACCTGTCTGAGTCGCTGGGGACCCTGTGCCCGTCTAAGGGGCTGCTCTTCGTGCCCCCGGACATCGACCGGAGGACGGTGGAGCTGCGCCTGGGCGGCAACTTCATCATCCACATCGGCCGCCAGGACTTCGCCAACATGACGGGGCTGGTGGACCTGACCCTGTCCAGGAACACCATCAGCCACATCCAGCCCTTCTCCTTCCTGGACCTCGAGAGCCTGCGCTCCCTGCACCTCGACAGCAACCGGCTGCCCAGCCTCGGGGAGGACACGCTGCGCGGCCTGGTCAACCTGCAGCACCTCATCGTGAACAACAACCAGCTGGGCGGCGTGGCCGACGAGGCCTTCGAGGACTTCCTGCTGACGCTGGAGGACCTGGACCTCTCCTACAACAACCTCCACGGCCTGCCCTGGGGCTCCGTGCGCCGCATGGTCAACCTGCACCAGCTGAGCCTGGACCACAACCTGCTGGACCACATCGCCGAGGGCACCTTTGCCGACCTGCAGAAGCTGGCCCGCCTGGACCTCACCTCCAACCGGCTGCAGAAGCTGCCCCCGGACCCCATCTTCGCCCGCTCCCAGGCCTCCGCGCTGGCCGCCACGCCCTTCGCCCCACCCTTGTCCTTCAGTTTCGGGGGGAACCCACTGCACTGCAATTGTGAGCTCCTCTGGCTGCGGAGGCTGGAGCGGGACGATGACCTGGAGACCTGTGGCTCCCCGGGGGGCCTCAAGGGCCGCTACTTCTGGCACGTGCGCGAGGAGGAGTTTGTGTGCGAGCCGCCTCTCATCACCCAGCACACGCACAGGCTGTTGGTTCTGGAGGGCCAGGCGGCCACACTCAAGTGCAAGGCCATTGGGGACCCCAGCCCGCTCATCCACTGGGTGGCCCCGGATGACCGCCTGGTGGGGAACTCCTCAAGGACGGCCGTGTATGACAACGGCACCCTGGACATCCTCATCACCACGTCTCAGGACAGTGGTGCCTTCACCTGCATCGCCGCCAACGCCGCCGGGGAGGCCACGGCCACGGTGGAGGTCTCCATCGTCCAGCTGCCACACCTCAGCAACAGCACCAGCCGCACGGCGCCCCCCAAGTCCCGCCTCTCGGACATCACTGGCTCCAGCAAGACCAGCCGGGGAGGGGCAGGCAACGAGGGTGGGGAGCCTCCCAAAAGCCCCCCAGAACGGGCCGTGCTTGTGTCTGATGTGACCACCACCTCGGCCCTGGTCAAGTGGTCGGTCAGCAAGTCAGCGCCCCGGGTGAAGATGTATCAGCTGCAGTACAACTGCTCCGACGATGAGGTACTGATTTACAGGTGAGCCGGGGCTGCGCGAGGCAGGGAGGGGTCTGGCTGGGGGAGGAGGAGGTGAGGGGAGGGCTTTGAGCTGTTCCCACCTGAAGCCCTCCTCCCCAAAGTTGCCTGTGGGAATCATGGGCAAACCGTGCCATGAGTGTAGATGAAAGAACATCATCTACAAGTTGAAGAAGAGAGGAGCCCACACGGGCAGCCCCAGGAGATGTGTGTGTAGGTGAACCAGGCCCCCTAGGGGCGTGGCAGGGTAGGTGATCATATGGCTCTGAGCCTCGGAACTTTCCATTTTAGCCACAGCTAGGGGACATGCAGGAACATGAGTGGACCTCTTGGCTGAATTGTCTGACTCCTCCAGGGAGGAGCAGGTCTGGCCTCGCCTGGACTCAGATGAAGTCGTGATTAAGGCTTTGAGGTCAGGAAGAGTAGAATTCATGGCTTGGCCACTTGCTAGCTATGCAATTCTCCTGGCTGCCTCAGCTTTCCTCATCTGGAAAATGGGGGTAATCCATACATAACTTAGTCTGGACACTTGGTTGCAGGTAATAGAACCCAAGTCAAACAGGCTTAAAAAAAAAAAAAAAAAAAGAAGAAGAAGAAAAGCAATGTGTTGGGTCATGTTGCTTCCGGCCCAGCTAGACCAAAAGCCCCACAACCACCTGCATTCTCAGAGTTTCTTCCCTTCTCCAAGTTCCATTTCTTCTGGGTTGGCTTCACCCGCAGGCAGCCTCTTTCCCTGAACAGCCCTAGAAGGATTAGTGTCTTTTTCTGGGTTTGTCCCACTGAAGTCCTGGTGAGCTTTGATTGGTTAGAGCAGGTCACGTGGCACCCGAGGTAATCCTGACCACCTGCACTGACCTCTCTGGTGTCAGTCTCCTCACCTGGAAATGGAGACAACGACGTTGACCTTGTGAATTTGCTGTGACAATCTAGGGGCCGTTGCCCAGGCCTGGTACAAAGGGACCAAAAGGCTGCACAGAATTGCCTGAGCCATTCAGAGGAAGGGAGGAGCTCACAGCATGATGGGTACAACCCAAGGGGCTGGAGGTCTGACCCCACAGGAGTTTCCTTCTCAGTTTGTGCCTCGTTTGTGCCACAGATGAAGGGCATGGCCTAGAATCTTACCACTCAAAGAATGCATGGTTTCTTTGAAATCCTGTGTTCCCTTCTATGCATGTAAAACGGACATTCTGGGAAGAAATCCTGTAGGCTTCACCTACAGCCCAGGGGTCCATGGGTCAAGAGGTCAAGGACCCTTGATCTAGCGTTGAGGTTTCTTCCAGCTCTGACCTCCTAAGTTGATGAGTCTCTGCCTGGGCAGGTGTGGGAGAGAAGCAGAGGTTCCCTTACCTGGCACATGCTTACCTGGAATTTCCTTTACCTGTTTTATCTGGAGAGCAGCTTCATTTCTCAGGATGGAGAGAAAGCATTAGAACAAACATATGCATATGTGCATGTGTAGGCAGATATATAGACAGAGATATATAATTAAACTTAAATATGCATATGTGCATTTTTCTAATTATAAAAGTAATAGTCTTTATAGCAAATTTGGAAAATAAGAGAAATGATAAAGAGGGAAATAAGAATTATCTGTAACCACTCAAAATTGACCCAAGGCCTTTGGCCTCTCCATTTTATTTCAATTCAAAACAATATTTATGGTCATTCTAGCGTGTGCTTTTGTTTCTTAATTCCTCCACTCAACATTATAGCTGCTTAGTTCCCATCATATTCAAGTATTTTTCACTTGCTGTCCCATAATTTATTTAACCAATCTTCCATTGTTGGGCATTTAAGTCATTTACCATTTTTGAATATTAAAAGTAATGCTGCAATGACTATCTTTGTACATCAATTTATTGGTGCAGCTTCGGTGATTTCCTTAGCATATTTTCCTAGGAATTGAATTACTTTCTTAGCGAGCAAAGTATAACCTTTATATGTTGCATATGAATATTTATTTACTCTCTCGCCGGGGGAAGGCGACAGTGGCCACTTTGACCACTCCTTTGCCAGTTATTGAATATCTAATTACTTGCATCTTTGCCAATTTTACAGTTGGAAAATGGAACTTGTTTTCATTTGCATTTCTTTGATAACTTCTGAGATTGACCTTTGAAAAATATGTACTATTTCTTCCCTTGTGCATTTGTGATATGGTCTGACTTTGATAAGAAGTGGTAAAGGTGGAAGCTCCCAGCGCTGGGGCTGGCACAGGCCCGGGATGAGGGGGACTGAAGTCTGCGAGGCAGTGACATTGCATCCACGTGGCAGCAAGATGAGGGTCTCAGAAACTCCGGGAGGGTCACCGGAGGCGCTGGGACAACACTGCTGAAGTCACTCAGGGTGGGAATTCAAACTGCTTTATTTGGTGATTGTCATCCTGGAGACACTCGGTTTATAAATATAAATAAAATGGAAGCATCAGCAACCTCGGAATTTAAAAAAAATGCTGAGTTCCTTTTAGGGCGTCATGAGGATTAGAAGAGATACAGCATGGAATGCTCTCCAAATAGCGGGGACACGTAGTACGTGCTCAAGGAATACAAATCATTACTATTGTTGGTAGTGACAGTAACCACGGTAATGGGGAGAGTAAGACCATGACCTGCCAACCTGGGGAAGGAAATGGAAGAGGAAGGTGAGATACACAATTCAGTCTTTAAGAAGACAGGTTTCCAAAATTTTAGAGCAGAAGGTCAAAGTGCCAGATAATAACAATAGCAGTCACCAGCCAACATTACTGCCACTTATATGCATATGATGTGTAGCTCCACAGGCAATATCTCATTTAATTCTCCTGGACATACCAAGAAGTGTGGAGGCTGAGCAAATTAGACAACTCTCCGAGGTCACATCGCCGGAAGGAGGCAGGATGACTTGAGCCCAGGCCTTCTGGCTTCAGCTCTGGTGGCATTGCCCTGACCATGAATCTGACTCCAGAGAAACAGGGGACTCAAAGAAAGAAACTGTGGATTTTTATTTAATTTTTAAATAAAATTTTTATTGATTTCAGAGAGGAAGGGGGAGAGAGAAACATCAATGATGAGAATCATTGATGGGCTGCCTCCTGCAGCCCATTGATGGGCTGCCTCCTACTGGGGGCATGTGCCCTGACTGGGAATCGAGGAATCGAACCTGTGACCTCTTGGTTCATGGGTTGATGCTCAATCACTGCACCACACCAGCCAGGGCTGAAACTGCGGATTTTTAGAAAGGAATTGAACCCATGAGAAAGAAAAGACAGCAGCCGCTGCACAGTGGCTCTGTGGTATGCTCAGACTTGGACAAGAACGTGTACAAAAGAAGGGAAGGAAGGATTGTATGCAAAAGTGAATATTAAAGAGGGGCACACACTGTGCAGAGAGCTCAAGGCGGCCAATAAGGGCTTTCAATCCATGGCCAGAGCACAAAGAGAAAAATGACAAAGGTCGCTGTTTGGGAAGGAGGTTGTGGGAGACGGGACAAGAGCCAGCAGGCAAAGCTGAGCAATTTCCAATTTGCCTCCACCCTCCCCAGCAAGCACAATAGCAACAATATAATCAGTCCTCACTTAACATCATCCGCAGGTTCTTCGACTTTGAGCAATAGGACACAAAACCAAGCCAATTTCCCCTAGGCTAATGGATACACACAAGTTCCTCCCACATCCATCAACGTGATAACGAAACGACATTATTATTGGAGGATCTTCGTGGAGAGCTTACTGTCACCCAGCACTCTTCTAGGGCGTTATGCATACTAACTCCTTTAATTTTCTCAGACTGCCCTCCCTCGCCACCCCCTCCCCAGGCCATTTCACATGAGAAACTTGCTCCAGGTGTTACACATGGGGTAAGCAGCAGAGACAGAATTTGAATCCAGGCAACTTGGGGAGGACAAGACTGATACTACAGAGAGGGCACCGGAGCCCAGCAGAGATGCATCACATGGCGGACTGGTCTCAGGCCCCAGGGGACGTGTCCAGGACTAAAGGAAACTGGATGAGTTTCCCAAGCCCGGGGAGTGGTCCTGGGACAGCAGGGACAGAAAGGGAAGTGCCTGAGATGGGAAATGGGCATATACTCTACTTTCCACGGAACAGACCCAGAGAGCCAGAGCAAGCACGGCTGGGCGGGGGCGTTCTGAATTCCAGGAAGAATTTTTCAGCAGATGCTGTAAGCCCCTGGAAAGGAAGGCTGATCGCCGGGATCCGAAGTGGGTTCACAGGGAGCAAATCCTGCCAAGTTGTCGAGCTGTCTTCGGGGGACACTGTGGCCAGGAGTTCTCAACCTCTTAGTCTGCCTCCTCGCCATTCAGGAGGGCAGCCTGCTCAGTGACGTCCCTCCTTGCTCTGTGATTCTCTGCTAGGCCCTGTCCCCGTGCGTCTCCGCGGGGAGGTGGGCCGGACGCTCTGGGTAGTAAGTGCACTTGGAAAACGTCCTAGGAGTTTCCACCACCTGTGACTCACTGCCATAAACGGAGCACATCACCGCTGCACGGGGTGGTTGACAAAATCTCACACTGTTTTTGGAATGAAATGGAGAAATGGAAAGGGTGGTGGACTTACACCTGGCCAGAGAAGCAGACTGATGAATAAACGGACGTGAACATGCCGTGTGCCTCAGTACCTGCCTCCATTCCTGTGCTGCTCAGTGTATTTCCTATTGGCATGGATGACAGCACAGAGGAAGAGTATTCAGGACTCAACTGCCAGAGTTCAAGGTGGAGAAAATCTGGCTTCACTGGAATTTTGTGTGGCCGGTTCAGAGTTTTAGTTGATCTCGAAGGCATAATGGCTACAAAGTAATGGAGCCGCTCAGAGACACCTATAGTGTTCAGTTGTGTTAACTAAGTAAAGTGCTCAGATCATGGGTGGGAAGTTACTGCTCTGATCACTGAATCATCTGAGCAGGCTGTGATATGCTTAACACAGAAGACACAACCTTAGGAGTCATCTTTCTAATTGCAGTGTGCCCAGTGATCAGGTGATGAGGATGGGGTTTGGGAGCTTGTGTGTGATGGGCCAAGGTTACCTTGGAGACAACAGGACTTAGAAAAGATGTCATAGCACCCTTAACCTATTCAAAGAACTTACATGAGTAGAAGGGAAACACACACACACACACACACACACACACACACACACACACACATACACACACACGTAGCCATTGGCCCAATACAAAAAAATTTCAGCAGCAACAGCTGTCCATACCTCTCCCATAGCCTCTCTGGCTGTGGGATGCTTGGCTTTGTGTCTCTAGCATGTGCTATTCATGTGCTCCTCATCTCTGGACCCCACAGCTCCTAATAAGTCCTGGCCCACCACAGCTATCAAGTCACTGTTTGGTGAACTGAACAGAATGGAAATGAGCATCCGCGCTGCTCAACAGCAGAGTAAGTCAGAGCTGCCACTAAGCCGTGAGCTGCCCATGCCAGGAGGGTTCAGGCAGAACCCGGCTGGCTGTCCCGGGCTACCGGTGGGCAGCCTGACTTTAACATGTGACTTGAATGAGTCCAGCCCTGATAGTCTACTAGTATGACTCTGTTTGAGACTTTTATAATCCCAGGATCAAGACACTATGGTGACCTATGGTTGGGGCCACTAAGCCTCTTGCCTCTCAGGGTTAGGGGGCCCTGTCTCACCAGGTTTTGAGTCCCAGGACCTGCGGTCACAGACAGGGACTTTGGTTGGACCTGGACACTGGTCACTGACAGGTCACCACGACCAACACCAAGGCCCCACAGGAGCCTGGGAGCTGCGAGCAGCGTCTGAAGGCATCAGGTTCTGTTCTGCTGCAGGATGGGGGAGCGGCCCCCAAGTCATGGGAAACTCGAGTTTGAATCCGGCTATGAAATAGTGCCCTGCTTTTACCAGATAATTAGCTCTCTCATGCTCTGAGGGTTCTTGCTGACTTCCCAAGGCCTTTGCCTTCCCTGAGTGCACCCCGCCGAGCTCTGCAGGCAGGCCTGGGACATGGGACCCAGACAATCCTCACGTGGGGCCTGTTTCCCATATGAGCAGGGAGGGTGCACTGCCCCATCTCTCAGCCCTAGAACCTGCCCTTGCAGGAAGTGGCCAGCATTACCTGGCTCAGTGTCAGAGGGAGGAGGGGCCAATAAGGGGAAGAGGAAGGGTGGCGAGAATGGAGTCAGAAAGAAGAGGTCCCCCCTACCCACACAGGAAAATCAGCAGCCCATCCAGCTCAGCCTCCTCCCTGGTTCGACCTGGGAAGTTAAGTGGCCTGCATGTCATTATCAGTCCAAGTGACATTCACAAACACTTGTCTCCAGGAGTCATCAGGAATGTCTGTCAGCAGGTGTGATGCTGGAACGGTCCCCAGGAGGGCCGGGGCCCCACAAACTCGCCTCCACAGCACAGGGTGGGATTAGCCAGATGCAGCCTCGCCCTCATGGTGCCTATTATGTGCCATCGTCTCCACGTTGGGAGAGTGAGGGATTATGGGAAGAGAAACCTGTGGGTCCTTTTCCAGGCCACGTTCTTCCATGATTCCCAGGCACGCCCCCCACCCTGGGGCACTGAGCTTTGCAGGGCTGTGGGGAAGCAGCTTTACTGTGGCTACGTCTCCCGTCTGGGGAAAGGATAAGAGGGCAGAGCCAGCTCCCACCCTTTGTCAATCAACATTTCAGTGGAGATCTGCCCCTCCCCTGGAAAATACATACTGTGAAACCTTGGTTCTCGAAGTTAATTCATTCCAGAAGTCTGTTCGAGAAGCGATTTGTTGGAAAACTGAGTCATTTCCTCCCATTATAAACAATGTAAATTGAATAATCCATTCCAGACCCCCAAATGATTCCCTGTTTTAACCTTTCTCAATTGCCTGTGATTGTTGTTCTGTGAGCAGTTGCACACCATTAGCACCATCAGCACTTTTGATGGCCTCGTTGTGTTTTAAAATTGTGCTAATTGTTGATTGCACCATGCCACATACTCAATAACCAACCAGATCAGACATGCGAACACTCTCTCATACTTTGCAATTATTTATATTGTTCTCACGACTTTCCTTTACACTTTGCTGCTATCACTAACCTCCTTAGGACCTGTGGTGTGAGTATGTATCTATAATAATAAAAGGGTAATATGCTAATTAGACCTGACGTCCTTCCAATGAAGGCGGGGCTTCGAGGGAAGCCCAGCTCCCAGGTGCCAGAGGGAAGCAGGTGCCAACAGCTGGGGGAAGGAAGGCCTACTGTTGCACGAATTTCGTGCATCGGGCCTCTAGTTTAATAATAATAAGTAGCATCATAAGCAAAAAACAAATATATTCATAGCACTATTACCTGAGATGTTAATAAAGCATGGTTTAGAGTAAACTGACTCATACTCACAGGTTCTCTCCTTTGTTCCCTGAGAGATGTGTGACTGATCATACAGGTATCAGCATGAAAAGGTTGTCAGGTCAAGAACTGTAGTTTTGTTTGACAACCGATACATTTTTCCATGAACAATTTGGTCGAGCACTAAATTGTTTGAGATGGGAGACGTTTGAGAACTGAGATCTGGCTGTGCATATCTTCCATGGGATGGAGGGAAATTTATTGATGAACCCGAGATCTTATGGATACGTGGAGAAATGATAGGGACAGGTGTTTCTTAAGGGAGGGGGCCGGCCAGGTCCAGGGCCTGCTCCTATTCAGGAAGATTCTTTGACTCAGCTACTCCCACAGACATCCCAACTTCTACTTGAAAGGGTGGATTGAGCCTCCACAGGCAGAGGAAAGCAAAGGTATAAAGAAGGAAATTGGGGTGGATGCGGGGGGTGGGGGTGGGGAGGGGGAGAACTCCCCAGCAGTTCCGTGGTTGGATCCAAAATCAAAATCAGCCTGCCTTGGATTTTATTTTTCTAATACTTCTAAGGTTGTTGTTTTTGTGTGTTTTTCATACTGTTTGATTATTGGAACCTGACATCCACAAGTGGGGATGGACAGGGCAAATAGTTTCCTAGTATGTCCATTGCATGGTTGCTAAAACTAAGTCTCAAATGAACTGAGTTGATTTCCTAAGGTTCTACAAAACAGACTGGGGATGTGGTTTCCCAATCCTTGTCCCACGCTGGAGCACATCCCTCTGACACCCTGCGGATTTTTGGGAAGATTGATGACTCGGCTGAGGCACTAACTGTCATTTCTCTGTGGGGAAGGATGTGCTAGGCCACTGGGAGTTTGATGGGCTTTCTCTTTCATGTCTAATCGGCCACACCTGTCTGCAAGGAAGTTGGGGAGTGTAATTTTTTTTAAGGTAGGCATAATATACTGCCAGAAATATAGAGAAAAAGGGAGGCAGCTAGCAGCCCTAGTATTTAAGTTTGCACCCAGCTCCACCATTTACTCGTCCTTGTTCCATGGGCAAATCATTTCACTGTTCTCAGTCTGAGTCTTCTCATCTGTGAAGTGGGAGCAGAGATTCCTTTCTGCCTATTCATACATTGCGGTATAAATTGAATGAGATCAGGTATTTGAAGGTACATCTTTCATAGTCAACTATGCAGTACTGGATACATGTAAGTACATGTAAGTACTTACTGTGATTAAGAGACCGCCCGCTCTCCCTTCCCTGTTCTGGCCGCTGTTCTCCAGGCTGCCTCGTGTGGCGCATTCCTCAAAGCCTTACTCCCAGAGAGCTGTCAACCAGGAAAAGGATCTGCTAGAGTTTTAAGAGATCAAGGTATAAGGTGTAACCCCTTCCAGAAATGTTGTAGTTCAATTGGGAACTCTGTAAGACCCAAACAAGTGAATCTCTAATGGTGGAATTTCAAAACTCACAGCAGGTTTGTGTATAGGAGAGGCGTTTTTAAGGGGTGCCTTCCAAGGGTGTCTCAAATCGTAGCACTACCTCCGCTTCCTGCCCTCTTGCTCCACACGGGAAGATGACACACTCGGATTCCAAAGCCTCAGGGCGTCTGTCTAGAGGTGACTAATTTCTCCACTTGTCATTTCCTCATCATTCTCAGAAAGCTCTGCGGGCGACGTCTCCCAAGATAGCAATGATTAGCAGAGCAAAGGGATTCTCGTGCATCAGAGTACCGGCCCCCCGTTGACTTTGTATATGTTTGGTTAGTTTGCAGGTGGGGTGGGGATTGTTTGTTTCAAACCAGAAAAACGCCAAGGAAGGTTTGCAGAGAGGGACCTGGGAGAGTAGTGTCTGGGACTTGGGGGTCAGGGCTCCTGGTGGCGGCCATCAGAATGACAGCCAACACTGTCTGGCAACTAGACTTTTCCTAGCGTGTTCCGGGCAGCCAGCTCCTGACAGCCTCAGTACAGCGCGAGTGGACCTGGGTGGCAAGGGCTGAAGCCAGGCTCTGAGACCAAGCCCGAGGTTTCCCACCAGCCCGGCGTTTCCCACCTGGCTTTGCAATTTCCCACTGCAATCCCCTGGGAGCTGTGTGCTCCCTCCAGGAGACCCCGATCAGCCTGGGGTGGCGCCCGCCGGAGCACCGGGATTTTAAAGCACCCCAGGGATTCTGGAGTGCATTCAGCGTCATGCCACTGTATCACAGACCAGTGAAACCAGGTGTGTGGGAGCACTGGTGGGTGGACCCCTGCAAATCCCACAGCTGGGGTTTGGTCTCTGGGCTTCTGGTGAGGGGAGAAGCTGGAGGTCTGGATTCTAGTCCCAGCTGTACTAGGCACTAGTCCCCTCACGTGCCTGAGACTTTTCTCCATCTGCGGCATTGAAAGAAAACCCCTTCCAATGGGGATATCGCCAAAGAGATAAAGTGTAGGAAATACAAGCATCTCATGCATTTATGTGCTGGAGCCATTTTCCTAATGCCCAGCTGAGCCTGGGTGACGACGGATACGGCTGAGTTTCATTGTGCTTTGCAGATACTGGGCTTTTCACAAGTTGAAGGTCTGTGGCAACCCTGCCTCGAGCAAGTCCAGAGGCGCCCGTTTTCTACCAGCATCTGCTCACTTCCTGTCTCTGTGTCGCGTGTTGGTAATTCTCACAGCATTTCAGCATTTTTATTATTATATATGTGTTATTGTGATCTGTGATCAGTGATCTTTGATGTTACTATCATAATTGTTTTGGGGTACCACAAACCGCACCCATAAAAGATGGCAAGTTTAATCGATAAATGTGTGCGTTCTGCCTGTTCCACCGACCAGCTGTTCACCCACCTCTTTCCCTTTCCTCAGGCCTCCCTAATCCCTGAGTCTCAGTTATATTGATTATTATTAATTGGGCCAATTAACAACCTTACAATGGCCTCTAAGTGTTCAAATGAAAAAGTCACATGTCTCTCACTTTAAGTCAAAAGCTAGAAATAAGTAATCTTAGTGGGGAAGACGTGTCAAAAGCCAAGATAGGCCAACAGCTAGGCCTCTGCACCAATTAGCCAAGTTGTGAATGCAAAGGGAAAGTTCTGGAAGGAAACTAAACGTGCGGCTCCAGTGAACAGTAAGCAAGTGAAACAGCCTTACTGCTGATATAGAGAATGTCTTAGTGGTCTGGAGAGAAGATCAAACAAACCAGCCACAACGTCCCCTTAAGCCAAAGCCTAATTCAGAGAGCAAGGCCCCAACTCTCTTCAATTCTATGAAGGCGGAGGTAGGTGAGGCAGCTGCAGAAGAAAAGCCTGAAGCTGGCAGGGGTTGGTTTAAGGAAAGAGCCATCTCCATAATATAAAAGGGCAAGGAGAAGCAGCAAGTGCTGATGTAGAAGCTGCTGCAAGTCATCCAGATCTGGCTAAGATGGTTAATGAAGTGGCTACACTAAACCACAGGTTTCCAATGTAGACGACCCTTCTGGGACTTTCCTAGCCAGAGAGAAGAGGTCAATGCTTGGCCTCAAAGCTTCAAAGGACAGGCTGACTCTCTTGTTAGAGACTAATGCACCTGCTGACTTTAAGTTGAAGCCAATGCTTATTTACCATCTGAAACCCGGAGGGCCCTTAGAATTATGCTAAGTCTACTCTGCCTGTGCTCTATAGATGGCACAACAAAGCCCGATGACAGCACATCTGTTTACAACATGGTTTCCTGAATATTTTAAGCCCACTGTTGAGACCTAGTACTCAGAAAAAAAGATTCCTTTCAAAATATTACTGCTCATTGGCAATGCAGCCAAGAGCTCCGATGGAGATGTTCAATGAGATGAATGTTGTTTTCATGCCTGCTAACACAACATCCATTCCGCAGCCTATGGATCAAGGAGTAATTTTGATTTTCGAGTCTTCTTATTTAAGAAATACATTTTGTACGGCTACAGCTGCCACAGATAGTGATTCCTCTGATGGATCTGAGCAAAGTAAATTGAAAACCTCTGGAAAGAAATTACCATTCCAGATGCCATTGAGTACATGTGTGAATCATGGGAAGAGGTAGAAATATTAACATTAACAGACGCTTGCAAGATGTTGAGTCCAACCCTCATGGATGATTTGAGGGGTTCAAGTCTTCAGTGGAAGAATAACTGCAAATGTGGAGGAAACAGCAAGAGGACTAGAGTTAGAAGTGGAGCCTGATGTGGCTGGATTGCTGCATCTCATGATAAAACTTTAACGGATGAGGGGTTGCTTCTTGAGGATGAGCAGAGAGAATAGATTCTTGAGATGGAACCTACTCTGGTGGAGATGCTGTGAAGAATTTTTGAAAAGACAACAAAGGGTTTAGAATATTACATAACTTAGTTGGTCAAGCAGCAGGAGGGTTTGAGAGGACTGACCCCTGTTCTGAAGGCCAGCTGTGGGTACAGTGCCATGGCACAGCATCGCATGCTACAGAGCTTGCTCATGAGAGGGAGAGTCATTAGGGTTGAAGGCTTCACTGTTGTCTCATTTAATAAACTGCCAGCCACCCCAGCCTTCATCAACCAGCACCCGGATCCGTCAGCAGCCATCGGCATAGGGGCAAGACCCTCCACCAGCCAAAAGATCACGACTCACTGAAGGCTCAGATGATGGTTAGCATTTGGGGGCAATAAAGTATGTTTAACTAAGGTATGTACATGTTTTGTATATAATGCTATTGTACACCCAGTGGACTACAGTATGGTATAAACATAACTTTTATATGTCTCGGGGAAACCAAAAAATCCGTGTGACTCGGTTTATGGCAATGGTCTGCAACCAAACCCGCAGTATCTCCAAGGCAGACCCGTACAAGGAGGATGGAATCAGGGGCTCCAGACAGGAGCTTCTGTTATCCCCCTGTCCTTCACGTCTCTGAGCCTCAGGCTTCTTGTCTGCAGAATGGGGATAAAGGTAACTGTCCTGCTTATAAAGTGGGAAGTGTTTCTAGCAGCAGAGACCTACTGCAAACCCTTAACTACGTCTGGGGGTAGGTTTCTGTCATGTGACACAGCCCCAGAGGGAGGTAATTCAGGGCTGCTATGATTTCTCCTCGGACTTCAGGGACTAAGGCTCCTTCTGCAGGTCAACTGCACCGTCGCTAACTTGGGGCTCACTGCTCCCACTCGGGGACCTACTCTGGGTTGTCCCGCCCACAGGAGGACTTGATGTTCCCCAAAGCAGCCCCAGCCTATGACGGGGAAGATGGAGAGTTAATACTCCCGCTTCCTCCCCTTGCGGGGAAGAAAGAGGAGGACAATGAGTCATGTTCTATGCTGTCTCCCAGAGGGTCCCAGAGGAATTGAACCCCATTTGCCCACCATGGCAACTTGCTTAGCTAGCCTGTGTGGATTTCCTTCCCTATTCCCTTACCCGAGGGTCCCGAGTCCACCTCCCCGGATAAACCACTGGTCCTGGAATCCTGGTCTCAAGGTCTGCCTCTGGGGAACGCAGACTGAACCAGGCCGGGCCTCCCAGATGAGCCAGCCCCTTCAGGAGCCTCCCAGGGTCGGCTTCCCTCTCCCTGCACTTCCTCCAGCTGCGCTGGAGGCTGAGACAGGGCCGTGCGTTCAGGCGTGTTGCCTCCCCAAGTACAATCAGCGCTCTGCTGGAAGGTAGGGGAGGAGGATGGGCATTGCGGGTGTGTAACCACCACCGAGCTGTGGCAAAAGCGTCAGGCATAACGTTCCTTGGCACCTGCCTCACAGTCCCAGAACTCAGTAGCTAGCCTGGCGCCGAGGCCAGCCGGGAAGGACGCCAGTCCAGGCTGCTCCTCTGCCTCACTGCGGGCTCTGTTCTCACCTCCGGAGACACCGAGCAGCCAAGAGGGATGTGTTAGTTATTGCCAATTAAGCCTGTGATGGGACTGGGCACCCGATGGGTGGCAGAAGGGTTCAGGACGTGAAGTCAATTAAAGCCCATCATCTTCAGAGTCTCCGGGGTGGGCGCTAGGCAGGCAGAATCGCACAAAACCACAGAGGGATGGGCGAGCCCAGGGTGAAAGCCGGGCCACCGAGACGTGCGATATGGATGGACGCGCTCATTAACTATTTACGAAGGAGAGCTATTTCGAGCCGGGGGTGGGCTGCGGGGATGGGCTCCGACTTGCTCTGCGGGGCTGATGCCGTGGGTGGGAGAACGGATCCAGATGTGGGCAGCAACTTCCAATGCATCGAAAAGAAGATAGTGGTCGGAAATTAAACATCACAAGGAACTATTTAACACTTAACCTTCTAACTAGCTAATTAGCTAGTGATGGTAGTAAGTTAAGGGGCTTTTCAGTTGAGTAATTAGCCACCTAAAAGGTTAAAATGTAAATGAATTGCTTGGGGAACTCCATTCGCGTGAGCTTTTTCATGAGCTGAGTGAAGCTAATTCACAGGCCTGGGTCAGGAGGGGTATGCTGTGGGGCTTCCTGGCCCAGATGGGGTGGAGTGTCAGCTGTGTCCCCGTGCAGGTGGGGTTTGGAAGGCAGAGGAAGAGGCGGCTGTTTTGGGCAGAAGAAAGAGGCAGAGGCCGAAAGGTACAGGCCTGGTCAGGGACCTGCCACAATAATGCTGCATGACAAGCAACCTCGAAATCCAGGTGGCTCACAACCACTGATACTTAATTTTCTGATCTGTGGGTCTGCAGGTTGGTTGGAGTTCAACTGGACTCGGTTGGGCTGGGCTGGGCTGGGCTCCGGGCTCCAGGTCGGTTTAGATCTTCTCTGTGCATCTTGTTCCGAGCCTAGGCAGAGGGGCGTGGCTACGCGGGTATGTTCTTCTTTGGCGACAGCAGAAACGTGGGAGGGTGAGCCCAACCGAACAGCCAATGCCAGGCCTCTGCAGGCGTCACATCGCTGACTCCCATCAGCCCGAGTAAGTGACATGGCCAAGCCCGCGGTTAAGGGGCAGGGCATGTACCTCTCACACCGTCAGGCCACTTTATGTCATCTGGCACCACTGTATTACAGGGAGTGAAGAGGCAGGCCCACCAGCTGTCTCCCACACCTGGCCTACCTGGTGGAAAGGCTACCTCTAGGGCGTGGTGCTCAGGCCCGAGCATGGCCTGCAAGCTGGTGGACTTGTTAGCACACAGATGCGGGGTTTCTGGCTCGGTGTGTGTGGAGTGGGCTCTGAGAAGCTGCTGTTCCGATCACTGAGCAGATGCTGTCTGTCTGGGGGCCACACTTTGAGAACCTCTGGTCTAGGGAAAGGATAGGAGTCTGGTTCAGAGAGGATGGGAGAGCGAAGCCTGCGGGTGGCTCTGAATGGCAAACAAAATAGCTGTACTCACGGAGTCCTTCCTACACCGCAGTTATTGCTTTAAAAACGTCTGAGTGTTCTCCTAGTTGGCAAGTCAACCGTGTGAGGTACGGTATTGCCACTCGACAGTTAGTTGAGGACTCTGAGCCATGGAGGTGGGGGTGGGGGCCGTGACTTAGGAGGCCCCACAGCTTGGAGGTGGTGGGACTGCAGCTGGCAGCCAGTGCTCCGTCCTGACTCCGGGCTTCCCTCTGTGGCGTGGGGAGGCAGGGTTGAGTTCTGAGGGCAGGCGCCAGCTGTGGAGGAAAAATCTCTGGATTTGGAACTGGATGCGCTTAGGCACAGAGCACACTTTGACTTCTGGTAGCTGGGTTTTCTTTGCCCAGTCAACAAATATGTACTGAGTGTTTGCTTTGGGGTAGAACAAGATAGGCAAAGCCCTTGCCTTCAAGGAGCTTACATTCTTATTGGGGAGAGGGTTTCTCATTTTAAAATGTACACTACGTATAAAAAATAATTAGTGTAAGGAGACAGAGATGGGGTGGGAGGGGTCTACTGTTTCATTTCTGTGGTCAGGGATGGCCCCTCTGAGGAGTGACATTGGATGGAATGAAAGAAAGAGCCAGGCAGGGGGAGAAGCATGTGCAAAGGCCCTGGGGTAGAAACAGGCTGCTTTTGTTGGAGAAGCAGCAAGGAATCCAGTGCCTCTGGAGGAAACGTAACAGTAAATGAGGGTAGAGAACTGGACAGGGCTGGATCGTGTAGGGCCCTGTAGGCCATGAGGAGGCCTTGGATTTTATCCTGAATGAGATGGGGGCTACTAGGAGGTTGAACACAGGAGAGTGGCAGGATGTGCTTAGAAGGAAGATTCTGGCTGCTGGATGAAGAATAGACTGCAGGGGCATAGGAGTGGAAGCAGGGAGACTAGATGCAGAGGTCTTAGCTATGTCCTGAGACCCTCCTGCTTCTTACTGTCCACATCCATAAAGTGGGAGAAGGACCCCTCTAATCTCTTCCCCTCAGACTCATTATGAGAGCAGAAGGAGGTCAGGGTGGGGGCCTGTGGGGAAGAGGCAGTACTCAGGTAAAGATCAAAGCAGCATGTGATGGCTTTGCTGGCAGAATGTTTGGACCTGCATCTGTCGGGCCCGAGAAGCTCACAGCCCACAGCCAGGGGTGGAGAGGAGCCCCCTCTCCCCGAGCAGCACCTGCCACCCATCACTGCCCCAGCTCCTCAGTCAGCCCCCACCCTCCGCCCCAAGCCCTCTTACTCTGATAGGGAGCAGTTATTTGTGCTCTTGTTTAACGAGCTCATTAGGCATGTGCTGCGGCGTTTCCTTCCCTCGTGACTCTCAGTGCATTTGCTGAGCGTGGCCGTGACAAGGGAGGTGGCAGTGGTGTGAGGGTGGCTGGTGGTCGGGTGGGGGGGCTTGGTGACCTGCAGTCTCTCTCCCAGGGTGCGTGTGGGCAGGCAGGTGGCAAAGCTGCCGAGGCCCTGGCATGGAGGCAGGATCTGGAAGCTGAGATGGTGGCAGCAGCCGGCATTGAACACCAGACATTCTTACCGCCCTTCAAAATGCCACTGTGTGTGAGGCAGTGCCAACGGCTGCTTCTCAAGGCGGCTTTGACTGTCGCTCAAAACAAGGTCTGAGTGGAACAAGGGGGGCATTTAAAATTCCTGGGGTGGCTAGGCAGGGTCTGGAAGGATGCGTGTCATCCGGCAAATGTGAGTGGGTGACAGCTGCCTCCCTGATGCTGGGAAAGCACCCATGCCCAGGTTCAGACCCACACCCCACTCTCCCCGATCCTGCCTAGAGCGGGCCTAGGGCCAGGACTCCAGCCAAAAGCACTTCCTTCCCAGATTAGAGGCCTGGAATTCTACCATTAGAGGTGCATTTCTTTGCATCTGTCATTGGTAGAGACCAGGGAGATGCTGAAGTGGTTTCCTCTGGGACTGTCCAACAGAGGGTGTAAGTGATAGAGGACGTAAGGGAGGGTTCAGGAAGGAGTCCTAAGTCTGTCTCAAAGCCCAATTCCCCTGTGTTGACATGGCCAAGGGCTTGAGAGAACTCAGGGAGAGGGAGGGAAAGCCAAGGTCTTGGGACTAGTCCAGCTATTTTACTCACCACAACTCTCTTGGACTCTGTTCTTCTATCTTTAAAATGGGCCCACTTCTTGCTACTCTCTTAGATTGAAAAAAAGATCAAGAGTGAGAAAGAGACAGTTCAAGGTCACCCAGGCCAGCCCTCTCCTTTCTTTGTGAATCTTATGTGCCCACACACCTCTTACCCATCACCGCCACTCTTCCCTTCCCTGGGATGCTGACTGGCCCCATGTGGAGATAACTTCCAACACAAGGCACTCCCCCTCCTGTTTTTCCAGAGCCTACAGCATGGTGGGTGCTCTAGCTGAGAAGGTTTCCTTATCACAGAGCCCAGATCCATCTCGTTCGCTGCGATTCTGCCTTCCCTCTCACCAGGAAGAAGCCAAATTCTCCTTCCATAGCGTGGCCATGTAATTTTTGCAGATGATTCTCATGGCTCATCTAATACTATATATTTTTTCCAGATTCAACATCCTCACTTCCTGCCTTCCGCCATTCTTTGCCTTTCACCTTTAGTCATTCAGGAGGTATTTATTTTATGTTTATAATGTCAGGTCTGGGCAGCTCAGGGAAGATGACCCTGACCAGGACAGACATGGCCTCCTGCAGCTCCCATTTCCCAGGGGGCAGACATTAAAGGACTATCTACTTGACTAGTGAAAGATTCAGTACCTGCAGCTGTGATAAGTGGTGTATATGTGTGTGTGTGTGTGTGTGTGTGTGTGTGTGTGTGTGTGAGAGAGAGAGAGAGAGAGAGAGAGAGAGAGAGAGAGAGCAGGTCCTGGGGCCTGACCTAGACCAGAAGATCAGGGAAGCCTTCCTGGAGGAGGTGACTCAGAAGGAGAAGGAGCTCAGTCAGTGGAGAGATGTGAGAGGCACTGCATGTACAGGCTGCTGTGTTTCTCTCTGGAGCAGGAGAGGGTGTGTCCTATGGTGCATTGCCTGGCCCGGTGCCTCCGATGAGTGCCAGGTCTGCCATCCCCCTGTGCGTGTGGGGTCCATCAGTGGACATGTGCTGGATGTGGCCTGGCCAGAGCAAAGTGGACTGGGGCTCTCCCTCTTGGGCAGAGGGGGCCCTTCAGCTGAAGGCAGCCTCAGGCCACTCTGCCATCCCAGGGTTCAGGTCCTGCACAGACAGCGTGCCTCTAGCAAAGCGGCCCCTTGGCATCGCTCTGAGGCCGTCACACCCTCCTACCTCCACTGCTTCCGAGATGAAGTCACAAGACTACAGAGCAGCTCAGTGGGTAGGTGGGAGGAATAGCGAACTTAGCACGTGGATGTCACACTCACCAGCCTGGGGCCCGGGCCTTTAGTTCAGCCTTCTTCTTTCTTTATTCTTTGTGTGTGTGTGATCTGTCATGTAACATTTTAAAAACTTACTTGTCTCATTTTACACAGATTTGTTTGTTGCAAGTCACCTCCTCTCTGTGGCTGAAAGTAAATGGATTATAAATCACAAACCAATTGATGGAAATTAGGTCAAAGTGCCAAGTGAATGCAGGTGGTTTCTCCTCCCCTAATGAGGATGCTGATAAGAGCCAACCCTTCTGAGAAGTCAGCGCGTGCCAGGCACTACGCCAAGCGGTTGCCACTGATTAACTCATTTGATCCTTTCCGCATCCTGATCAAGAAGGCGCAGTTATTATTTTGATTTTATGGATGAGAAAACTGAGGTACAAACTGGTTACGTAGCCTGCCCGAGGTGTCCTGCCTGGGCTGTGAACCCAGGCGGGCGGGCTGGCCCCAGGGCCAGCACCTTCACACCCTGGTCCTGTACCTTAGCGTCTGAGAGCTTGCTGTGCGTTTTCCCAGTGCGCCCACCACGCACGCTCCCTCGGGAGGCAGCTGCTACTCTTAAGCCCTCTTCACAGGGTAGGAATCTCCGGGTTCAGGAAGCGGGGTCAGCCACACGAGGCCTCCCAGCTTGGAAGTGGCAGAACCAGATTGCAAACCCAGGCTCGCTGTGCTCCAGAGAGAGCACCTGGCCGCTCCTCTTCCTCCCAACACGCGTTGGGATGGAGAGCAGAGAGATGCTGCCTGCCCTGCCCAGCTGCCTCATCTATTAGCGAGCCCACACCTTCAGCCACTGTCACTCAGAACCCCCGTAAGGACACAGGGGGAGTGGGAACCAATCCACACGGAACGGGGAGCAAGAGGAAACAGTGGGTGCGTGGGGAGGGGCTGCAGTGGGAGACCCTCCAGGCAGCGTAGGCAACGTCTGAGTAACAAAACCATGGCTTTTGTGAAAGTGGAAGGCTCAGCTGCCCGAGGGCCTGCAGGACTCCATGGAGGTGGGCGGGCGGATGCATGTCTTTCATCTCTTATCGGCGCTGAATCCCTTCTCCGCGCTGAGAAAACTGATGGCCATGCGCTGGGCGTTCTAATTTACAAACTGCCATTTGAAACCTAGCTGCTTAGCCTCCCCACGGCTGCCTGCCTGGGTCATGGGTTCAATCCTAGTGATGGGGTGTGTTCAGGGGAGAGGGCAGAGATGTCTGTCTTGGTCTCTGCCCCCACTGAGCCATCATACCCCAGGGCCACCGCCAGGCCCAGTGCTGAGGGGCAGGCAGGTAAGCAGGGCTGGAGGGTGGCACCTGGATCTCTGACAGCCACCGGGCTCCCTGGCTCATGGATGTCCAGTGGAGGGAGCAGCTGATAGATCACAGCTGGGCCGTTGACCTTGAGTCTTAAGTAAAGTGAAGAATGAGAGGTCATAGTTATCCCATCAGAGCCCGGGAGCCGTGAACTATTGCAGTGTGAATAGGACAGCAGCACATCACTCACCACTCCTGGAAACGTGGCTGATCTGTCTTCTGGCCCCGTCACCTGCTGGGCAGGCTGGAGCAGGGTGCTCAGAGACGCGGCGAAGGAAGACCCAGGGACTCCCCGGACCCAAACAGTGCTCTCTCTGGGACTGGACAAGAATCACCAAGATTCATAGGTTCCTAGAATATAGGCTCTCACCTAAAATGTCACCCTTTTAGCCTGGCCAGGTGGCTCAGTTGGTTGGAGTATCATCCCGTACCAAAAGATTGCAGGTTCGATTCCCAGTCAGGGCACATACTAGGCTGCTGGTTTGATCCCTGGTCAGGGTGTATAAAGGAGGAAACTAATCGATGTTTCTCTCTCACATCCATATTTCTCTCTCTCTCTCTCTCTCTCTCTCTCTCTCTCTCTCTCTCTCTCCCTCCCTCCCTACCTGCCTCCCTTCCTCCCTCCCTCCCTCTCCCCCTTCTTCTCTCTAAAGTCAATAAAAAACATCCTTGGGTGAGGACTTAAAAAAAAAATAATAAATAAATAAATAAATAAGTCACCCTTTTAACGAGGTTACCCCCGACCACCCACTTAGAGCTGAGCCTGCCCTCCCTAGGCCTTAGCACATCCACCGTCTCTCACCCTGTGATGCTTTGCCTTTTGTCCGTAGCCCGCTCCACTTTTTCACATACTTAATAACTCACTAGCTGTGGTTCTCATTTGCCGTCCCCCCTCTCCCCACCAAGGTCAGCTCGCGGGGCAGGGGCTTGCGCCCCATGGTCATGGCTGTATCCCATTCCTAGGGCAGCGCTGAGACGTGCTAGGGGCCCCATGGAAACTTGGTGGATGAATGGATGAGCCTGGAGAAAGCTTAGAATGGCCTAACCCCGGCCCCTCACTCAGGAAGAGCAGATACCCAGGCGGGGACAGCGCTGGGTCATGCAGCCTGTTGGTGTTGGGAGCCGCAGAGCTGGGGGGAGAATCAGGCACTGGAGTCCTAGGCCAGCACCAGGCCCTGCACAGTCCCAGCTGCAGTCACCACCACCACCGCCCCCCCCGGAGAATGGGTTTGTCAGTCAAGGTCACGTTCCCCTAACTACCTAGAGGACCAGAAAGCTGTGCAGCCCTGGGTGGGGCAGGCTGGGGGCTTACTTCCTCCCTGATTTAAAAATATATTTATTTATTGATTTCAGGGAGGAAGGGAGAGGGAGAGAGAGATAGAGAAACATTAATGATGAGAGAGAATTATTGATTGGCTGCCTCCTGCACGCTCCACACTGGGGATGGAGCCCACAACCTGGGCATGTGCCCTGACTGGGAATCAAACCGTGACCTCCTAGTTCATAGGTCGATGCTCAACCCCTGAGCCACGCTGACTGGGCCTCCTGATTTTTTGAAAAGTAATAAATTTCCTGATTACCAACATCCTAACCCCAAGGGCATCCAGAAAGATGGGTTCCAGGACTGGGGAAGGCCAGGGGATTTTCCTTCCTGGGAACTTAAGGGCTGGGGTGGGAGTGATGTGAGAAGTGTTTATGAGGCATCGTCACCCGCCTGACCGCCCCGTGCTGGGGCCTCCCCACAGGTCACTCACTTCACCCTGGCATCCAGGCTGTGATGAGGGGGAATGACAGCTGACAGTAGTGACCTGGGTGCCGGGCGCTGTTCTCGGTGCTCGCAGTATTCATTCATTGAATCTGCCCAGCAACTCCGTGGAGTGGATGGCTTCTGTTCTTGTCTCCACGTTACAAATGTGAAACCAGAGGCAGATGTGCCGCAAAATGAGTAAGTGCTGCCCTTCTGGGTGCTTGGATGCATCTGAGAACAAAACAACCTGCAGAACCTCGTCCTGTGGGGACCGGGCACAGGCCTGATAAGTGAGTCAGTTACAGAGGTGTGGGGAGGCCATACGCGCCCTGCAAAGAAGAAACAGCAGCGCGGGGCCAGGCTCGGGGTGGTGGGCAAATGGCAGTTTTATGGAATGAGCTGGGCGGGCCTCACTGAGGGGAGACTTGGCAAAGACTTGAAGGAGGTGAGCCAAGCAGAGCTCTGTGGGGAGGGCATTCGAGGCAGAGGGAACAGCCAAGGCGAGGCCCCAAGGCTGGAGTGTGTCTAAGGAGCAGCCAGGGCCAGAGTGGCTGCAGCAGAGAGGGCGAGGGGCAGAGTCTAGGAGACAGGGCAGGGGCTGGTGGGGCCCGATCACAGCCGTGCAGGCCCCTGCGAGGACATTTTCTCCAGCACCCGGGCTCGTTCAGATGCCCACCTCATCACAGAGCTCGCACACACTCACAGCCTCCAGCCAACACCCTCCCCTCAGCTTTGCTCACACACCAGGGTTGCTTCTACTCATACTCACACACACTATACTCACTCACACTGGCCAACAGGCACACTCATACTCACACACACTAGACTCACTCACACTGGCCAATAGGCACACACATACTCACACACACTGAACTCTTCACACACTGGCCAATGGGCACACACATACTCACACACACTGAACTCTTCACACACTGGCCAATGGGCACACTCATACTCACACACACTGAACTCTTCACACACTGGCCAATAGGCACACTCATACTCACACACACTGAACTCTTCACACACTGGCCAATGGGCACACTCATACTCACACACACTGAACTCTTCACACACTGGCCAACAGGCACACTCATACTCACACACACTATACTCACTCACACTGGCCAATAGGCACACACATACTCACACACACTGAACTCTTCACACACTGGCCAATGGGCACACTCATACTCACACACACTGAACTCTTCACACACTGGCCAATAGGCACACTCATACTCACACACACTGAACTCTTCACACACTGGCCAATGGGCACACTCATACTCACACACACTGAACTCTTCACACACTGGCCAATAGGCACACTCATACTCACACACACTGAACTCTTCACACACTGGCCAATGGGCACACTCATACTCACACACACTGAACTCTTCACATACTGGCCAATAGACACACTCATAGTCACTCACACTATACTCACACACACTGGCCCATGGGCACTCACTCATACACACCCACGGAACTCACTCACACACTGGCCAATGGCTCCTGCGGGGCTTCACCCTCAGCTGCCTGGGTGGGGAGGGACAGGAGTGGTCCTCCTCACCCTGCTCCCTGTGGTCCCGGCATGGCCTCTCCCCAGCCTGACCAGGAGCAGGAGAGAGGCCAGTCCTGAGGCCTCAGATCCATACCCCCAAGCAAAGTGCTGGAGAGACTCCCAAAAAGCACAGATGCGAGCGTCCATGATTGATTCACACATGGTTTACTCACACATGACTGACTCACACGATTACGTCCACACTAAGATCCCAGACCCACGTGGCCATCCTGCAGGGACACGGAGTGCATTCAGTGGCTCCACTCTGTGCTGATTGTCCCCACAGGAGCTGGCTGTCCTCAGGGTTGGACGGGGCTAGGAAAGAGGAAGAGAGTGAAACTGCTATTCTTAGTTATTCCCAGTCAAAACCAGGGCAGGCACCTCCAGGCCAGGCCAGCCTCACCTGCAGCTCCTGGCTAACAAGTAAACCCCATAGTGAGGCTCCTCTTCCTGCTCCGCACAGAGACCCTGAACCCCAAGGCGACTGACCGGTGCCCCCAGGCAGCTCACCTGCCACCGCAAGAGATCCTGCCAGGAGACGGGGGTTGGATGGTGTTAGTGCTCCCTACAAAAAAGATGACGATAATGATGGACAGATGATCGATAGACAGACAGACAGGTAGGCATATGATAGGTGATAAAGTAGGTAAACATTCACCACGTACAGTAAGCCCTCGCTTAACGTTGTCCATAGGTTCTGCAATGAGTGAAATGATGCCTAACAATCCCATTTCCCCGCAGGCGAGCGGATATAAATAAAGAGTTAAGTCCCCGCAGCACCTCCTGAACATTAGAGCGAAGCAGCGTTAGAGGAAGCGGCATTCTGCAATGACCTGCCGTACAACTATGACTTATTGGGCCTGTGTCGCATGCCGGGGCTTCACGGGCATCATTTCTAATCCTCACGCGGGTCTGGAAATTAGGTTTGCAAACTGCTTTTACAAACGAGACTGAATCCCTGGGAAATTGAGTCCTGAAGGTGAGACCAGGAACTTGGGCTTCGGCAGTTGAGCCCAGAGCCCAGGTCACTCTGGTGTCAGATCCTGTGTGCTCTGAGGGCTGGGCACCCGCTGCCCCAACTCCCTCAACCCTTTGCTGGCTGTGCCCCGCCTGCCCTGCTGCTGCACCCCCTTGCTCCTGTCACCTCCGCCCCCTTCGGTGATGCTTTGGTGGAATTCTCGGATGTCAGAATTGGGCACAGAAGCATGGAGAAGGAAAGTGATTGGCCCAGAGCCGCACAGCAAGTCTGTGACAGAGCCGGGCCCGGAGCCTTGTCCCTTCGGCTTGGACCTGAGGATATTTGGAGGGTGGGTACAGCTCTGCTCCGCCGTCCTCCCTCCCTCTGGCGCCAGGGTTGGGATGGGGTCAGAGCCCTGACTTGGTGGGACAGAGCAGCCTCCCCACTGCCCACCTGAGGCCTCTCACCGAGGTCATGCCTGTCCCCAGCCTGATGAGTCCCTTCCTGGCCAGCTGCTCGGAGAGGCCCCGGTGTCCAGGGAGGATCCACAGAAGCACAGCCCAGAGAAGTGCTGAGCGGTCGCCTCCTGACCACCGGCGGGAAGGGCTTCTGTCTGCCGGTGAGGCGATGGGCAAGTGCCCCACAGCTCAGCGCACCGGGCATCAGCAGGCCACTCCCGTGGGTCTGGCCTCCAGGTGTGAGGCATGGAGCAGCCCTCAGGGACGTGCCTGTTGGTGTCCCGGTCACTCGCTCATGCATGTGCTGAGTGCCCCGTTATGAAAAATGACAGTTCCCATCTGTGAGCGCTTTACCTCCATACTGCGTCCAAGGAGACACATCTGTGCAGGTTTCCCCAACCATCCTCTGGCCTGGGCCGCAGTGTCATCACTCCCATTTGACAGATGAGAGAGCTGAGAATCCGAGGAGGCCAGCTCCCTGTTCAGAATGGCTCAGCTGGCGGATGGTGGGCCCGGATTTGAACCTGGTCTTTCAGAGAGACACCAAATCAAACGTCACCATGGCTGCTTTCTCTTGCATAAACACACTGCAAGCCCTGAACTCATTACTGAACAAATATTGTATTTAACTCCATAAGGATGCCATGTGATCAATATTATTAACCCATTTTTGCAGGCGAGAAAACTGAGTGAGGCCCAGAGATGCACGGTGACTTACCTACATCACACAGTCAGTAAGCTTTTGTCACCATAGCACAAATTCAACCCAGGGGTTGATCCCATTCATTTCTTCAGGGAGCTTCTGATTGGACAGAGGAGGGGGTTATGACTGCGGGAAAAGGCAGGTCCCCAAAACGCATCCATGCAATGAGCGAAGGCTTCATCTCATCTTGGTTGGTTTCTTGTGTAGGGGTCATCGGCGACTCAACCATTGTCACTGAAACAAAGCTTAGTGTTCGCTCATTGATGGCCAAGCATTGTGCCAAGTGTTTAACACACTTTCCCTCAGAATCCTGACAACAGTCCTCCAAGTGGGTCCCAGAATTCCTAGTAACTGAGGCAGAGAGGGCTGAGTAATCTGTCTCAGGCCACACAGCTGGTCATTGGTAGGGCGGGATTTGAACCCAGGCCCATCTGGCACCACGTGGACACTGTGAACCACCACGCTTTATTTTCCGCGATCTCTTTGCCCGAGCATTTGACTCGTGCCACGCTCTGCTCCAGAACTGCCCTGTTCTTCAGCCAAGAGGACAGGCATATGGCCAGGGGCCACCCTCCCTGCCCCCCGTCCTCCCCAGTGCTGCCTACCAGCCCTCATCTGACAGGCCAACCAAGCCCACGGCAGCAGGACCAAGAAGCCCCTGCTGAGGGCGACTGAGTGACAAATGTGTTCCCAGCAGCCTCTGCTCTTCCTGCCCGCCTGGCAGAATTTGCTTTGTGATGAATTTTTTTGCCATTTTGAAAGTTGTGCTAAAATGTACATAACATAAATTTTACTGTTTTAACCATTTTAAGTGTGTTTTTCAGTGGCATTAAGTTCATTCACATTGTTATGCACCATCACCACCATCCATCTCCACGACTTTCTCATCCTCCCAAACTGAAACTCAGTGCCCATTAAACACCAGCTCCCCTCCCCCTCCCCAGCCCCCTCCTTCTGTCTCTGTGAATATGACCACCCTGGTGCCTTACATAAGTGGAGACATACCGTGCGTGCCTTTTGAGTCTGCCTTATTTCACTTCACACAACGTCCTCCAGTTATTCGAATGCGGTAACGTGTATCAGAATGCGGCATTATGGGACATGGACCGCTTCTGGACTTTGCTTGTGATCCATGTGCAGCGCCCTGCAATCTCTGTGTTGTTCCAATGTTAGTGTGTGTGCAGCTGGGAGAGCATTTGGAGGAGGTTGGTGCTGCAGGTGAGTTTGCCCCTGGATGGCGCCCTCACGACATCATGGACCTGCCGACTGGGGAGAGCTGTCTGGTCAGGTTCGTCATTGGGTGTAAGGACTCAGCCCTGTGTGTTCTGGACGCGGCTGGTGGGGACTCTTTATTCTGATACTCCTCAGTTTCCAACGACGTGTAGTGTAATTGGTCTGACACCTTCTGCACTTTTCCTGTAAGTGATGAGTTGTTATTGAGCAGGCTTTTCTCAGCTCCTCAGGGAGAGACAGGACAACTCTCGTTGTTATCATCATAGTCGTTGGGGCACCAAATGGGCCTGGGAGGGGAGCAGAAGGGGCCGCCGTGTCCACCACACTATACTTATTTCTCACACTCAGCCCAGGAGGTTGGCACTGCTATCCCCATTTTACAGGTGAGCAAACTGAGGTTCAGAGAGAGGGAAAATGATCCCGAGGCACATGGGCCATCAGGGGCAGAACCTGCCTTCAGAGAGATTCCGGTTTGATTGCAAAGCCCACCCCCTTCCCCTGAGACCTGCCGACCCAGTTCTTGGGGACTGGGAGCTAAAGACAGTTAAATACAGAGAAAAGTTCCACATTCGTAGAGACTTGGATGAGGAGAGATAGAGAGGAAGAGAGAGAGAGAGAGAGAGAGAGAGAGAGAGAGAGAGAGAGAGAGCTGCCTTGTGGGGGAGCTCGCCTGCCGTGGTAGAAATGCCACTCGAGGGAACAGAGTGGTTGCAAATGGCTGGATAGCAACTCCAGGGACATCCCAGGACGTGTCCATGGACAGCCCCCTCGCTCGCTCCGTGGAAGCCCGGATGGGATGCAGCTTCCCGTGGGGCCTCACCAGAAGTGTGATGTCTGTTTGGGGGAATGTGGGGTCTGACTCGGTTCTCTGTGCTCAGACCTCCTCAGAAAGGAGGGCCAAAGACACACTGGTGTGTGATGAGAGGGGACGCAGCCTGGCAGCTGTGCCCGAGGAACGATGGGGAGGAATGGAAGCGGTAACGGGGGAGAATGGAAGGCTCACAGTGGGTTGAGAGAGCTGCGCAATGTGGGAATCACCGACACGTGTTAAAGCAAGAAACACCTTGTTCTGGGTGTCCCCATGGGGTTGGGTTGGGGAGTTGGAGGAGGCAGCAGCTGTCACCACGGCCCCATGTGAGCGGGATTCTGCGCCCAGAGGGGTGTGTGCAGCTGGGGTGGGCTGCCTGGCATGCCCCTGGGAGCGGGGGGAGTGCTGTCAGCCAGAGGAGCCTGTTAGGGAGGGACTGGGGGGCCCTCGCAGCCCAGCGTCCCGTGCTCTGTGAATGGAGGTGGCGGAGAGAATGAAAAGAGCTGGCAGACGTCCTGGAGAGTCAGGCAGAGCAGCACCTGGGCTGAGGGAGGCTGGGGCAGCAGCCTGTGCCCAGACACACAGCCAGATCGCACCTGTGTGCCTGCCGGCTGGTCAGTATGCCGATGACCCTCACGCCTGCCGGACGCATCTCTGTGCGCGCTGGGACGCGGTGACTCCCGCACTCACAGTCACTGGCACACGTAGCGCTCACTGTGGGCCAGGCACCGACTCATTTCGTCCTCACAGCAACCCTGTGAGGGAGGCCTGTCACCCCTTCCCCTTTGCAGAGAAGCCGAGGTCACAGGGCTGGTAAGTGAGCGTTCTGGGCATGGAACCCTGCAGGCAGTGCCAGCACACACACTCTGACCCCCTGGCATTATCCTCTCCGTGCAGGAGCGACACTGTTGTCTCAGCCACACAGGGGCTGGCCATCCCCTCCTCTGCCCCCCCCCCTCCCCTGGGCCGCTGGATCTGCCACAGCCTGAGGCAGGGGCACAGGCAGTGCCTCTGCAGTCACTTCCTCACCTGTCACCAGGGAGTCCTCACTCTGGGAGGTGAGCAGGGGCAGCCTGCGGGCGTGGCACCCTGAGGCCTGACTTTCTGTCTAATGTGAGCCAGGGATTCACTAACACTGTCTCCACGTGTCTTCTGGGAGAGACTTCTGGACCCATGGGGGCAGAGAGCATGTCCTGCTTTGGGGGTGAAGCCACAATGCGTCCTGCCGCAGCCAGGACCGGTGCTACCCACGCCTCCTGTCTAGCTGGCTCAGCGCTGCCAGCCTCAAGGCCCGAGGCCTGGATCTCCAGGATCAGAGGTGCGTTTCCTTTGGCTCAGCGGCACCCTCTGCTTCATACAGCACCCCTCCCGTGAGCCACTCTGCAGACCTGACCTGGGCCTGTGGGAGGGGTGCTGGACACTGCCTCAGCATGTCCACGTGCTGAGTGTGGCTCCTCTGCTTGCCTACGGGGCGAGGCCATCCCTCGTAGATTTGCGTGAGGATTAAGTTAGTGGATACATGCAGACTACTCAAAGCTGCTTGACATATAGTAAGAGTTCGATAAATGTTAGCTGTCATCGCAGGAAGATAAATATTTGTAGTCGCCATCAAACAGCCTAACGCTGAGAGCTGCTTCCGGCTAAAACCCGATTCCTCTCCATTCAGTTCAAGGCAGTGCAGTCTGGGGGAGACCAGGCTCCATGCCTGGCAGACCTGGCTTTCAGCACTAGCTCAGCCACGTTCCAGTATGAACTGGAGCTGGTGAGCCACCTGCCTTGGCCTCAGTTTCTTCATCTGTAAAGTGGGGTAATTATTCCTACCTCAGAGTCAGGGTGCAGAAGCAAAGAGGCCTGCCGGTCAAGCACTCAGCACATGGTAAGAGCTCAATAAACTGTGTGCAAGACAGACCAGCCATGCCTGCACCCCTCCCGCAGCCCCAGCAGGGAAGCAGCAGGCCCCTGGGCTCTCAGGAAAAGGGCAGGCTGGCCAGCCGGGGTCTAACGAGGCCTTTTCATGTGCCCGGAGATCTCATCCGGCCGGAGAGCTTGGCAGGCCTGAGAGTCTTGAAGAGCCAGTAATGAGGGTGCAGAGCCAGGGAAGTGGGGTGGGGAAGCTGGACGGGCCTTCTACAAATTGGGGCTGGGGCAGTGGGCAGCTCTGGTGCGTCCCTGATCGGGGAAGGGAATGGAAGGGCACCTGAGGAGTGGCTGTGCGGGGGCAGTTGAGGAGGTGGAGGCTGAGATGACAGAGGTGGCATTTGCTGACTACTCCAGGGAAGCAAGACCAGCCTTTCTTGTGTAGACATCAATTCTTCCACAAATACACAGTCATCGGCTCCTATCTGTCACTCGCCATGCGTATCAGGCTCCTCGGGTTCCCTGTCTTATCTGCAGGGGCCGTGTTAGTCAGAAGAGCTAATTACTGTGAGCGCATAAAGGCCGAAGCACAACCGAATCTGAGTCCTGGTCCTAGGAGCCCAGCAGGACACCCTTAGTCAGGAAGCCCTCCTCACTGCAGACGCAGGCGCCAGGCGTCCACCCCGCCCCCTGGCCTTGTCCTCTGCGTGGTCAGGAGGGCCACACGTCCAGGGTGCAGCCAGCAGAGGGGAAGGAGGAGGAGAGGCAGGCACTCCCTCTCTCTGAAGGCCTGGCCAGAGGTCGCACACACTGCTGCCACCTCATCCACTTGCCAGGAGTCGGCACGTGGGCACCCCGACCTGCAAGGGAGCCTGGGAATGGGTCTGAGAGGGGAGAGTGGACTTGGGAGTCAGCTCACAGGCTTTGGGTGGCCACTCCTAAATCTCTTCTGTTCCCATTCCGGGAGCCCCAACCGCCTTTAATGGTAGCAATTAGGAAGGAGCAGGCTTGGCCTGCAGGTGTCTCTGGAAGAGGTCACAAGGGAAGTCACCTCAGAAGTGAAGTTTCAGGAGAGGCGTGGGAGCCTGAGGGGAGGGGAGGAGACTGGGATGGGACGGGAGAGGGGCAGAGCAGGGACTAGCATTGCCTGGGGTCTGAACCTTTCCCGACCATATATATGTGAACACAACACCCATTCTCTCTCTCTCTCTCTCTCTCTCTCTCTCTCTCTCTCTCTCTCTCTCTCTATCTCACACACACACACACACACACACACACACACACACACATTCATCTACACACCCACACTCACACACCCCACACACCCACATCACATCCGTAAATGCTGTCAGAAGCCCCTGCAGGGAACCTCGGGGATATAGAAACAGGCCTCTCTGGGAAAACCTCCGCACGGCGGTGCCTGAGAGTCACCATTAGCCAGCCATCGGACTGAAATAAGAACCTCTTACATTCCTATAGATAGGCCTTCAGGTTTAACAAAGCACCCCTCATTCACTGCGCAACCGCAGGGTAAATATTTGCTCAGCGGTGACTCCAAGTCAGACATCATGATTGGCAGTGGAGATACAAGGATGAATAGGACGCAGAGCGTGGCCTCATGGGAGACACAGCATGGACGAGGGCTCCACCAGAGGGCTGTGGGAGGAGAGCGCAGGAGTGGGTCTGGGCGGGGTCAGGCCTCAAAGGACGGACGAGGTCACCAGGTGGAGGAGAGATCAGAGGTTTCCAGGAAGGGGGGCTGCCCCGTGCAAAGGCTCCAGGGGGGTGGTTGGGGGAGTGAGGAGGGATTCAGGTAAGGCCATGATGTGCTGCTGCCAACATGAAGTGAGGATAGTCTTTTCCCAGAGTGTGGGGAGAAGAGGGTAAATTAATAGGTAGTGCAGTCTTCTTTTTCTTTTAATCCTCACCCAAGGATATGTTTCCATTGATTTTCACACAGACTGGAAGGGAGGGAGGAGGGGGAAAGAGGGAAAAAGGAGGGAAACATTGATGTGAGAGAGACACATTGATTGGCCGCCTCCCTCACGTGCCCCAACCGAGGGTGGGGATCGAACCCACAACACAAGTACATGCCTTTGACTGGAATCAAACCCGAGACCTTTGGCTCCGAGGCTGACGCTCTAACCACTGAGTGACCTGGCTAGGGCAATAAAGAATATTCTTGTCCTGTGACAGTTATCTCCTTGTGTCACCCAGGGTGCAGTCGGGATAAAAGAACCCTCCACATCTAAGGGGGAATTCAGTGTGTGTGTGTGTGGGGGGGGAGGTTTGGATTGTATGGGGGATGGAATTGCTGAGGGGTCAGCCAGGGGGACAGTATGAGGACATAACTACAGCCCAAAGCCGCCAGCACCCACCACTCCTGCCGAGGATGGAGGGACATGGAGGAGATGGTGTGACCAGAGCCTGAGCTCCAACTCCATTTGGAAGGAGGAAGAACCCCGGAAACTGGGGTCATAGAGGAGTTTTCAGCAGCCGGCAGGGAGCCTCCCCTCTTCCTACCCTCCAGTCTTCCTCCAGGGCTTCCACTGGCCAACTCTATCTGGAAGCCTGAGGGCAAAGGAGCCTGGGAACAGGCAAGGGGGCCTGGGAAATGTAGTTCCTTATCAGGCCGATGGGGCAGGGAAAGGAAGCCGGGTCTGAGAGCAAGCAGTAGAAGAGCCGGTATGCTGTGATTTCTTCTTAAACCTCTGGTATCAGCTGTAGATATCACCTGTAGATGTGTTTGCTAGTGTTAAATTGAATGGAGAAATGCCAAATGAACATTAATAGGGGGGAAAAACACAAGAAAAAGACACTCAGAAGCAGCCTCTTACGCTCGTGTTGTTTTCCCTGGGCAGGTCTTGGGGTTGCCGTTTTAAATTGTGTTTTAGAGCATGTCAGCTTAATTAAATTTAACACATCGGAGCAACTTAACTCAAAATAGCAATTCCTGGTTTCCGCTAACAGAAATGTCACCAGTTTGTGTGACGGGAAGGAGCCTCTCATAATTTGAGGCTGTGACGGGGGGGTTGTGCCAGAGATCATCGCTTGCCTCTCCGTCCACTCCCCTCCTCCACCCTGCGGGTGCCCTGGGAGGCTGGCCAATATGCAGCCATGAACTCTGGCTTCCGGCTGGGTCGGCCCTGGGGACAGGAGCAGAGGAGTGGGCGGAGGGAAGAGAGTGGGGTCAGGGTCCTTTGTGTCTGGTTCCCATGCTGTAAGATTGCCCCTGGCTGCCCCTGCCCCTCGTCTAAATTTCCCAGACCAATGTGTCTCCACAGGGTGATTCTCCCCCAGAGGACATTGGTCAGTGCCTGGAGACACCTCAGGCTGCCACAGCTGGAGATGCTACTGGCATCCTGGGGGGCGGGGCCGGGATGCTGAGACACTCTCCAGCCGCCAAGACCAAGAACCCCTCAGCCGAGGTACCAATCGTGCTCCAGCTGAGAAACACTGCCCGGTCAGCGCTCGGCGCTGCTCCAGCTGCTCGTGGTGGAGGGCTGGAGCTGCCTCCCCGCCCCCATCCAGGGCAGACCAGTGGTCTTGTAAGAATATAATAGAAGTAAACTACCAGGAAAGGGGTCGTGCACTTGGATGTCACCCTCAGTGCTGATTGGCGGTGCCCCTTTCTCAGTGCTCGCTCTCCATTTCTGTACCGCCTGTTCATGGACCAGGAATTGACAGCCCAGGGACCAGCATCCGGCTGTGGGCTGCACCGAGTAGGGTGGAGCTGCATGGTTCTCTCCCCTTTCTGGGTTTGGTGACCTCCCCCGGTGTGCTCAGGCCTAGAGAGGGTCACAGCTTGGCGCTGCCAACCATGAGTTATCGCACATTCCCTCGTGGTCCCCCACCTCCTACCCACCCCCCGCCCCCTTGGTAATGATTCCTCTTGTAAGTAAAGTCTTGTATCCCTCTGGGAGTGGGCCTTCTGCCCTGAAAAGCCTGACCGATGTGCAGTGTTTCCCTAAAGCCGTGGTCGGCAAACTGCTGCTCGCGAGCCACATGTGGCTCTTTAGCCCCTTGAGTGTGGCTCTTCCACAAAATATCACGGCCTGGGTGAGTCTATTTTGAAGAAGTGGCGTTAGAAGAAGTTTAAGTTTTAAAAATTTGGCTCTCAAAAGAAATTTCAATCATTGTACTGTTGATATTTGGCTCTGTTGACTAATGAGTTTGCCGACCACTGCCCTAAAGAATGTGCACCAAGTTAGAGGGTGTGTGGGTGGAAGGCCGAGAATGTGATGGGCAGCCAGGTGTGGGAGCTCAGCTCAGGAGCTTGGGCTGTGCCTCCGAGGTCATGGGCAGCCCTTGGAGCGGGTCTCCGGGACGAGGGCAGGGCCGGAGGTGTGCTTCAGTCAGATGCAGCTCTCTGGAGGAGATGGTGCTGAGCACAACCAGAGGCGGGGAAGCTGGCGGGAGGCAGCGGCATTGATCCAGACCAGAGACGTGAGGCCTGAGCCAGTGTGAGTGTGGAGGAGTCCGGAGGGGGACTGCCAGCCAGGGAGCGGGGGGATGTGGGTGGGCATGGAGGTCGATCCAGGATCCAGATCTGGCCTGGGATTCAGTGGTTGGTCCAGTGGGGGCCCATGAGGGGTGGACAAGACCACATGGGCAGGAGAGAGTTGGGGTCTGTCCTGGAGTCCGCGGAGTGCCCATTTCACATGGCTTTCTGTGCAGTGTGTTCTTTCTGCTGCCTCAGGAGGGAGCGGTCTGCTTCTAGGTGTGTGAGCTCTGAGTGCCAGGGGATCCAGAGCTGCCCTCAGCTCCACCAGGGCCCCAGAGAGTGAGAGCTGCTGAGCTCCCTCCTCCCCTAAATGGGAATGACTCCCTCCTCAGGGCTGTTGGGAGAGGAAAGCATGGAAACTTCAGAGCACAAGGTTAGCACGTGGCGCATGTCATCACCGGTTAGTGATATTATTTGTAAAGGCAAACTTGACTGCCAGGGGCTGTATTGAGCCACCTGGCTGCCACTCTCCTGTAAGCGCGTGCGCGCACACACACACACACACACACACGCACGCACACGCACGCACACACACGCACGCACACACAGGAACCAGGAGCAGCTTTCTCCTAAAGGCCAATTCTTGTGTGGGGCTTTTCCAAGCCTGACCCTTCACCCTTGGTGCCAAGGATCAGCCCTGTCACACCATCATCGGTAGCACAGCCCAGCTGTGCTCCATCGCGGCATGATTTCCCTGACTGGGAGGCAAGCGGGAGAGAGGCCAGGCGGAGTCCCTCGCAGTGACCTGCGGAGGCAGAGAACAGGCAGTGGCTGCGTGGCACAGCAGTCAGGAGCAGAGGTGCTGGGGGCAGGCTGCCTGCCCAGACCCAGCTCTGCCACTTACTGGAGTGCCACTAGGCAGACGGCTAGCCTTTCTGTTCAGGTTCTTTATCCGTAAAAGGGAGAGGATAGTAACAGGAACAACGTCCCCAACATCTGTAGGGAGGACTAAATGAGGATTAATCATCTTACAGAGCTCAGGAAATTGTCTGGCACAGAGTCAGGCCTCAGTGTTAACTACTCCTCTTCATCAGTATTAGTATTAGTATTAGTATTAGTATTAGTATTAGTATTAGTATTAGTATTAGTATTAGTGTTAGTGTTAGTGTTAGTGTTGGTGTTAGTGTTGGTGTTGGTGTTAGTATTAGTATTAGTATTAGTATTGGTATTAGTATTAGTATTAGTATTAGAATTGGTATTGGTATTTGTGTTGGTGTTGGTATTAGTATGGTATTGGTATTGTTATTAGTATTAGTATTAGCATTAGTATTGGTATTAGAATTGGTATTGGTATTAGTATTAGTTTTAGTATTAGTATCAGGACCTGCTTCCTAAGAGAAGACGATTTAAACAGTGAGATGATCTCTGGGCCCATGGTTCACCTCCTGAGTCCTGAGGTTGTTGTGAACAATAAATGCAACAGAATGTGGCAACCTTGTCACATAACAGGGGCTCAATAAACAAGTGGCCCATCCCCATCCCCAATGGACCTGCTCTCACATTGCTCGTGCCCCGTGAGGGGCAGAGTGCGGTGACTCAGTGGACAAGAGCCAGGCTGCCTGGGCTTGTGTGCCAGCTCTGCCAGTTATGTACGCTTCCTGCCCCTGGGTCTGTCCCCTTATGTCTGCTTCCTGCCCCTGGGTCTGTCCCCTTATGTCCGCTTCCTGCCCCTGGGTCTGTCCCCTTATGTCTGCTTCCTGCCCCTGGGTCTGTCCCCTTATGTCTGCTTCCTGCCCCTGGGTCTGTCCCCTTATGTCCGCTTCCTGCCCCCAGAGTTGGTTCCATCTGCAGGAGGAGAAGCCCACCAGGGGCCACCTCAGGAAGCTGCTGCCGGACTCAGCGAGGTGGCAGCACAGGGCACTGACAGCCTGGCCCCCAGCTGCCCTGGGCGTTTGCCACTGTTCTGGGTGTGGTGGCTCCCGCCTCTCTAACTTGCAACGTGACCCCGAGGGGAGGGACGTGGGCCTGAAGCACTGGCCACAGAGGGCTCCTGCGGCTCTGCCCAGAGATGGCCCCGCAGGCCGGGGACCTGCTGGTGGAGGAGTGTGAGGCGCAGGGGCCGCTGACAGCTGATCCAGGAAGGAGGTGGCTGACAGGCCGCAGGAGGCAGCTTCTCACAGAGATGAGGAAAATGCCCCTGGTTGTCCTGTGGGGAGGAGCAAGCCCAGGCTATGGAACTACAAGCTGGGGTTAAAGTCCCAACTGCCCCACCCAGCCGTTCAGCTGTGTGACCTCGGGCTAGACACTTAGCCTCTCTGAGTCTTGGTCGGTCAGCTTCCCTGACATGAGAGCACAGGGTTCCACAGTGTCCACAGGCTCTGGCTGGATCCTGCCTCTTCCGCCCCTAGCTCTGTAGCTATGGGCTCAGGGTGAGGCGGGGACGAAGGGCCCTCCATGTGGCGTCCCCAGCAGAGCAGCTGGGCGGGCGAGGAGGGAGGCAGAGCTCCCGGCTGTGCTGACTGGACGTCAATACCTGCCTGTCAGCTCCCCTCCCCCACACGGGCTTCCCTGGTGGAAGTTCTCAGCCCCGGAATTTCATATTTGAGGTCTCAATTAAGCTGCCTGGCTCTGGGAGTGAGGAGTTGACGGCCGCTGATGGAGCCCTTGAATAGCAGAGGCAGGAGAATGGAGGGCCCCTGGGAGCAGGGGGCTCTGTGAAGGCTGCAGAGGGGGACACGGCACCCTCAGGCTGAGGACAATGTGTATCCCGCAGGAGGGTTTATGGGTAACATAGGCATCCTCTCTGGAAACAGCAGAGGTGTGATACCTGAACGAGGGCTCAGAGATCAGAGTTGGCATCCAGGTAGGAACAGCCCAGGACCCATGGATGGGTCCCACTGTGGGGAGACCGCTGCTCATCGGACCCTCCCCTAGGGTGGAGGGACCCTGGGAGGCCTCCCCGGCCAGAGCACCTCTTTCTGCTGATCTCAGTGCCCCGCCGGCTATGGCTGTGACGGAGGACGGTCCTTCCCTCCTGGAAGCAGAATCACCCTCTCGTCTTCAACACTGCCCCCGCCCCACTTTGCCTGGCACACCTCCCCTGCCCAGGCATGACGGCCATCTGGAGATGAGCACGGCCGAGGCCTGAGGTCAGGGCCTTGTCAGGACCCCGAGAGGAGGCTTCGTCAACGTTGATGAGCCTCCAAGGACAGGGCAAGGGGGGACCGAGCCTTCTGGTGGGCTGGCCCAGGGCCAGGGCCGCCCTGACTCTCACCCCCTCCCCTTCCCAGGAGCCTCGGGGATATTTGCAGCAGACAGGGCAGAAGCGGGGCTGGGGCAGGAGGCAGGAGGGGGGGTCCCTTTGTTTAATTTCTGCTGCTTCTCAGGCCTTTAACCTCTGCCTCTGTGTCTCCCTCTGCCCTCCCTGCTTCCTCCCTCATCTCTGCTGGCTCTGCTTTCCTCTCTGTGCCTCCATCTCTAAACTCCTTCCCTGCCTCTGCTTCCACTCACCTGCCTCCACTCCCACCTCTGCTGGGTGGTTCCCACGTTGACGGCTGATGTCTGTGGACATCTCCCTCCGGCACGCCTGCCCTTGACTCTCCCTCACTGCCCTCCTCACTCCGCCTGTCTCTCCCGGGTTCTTACCTGGGGCCCTCTCCTCGCATCTGACTCCTTCACTATGTCCTATGCTCCCCTCCCCTGCCTGCCCCTCCACTTCTCTTCCCCTCCCCCTCCTCTCCGCCCCACCTCTCCCTTCCCTGTCTCCTCACCTGTCCCTCTCCTGCGCTGCCTCATACTGTGTCCCTGTGTCGTCTGTCTTTCTCACCCCCACTTCTTCGCCTGTCCTGTGTCAATGCCCCTCTATTTCTGCCTCTGACCCCCACCACTCTGCTGTCCCTCCCATCACTCCCCTCTGTGTCCCCCCACCCACCCCAGGATGATCCCAGCTTCCAACAAGGCCTTTGTGGTCAACAACCTGGTGTCCGGGACCGGCTATGACCTGTGCGTGCTGGCCATGTGGGACGACACGGCCACGACGCTCACGGCCACCAACATCGTGGGCTGCGCCCAGTTCTTCACCAAGGCCGACTACCCGCAGTGCCAGTCCATGCACAGCCAGATCCTGGGCGGTACCATGATCCTGGTCATCGGCGGCATCATCGTGGCCACGCTGCTGGTCTTCATCATCGTCCTCCTGGTGCGCTACAAGGTCTGCAACCACGACGCCCCCGGCAAGATGGTGGCCGCCACGGTCAGCAACGTGCACTCGCAGACCAACGGGGCGCAGCTGCCCGCCGTGGGTGGCGTGCCCAGCGGGGCCCCCGCCCCGGCCCCGGGGCCGCCCAAGGTGGTGGTGCGCAATGAGCTGCTGGACTTCAGTCCCAGCCTGGCCCGCGGCAGTGACTCCTCTTCCTCCAGCTCCCTGGGCAGTGGGGAGGCCGGGGCGCTGGGGCGGGGCCCCTGGAGGCTCCCGCCCCCTGCCCCGCGTCCCAAGCCCAACCTTGACCGCCTGATGGGGGCCTTCGCCTCCCTGGACCTCAAGAGTCAGAGAAGGGAGGAGCTGCTGGACTCCAGGACTCCAGGCGGGAGAGGGTCTGGGACACCGGCCAGGGGCCACCACTCGGACCGAGAGCCGCTGCTGGGACCACCTGCGGCCCGGGCCAGGAGCCTGCTCCCCCTGCCCCTGGAGGGCAAGGCCAAGCGCAGCCATTCCTTCGACATGGGGGACTTCGCAGCTGCAGCGGTGGCAGCAGGAGGGGGCGCCCCGGGTGGCTACAGCCCCCCTCGGAGGGTCTCGAACATCTGGACGAAGCGCAGCCTCTCGGTCAATGGCATGCTCTTGCCCTTCGAGGAGAGTGACCTTGTGGGGGCCCGGGGCACGTTTGGCAGCTCCGAGTGGGTGATGGAGAGCACGGTGTAGGCTCGGGGTGTCCTCCTCCTCCTGCAGGTGGAAGGGGAATCTTTACTGGCAAGTCTTTGTGGGGTTTCCATGGTGATGTTTACATCCAGGGACAGTTGAGTCTCGCAGTGGACTCCCCCAGCACCTCCCAGGCCTGCCCCACCCCCTGCCCAGCAGGGTGTGCTCAGGGAACGGGACTTGACCACCAAGTGTCAGATGAGCCCTGAGGGTCTGGAAAGGCCGATGCCTTTCCAATCACAAATGCAGCGTCTAAGCAAGCGCTTTGATTGCTTCCGGTTCCGGTGTTGTTTTTATTGCTTAATTTACTTTCTCCCACTTCCCAAGCACCCCCTCTTCACTCACACAGATAACGGGGAGTTCGCTCTCCATCTGAAAGCCAGTGCCGGGGCCCTGCATGGCCGTCACTGCCCATGGAGAGAAGGGGCGGATGCTGGTTCCACACGTGTTTGGGGGAGACCCCTTATTATTCACAGCCGTCCCCACAGTTGGAGGGTTGAGTGACCCCCATAACTGACCCAGCTTCCTTTGCTCTCAAACATGACTGTCCACATCCATCACATCAGCTTAAACCTCGGGCGGCTCCCCAGACTCCCTGTGTCCGGGAGAGGGGCTGGGGGTCTGAGGCTCAGGGCCTGAGGGATATAAACTCTTGGAGTTCCTTTGGGATTTGTGCCTCTTCGGTGGGCCCTGGGAGGAAGTCCCCATGAGCATGTGGTGGGCCAAGAGGACTTCGTAAGGAAGGCAGGGTGGGTTGCCATAGGAGCTGGACTCTGAGTCCAACGCTCTGAGTCGGGGTCCCAGAGCCACCACCGAATCAACCCGCTGAAAACACTGGGGCTCGGGCCTTTCCTCGCTTTGGCCTTCAGTCCCCTGAATCACAAATACTGGGTTGCACCGGGCCTCCTGTTCCTTTCCAGTTCCAAGGACGCATGAACTCCTGAGCTTTAAAAGTGAGGTCTCCAGCTCGGCACCCCGGGGTGCACAGGCTGGTAGAGCAGCCCCTCCCCCTCCCACTGGGCATGGGGGATCCTGGAGCTTCGCAGGGAGAGCTGAGCCTTTCCAGTGCCGCAGTTTGGAAGCTGGAAGCGGTGCTTGCATTATCTCCATGACCCTCTCTCCCCGCCCCCAGAGTAGAAGGACTTGCCCAAGGTCACACTGTGAGCGAGTGGCCGCGTCAGCACAGAGGCCAAGGCCGCCTTCCTCCTGGGGGCGGGGGGTCTGTTCCCAGGCCTGCACCCTGTCCAGGGCATTTCTGTGTCTAGAGTCTGTCCTCTGTTCCTGAAGGAGCTGGCTCAGGGTGGGGCATAGGCGGCCTTCCATGGATGCCGTCTCTGAGCGGGATCCATCTGTGGAAATGACACGATGGTGATGGGAGGGGCACGTGCGCTCCCTCCAGGTGGGGTCAACCCCACTCTCCCACAGAGACTGCCCTCGGAGCCTCTGAAGGACTTGCCCGCTTCTGTCTCTCCTGGCCTCTGTTCCAGGCCTCTCCGCATTGCCAACGCACTACCTCTCACTGGTCTCCCCAACTCATTCTCCCCCTCCCAAGCCTCCGCCACAATTCTAGCCTCTCTTGTCCCTCTCCCTCCTTCTTCTACTTGCCAACCACACAGCAGAGAGCACACAGGTGAGTCTATCTGGGGCTGCAAAGTCCTGATGGGCTCAGGCCTGGAGCTGAGCTGTGCCCCCACCCCAGCCCAGAGCGCACAGGAGGGTGGGGACTGTCTATGCAGGATTGCCTTCCGGCTCCAGCCCAGGAGCCTCCGAACCCCATGCCTTCACCCTTCCCTCCCACGCCCTCCCGTTCCCTCGCCTCATCTTCCCTCTACTTCCTGTTTTCACTCTTTTCTTCCTGTGACTCTCTGCCTTCCCCAGTCCCTGTCAGGTCATTCACAGACCAGGCCAGTCTCTTCCTGAGACCGCAGGTGAATTTCCCAGGCCAGTCCCTGTGCCAGAGCACAGGCCGTCCCCGCTCACGAGGCGCCTAAGAGGGGACCTGAACTCTCTCCCGCCTCCCGCTTCCCCGCCCCGTTTTCCTCCTCTCCCTCTCCTCTGCACCTCTCTCACTCAGCCTTTCAAAATGTAGCCATTGAAGAAGTGACCCCAAACGCCACCTTTCTTTTTGCCTTTGGGTTCAGACACCTGAGGGAACGTGGTGGACACGGGGAGGGGGAACCCGACGTCTGTTCCCGTCAGTGGCTCGGAGCTCTGTCGTGACATGATATGTACTTGCGTGTGTCTGTCATGTTTCTGACTTGGGGTTTGGAAAGCATCATTCCTGTGGTCAGATACAAATGCCAATCTTCTCCTTTGCTAAAAAAAAAAATGTACAGTAAAATGTACAGTTTTAAAAACAACCAACCAATCACACTTCTTGGGAGAGAGAAAAAAGAATATTCTCGTGTCTGTGAGTGTCTGCTGTCCATTTCTCTGGCAACGCTGCCGTCTTCTAATGGGGCTTTGCAGTGGCATTTGCCCTCACACCTGTTTGTCACTGCCTGGCCGGAACCTGCTTCCTGTCAAGTTCACGTATAAGATGGAAACCTGTAAAAAAGAGAATGAGGCCGTCCTCCAGAGTACAAAGCAGTAGAGGGATCTGGAGTGAAGGTCCGGGTTAAAACAGACTAGCCCATCCCCAGCTACCCGCCTGTCCCACCTGGTAACAGATTCTCACGTACCACCTGCCTCTTCTTTCCTGGGCCAGGGCCACACCACACTGAGCCACTAGGGGCGCACGTGTGCCTTCCACCCGTTTTGGTTGAGCCTGGAGGGCACTTTTGCACAAAGGGTCTCTTACTGGGGACGCAGTACAGCCCAAAGCACAAACCCAAAGTGTACACACAAATGAGCTTCTGGAACACAGCTTCCCAGCCTGCTTTCATCTAACGTCCACATCAACATGAACAATAGGCACGACGTGGGAGCCACAGTGGCATCTGACATTTTCCGTGGCCACATTAAAGCAAGTTTAAGAAACAGGTGAAATTAATTTTCATTATATATGTTATCTAACTGAATATATCCAAAATATTATCATTTCAACACCTAATCACTACAAAATTATTTAACTTTTGTGGCACAAAGTTTTGTATGTTTTGCACAGATGCCACGTCTCAGTTCAGACCAGCCACTTTTGGAGGCACCTGTGGCTCATACGGGCCCCATTGGACAGCACAGCTCTAGACATACAATGATGGACGCGGAAGCCCAGCTTTGGGAAGGAACTGCTGTTAGGGAGCACCTGCGTTTTCCGGGACTGTGTTGGGGTTTCACATGCATTCCTCACTGAATCCTCACTGCAGCCTCTCTACGTAATTGTTATGCCGATTTTACAAATGAAAGGATTTAGGCTCAGAGGGGTTAAGTCACTTGCCCAAGGTCACACAGTAAGTCTGGCTGCAAAGCCTTAGATCTGTCCACAATTTCAATGCTGCCTCTGCTAGCCTTTCTCCCTCCCTTCAACCAGTGACAGAGGGCAGTTCACACTGGCTGAAGTATGCAAATGCATAGCCAGGCCTAGAAGCCCTTGTTTTGACCTCCAGGTCTGCTAAGATTCTCAGTGTTGACGCCCGCAGGGCTTCGGTGGTTCCTTGTGTCCTCACTGGCCGTTCTGGCCCTTCTCGGCTGGTAGCACGTTCCCTCCTTGGCCAGGACGCTCCCTGCAGGCTTCAGACAGCCCTGCCCAGACCACTCTGGTGGTCATCCCTTCTCCTAACCTGGGGACTTGTTGAATAGCTTTCCACTTCCAGCCTCATCTGTTCCCTCTGCCCCGATAGCCTGTAACTTCATCCCCTCAGCCCTGGCTGGTGTGGCTCAGTGGGTGGAGAATCGGCTCATGCACTGAAGAGTCACGGGTTTGAATCCCGGGCAAGGACACATACCTGGGTTGCAGGTTCAATTCCTAGGCCCTGCCCAGGGTGTGTGTGGGAGGCAGCCAATCTCTCTCCCTCCCTACCTTCCACTCTCTCTAAAAATCAATGGAGAAAGTATCTCCGGGTGAGGATTAACAAACAAGCAAAAGCAAAAAGATAGGACGCTTCATACCAGCTTGCTGCCATGACCAGGCCCATCTCCCACCTCTTCCGACTCCAAAACCCTTGTCCCCACCAGGAAAGGTGTTTGCCCACCCAGCCCCTCTTTGCTGACGGAGAGGAGCCTTCCACCTCTGGTCTTTTGCAGGAGCAGGTAGCGCATGCACTCCGAGCCTGATGAATCATTAAGCTTCATAAAAAGTAATTCACCCCCCTGTCTCCAAGTCCTTCAGGCTCTCCTCAGAGGAGATGTTTTTTCACTTTCCTATCATAATAGTGTTGACATTCCCAAAGAACTTAAACACACGCACTGCTTTTTTGAGGGCCATCATTTCCAGCCAGGTAAGGGGAAGGTCGCTGTCTTAGATTCAGTCCTTTCAAAACGAGCAGTGACTTTCTCCCGGAGCCTGTGGCATTGATGTTTGCGGGCACAGAGTACAGCCCGGCACTTCGGAGCCTTCCGTTCTCTGTTCTCAGCGTGTCGCCGTGAAGGTCTCGGGGCTTCGCGAGCTGGTGGCACTCCTCTGCGCTTGCAGCCGCTGGGGTCTCTGCGAACTGCCGCTGGGAGGAAAGACACTATTGGGGAGAACAGGCAGCAGTCAGGGCCTGAGCACAGTTCTCATGCCACACCGGGGTTCCCGGCCATTCCCTGACATGCGCGGGCAGCGAGGAAGATCTGTGTGACAAGAAGGCTTCTCCAGGTAAATACCTGAGCTTCCTCCCTTGGCCTTACAATAGAAGCCGACCCGTCCAGATTGCTCTCCCGACGTCTAGAAGGAACACTGCCTCCTTTACCATTTAAAATATCTGTTTGTGCTTTGAGTCTTTAAACCAGAGATCTTAATTTCTGAGCCTCCATGACCTCATTTAAGGTTCCCCAGCTCACAGCCAGCCCGTGTTTACAAGGCTCATTGGTTTCCCTTCACTGCAGCCTCTAGCGGAGGGCAACAGATGAGCTTCCCAACAGACCAAAGCGGAGCTGGCCCTGCCTCCTGACTGCCCGTGCCCTGTGGTCCTAGCCCTTCAGCCTCTCCCACAGGCACAGTGGCCGTGCCAGGTCTTCATCTCGGACAATGTGCGGCACCTTTCTTCTGCTCGCCAGCTCTGGGGAAATGGGCCTGGATGGCAAGCTCTGGGTTGGTGATTTTCCTTGTTGAGATGAGTGAGTATCTGGTCCCTGTAGCCACCAGCCGAATGGCTCCTGACAGTATTCTCCTCCACCACCTTGTGCAGGAGTTTCTCTGGGGCTGGAGCCAGACAGACCTCATTCTCTAGTTCCTCTCTGAGATGTCAGTGCAGCCTGCAGTTGCCGGCTTGGCTCCTACTGATGAGGGGGTGAAGCTGGAATTTTACCCATCTCCGTGGGATCCCAACACCCATCTGGCCCACATCCAGTCGGCCCACTGTCCAGCCTCCCACAGCCCGGCCTCTCTGTCCAGCTGCCTGTCTGGTGAGGTGATGATGGCCGCCCCCTTCTTTTGCCACCTCCTCTGTAACATGTGCTTGTTGGTGCTCCTGGCACACCCAGCACCAACTCTACCATCTATATACTTTGCAAGGGTGAGTTTTCTTTCCCTGGACTCCCTTATGTCACATCCACGATGTCCCCTGTCCCCCAAGCTGTGGTTATCTGTTGTGACCTTCCCGATACTGTTCCCACTCTCTCACGAAGAAAATCTCAGAGTCCCACCTCTGTCCCCTCCATCACTAACCTGGCATGTCCTGGTCACTGCAGGTATCTTGCTCACCATTTGAGAAGGAATATGACAAAGAAGAAGAGATTTAAGTTCTCAGTTATACCAAATGCTCCTCAATGCTCCCCTCCTGGGGTCCCCGTCACGCTCTCTCCACCCTTTCCTTGGGGATCTCTCAGGATACAATTCTGCTGTCCATGAAGGATGGGCTGTTTGGCTTCCTACCCAGACTAATTGCAGGAAAGTTCTTTTCCCTTCCTTAAGTTGCCAGAGGATTGGCATTTTTCAAGTGGATATTGAATTGCAACATGAATTTGATAATAATAGCTGACTTTCATTGAGAGTTTCTTATGTTCCACGCACTGTTCCAAGAACTTTATATAGATCACCTCAGTTTAGCATCAAAACAACACAATGAAGCAGGCATTCTCCCATTGCCATGGGCAAAGCTAAGGTAGAGAGGGGTTATCTCAGTTGCCCAGGTCTCCGCAAGTGAGCGGCAGAGTTGGGTAAACCGTTAATAACTGGATTGGCCTGGGGTTGCCTGCAGAGCTGCGGAGTGATGAGAAACACAGTTTTCTGGGTTTCATGTAGAAAACCTAATCTTGGTGTGTGAACCTTGAATTTGAGAAGACTGAGCCCCGCAGAGAAAGTGAGAGAGTAGAGAAGTCAGTGCTGCGTGTGGTCCACATGCATTTGCCGACCAGCTACGTCCCCAAACTGAGCCTGATTTCGAGAGAAATCCAAATAAAAATGAAGGACACTGTGCATGCCCTTGGCTTCACATGCTCCCCTGCGGGGCAGCAATGTAAACTGGTGTCTAGATCTCTGGTTTTACCAAGATGGGTCTGTGTTCACTCGTTTCAAGATGATATATAGCTTTGGGGAACCTACTATATAAGAGAAGGTGGCTGTGGGGTTGGCCAGGGCCACAAGCCCAAGGTGGCACCTCTGGCTGGAAGAATTCACTAGATTTTAAGTTCCAAAGGGACCTGGTATTAGGAAATGACTGGCTTTGGGTCAAATGGGGGCCCAGCCAGGGACTGAAGTCCCCAGCTGGGGCCTGCACTGGATGAGAGGTGAGAGGAGGGAACTCTAGCTGGGAGCTCTGGGGAGGGGTGGGAGGTGGGAAAGAGCACAAAGCAGGCCTAGAAGGAGCAGCTGCAGAGAACGGGGGTCCTGAGTCACTCAGGCAGGCGCAGCTATTCCTGGGGGGAGGCGCCATTCCTTACAAAGAGCTGGATTCATAGCCTGTCTCTTGGCCTCAGTTTCCTTCCCGTGAAGTATCGATGGTAAGTATTGACTTTGGTAAGTACGCCTGAGCAGTACCATGCGGTTCCATAGCTCACACATCGAATTGAAAAAGGCAGAGTGATAACAGCCATTATTATGAATGCTATGCATCACTGAAAACATTATTATAAATTATAGTGGATTAGTGATAATATTCGGTAGCTCAGGCTCAGAGCAGCTCAGGGCTGGCACAGCTCTCAAAGGTCATCCGATCCAGCCTCCCCTGATGGGTATTAGAATCCCCTGTTCAATATCCACGGACTGTGATTAATATTATTACAAGCAAGCGTGCGTGATGGATTTCAGCATTCACCCCAGGCGGGGAGTGGCTCCCCGTGCTCCAGTCAGACAAGGGCCTGATGGCTACGGCTCCACACTCCTGTCGGCTCTTGCGGACCCAGCATTCCTGCCTCCGGAGTAACCAGAGCCCAGACAGAAGGCAGCTCCCACAGACTCCTGTGGCCAAAATAGTGGTGGGACTCTAGGTGCAGAGCCAGGGCCCTGGCTGGGGGAATCTCGGGGCAGGAGGCAGGGTATGGGGTTGGGGGGTGGGTGCTGTTCCCTTGGCAAATCAGCCCTGGTGTCTGTGGCACTGAGAGAAGGAAGGGCAGGAAAGGAGCAGAAAGCACATGGCAGCCTCTGAAGCCCCTGATGCTCCTTTATGTTCTGAGACCCACAGTCCCAGCAGCAGCTGAAAGGACCCGGAACAGTCCAGACCTCACCCTTGGGCTCTCTACTCATCTGCTCCTCAGTCCCTGCTCACCCTTCACCCTTATTCCAGGTCCTGGCCAAACAGCCAAAACCTAGCAACCAAGACTCTGGAATGACACAAATGCTGCCTCCAGAAACCTCCCACGACTTTCCTTCATCCCTTTGGGTTCACAGACATCCTCCCTCCTAGGATGTAAATGCTCTGGTGCCAGGTGAGTCACCTGGTGAGAAGCTGGCTCTACTCAGAAGGCTGAGAGGAGGCCGAGGGTCCCAACTTGAGTTAGGAGGGGAGCACTTTGCAAGGAGTGGTAGGATGACCCAGGGCAGCCCACTGACCAGCCCTCTCCACCTCTCCTAACATCCAGGTTCCCTCTGGCACAAACACCATCCACCTGCTTGAGGTGACTAAAATTGGGTCCCAGTTTGGTCTTTATTTCTGTCTTTGTTTGTTTTCCTCTTTTTATTGATTTCAGAGAAAGGAAGGGAGAAAGGGAAAGAGATAGAAACATCAGTGATGAGAGAGAATCATTGATAGCCTGCCTCCTGCACACCTGCTACTGGGGATTGAGCCTGCAACCCAGGCCTGTGCCCTATCCAGGAATTGAACCATGACCTTCTGGTTTAATGCTCAGCCACTGAGCCACACCAGTCAGGCTGATCTTTACCTCATAATCATCACGTTAATCCCGAAGGGAATGAAGAAATGTCAGAGAAGTGTTTCACCCTAGCTAGGGGTCAGAGGGGGTTGGCTGGAGGGTGCATGGCTGGGCAGGCTGCTTGGGTAGAGCTGACACTTCCCAGTTGCTTCAGAGAGAGCTGTGAGGTAAGATATGTTGTCAGGGACAGTGCACCCACACTCATGAAGAGCTTGGCTTCCATGTTGAAGGTAAATGGAGCCAACTGTGAGTCACCCCAGGATCTTGGAGGAGGTTGGGAAAACCTCACCAGCAATCAAGTAAAGGGGCCCAATTCTCCCTTGTTCTTCATACTTTTAAGAGATTTTATGCGATTCCACCTTCGGAGGAAGCCTGCAAACAGCTTTATGTTGGTTCAGCCTTCGCCTATTGGGGAAGCAGAGGCTGGGCTTTTCTTGGGACGTTTCCTTAAGCCATAGGGCTTTACATTCTCCCTGAGGTTTATGGGAAACGGGGCCTGTGCCAGGCATACAAAAATAAGATATTCTCACCCGAGCCCCTCTATCTTTAGTTCTGGGTAGAAAACAAGATGGTGGGGCTTAAGCAAGAATATCGAATTCCAGAGTGGTCAGCTGAGGCTCATTCCCTGTGTCAGCCTTGTCTGCAGAATGGTGAGGAGGAACCCTAGCAGGAGACCTTTGAGACAGGCAAGGTCAGCAGCTGGGCTAGAGCAACTGTACACATCTCACTGGTCCAAGTACATTCTTTCACGTGGATTAGCCACTCCTTCCATTCTGTACCTAAAACCTCCAATTTATACATCACTGCTTTCCCAATTTACAGATTTTCCAAACTGAGGATAAAAGGTGTTTGGTCCCCCACCCCACACCCTGTCAAATTCTTATGGAACAGAATCTGATTCTGACCACAGAAATGGAGTTCCCTCACTCCCCACCCCAATTCTTAGCCATGACAGTGAGGGCTGGCTGCCACAGAAGGAAGAAGGCGAGGTTGAGAAGACTGTCAGAGTTGGAAAGAAAACATCCACACAGGCAGGAGGAAGTCAGGGCTGGGTGAGGTGGATAAAGAATATAAGACCCTGGAGAATTGAGGGATGGGGCTGAGAAGGGTGGCTCTGCCAGGAATTCTCCGTGGACATGAGGCTTTGTCAGTCTTCCAGGGCTAGGCCAGCTGGGAGCTGGGACTAGGGTCAGACACCATCATCTACTGTGGGCTAAACAATAGAAAAGGGGTGGGGGAGTGAGGGGGGTCCAGGCAAGAACAGTACGGAAGAGGTGAGGGCAGAATCAAAGAAACATAGGACCCAACTGCAGGTCCAGGGTATGGGTCCAGCCCACCCACCACCCAAGTCTAGGAGAGGAGAAAGGAACAGAGGCCAGGACAGGGCTCCACCTGGAGTGTCCTTGTAGGCCCTCTCTCTTCCCAGTGAAGCCCCAGGCAAGTGGGGCCTACCCAGGGGTTGAGGTCCTTTTCAGGATTCAAGTTTTTCCCATATGCTTTCAGGCTCTTGTTCCTCCCTGGGGGAAGGTAAATACTCCTGACCCCAGGTAGGAAGAGAGGTGCAGTGAGAAATCATGGCTGTGTCTACACCTGCATTTCAAGGTCTAGTGAAAGAAGGAAGGGCTGGCTTCCCCATGAATATTGGAGGCTCAGTGCATAGCCTCACCCATCAAATCCATTTGTCTCTCCCAGGAATGGCTGGACACTAAATGAGTGGAGAATAATTCAGGGTGATGAGCTCCAGGCATGCCAGATTATTCCAGGGTAGACTAATCTGCTATAGCCAGTCTCTTTGGGAAGAGGCTGTTGCATAGAATGGTGGAGCTTTCAGAGACTTCTACAGAATCTGGATTGGCCTTGAAGCCACTAAGGAGAGGACAACAGGACGTTCCCCTGTTGGTTGTGAATCACCATGAATAGGAAGCTTCTTCGCAGAACCCTAAGAACTATCCAAGCAGGGAAGGGGGACTGGTGCTATTTAATGAAGAGTCTGGTAAGCATCTCATATACTTTGTTAGTGCTCATAATCCTTACCCATCCTTGTGACCTAGAGGTTAGAGCATCCGCCAAGAAAACAGGCACAAAGAGATTAAATAATTTTCAGAAGTTCATATAACACATATGGGGAGAGCTGGGTGGTCAATAACTGGAGTTGTTCCTAAGTTACCTAAGGAGCAGCAGGGACATTATACTTTCAGCTAATTTTCTGGAAGAAATGTGAGCAATGAGAGAGTAAATATAAAATTTAAAAATGGGATACATGGGGAAATGTATTGAGCAAATAGTGACCTCTCAGTGCCTGCCCCAGTGCCTCATGGTAAGAGAAGGCTTCTCCTAAGGCCCTCAAACTTTGTCCTGACAAACAGGGCATCGAATAATTCCAAGGTCCCTGTTTGCTTCGTTTTTGTCTTCTACAGTGTGGGGTTGGAGAGAGCAGAGGAGTAAGATAGGCCTAATGAGGCGAGTGAACTGCATGTCCTCTCATTAAAGGGAATTGTTTTTCCTGGTTTCAGTATCATCTGTAAAATGACCAAAGTATCTACCTCCAAAGATCATTGTGTTTGCAAATTTTAGAATTCTGCATATCTATACAAGTAACCCATAAGATTTGAGAAATCACCAATTCATGATGATTAATGATGTGGATCTATGACAACACTGTCATAAAATATAGGATTTTATGTATTAGGCCCAGAGTCTCAGGATTAGAAAGATCAAAGGTCTCCAAATAAGCCCGCCTCTGCGCATAAGTATCCTGCCAGGTGGTACCAGTACACACGATTCCATACTTTAAAGTCTTCCAAGGAAAAGAGCACATGAGGAATCCATGCCCTGTGCTCCAATGAGCTCAGCACTGGATGGTTTTGGCTCTAGGGTTGTACAGACTCTGCCATTCCTGTTCCTAAAAGACCCAGAGCCGCTACAGAAGACAACTCCAAGAATATTCTGTGGTCATCATTGGGGTAGAAAAACAGAATGGAGGCTCCAGCTGGGGTAGGGATGCCTGTTCTCTTGATAAATCAGCTCTGGTCTTCATGGCACACTGGGGGAAATAGAGGCAGGGTACTGGGAAACCTCTGAGATCCCAGTAAGTGGATGTGTTCTGCTAGGATTTCCACTACCAATTGTGAGATCCAGAAAAGTTGCCTACCACTTCCCAGGTGCATGGCACAGGCCAATGATGGGATACCAGTACTTTCACAGTCTAATAGGGACAACCACCCCCACCCACCAATAATTTGTTCCTTAATTCTCCCTTTACCGGCATTCAAGGGTTAGAAAAACAAGGTTATGAAAATAGTATCTCAAAGTTCCAGGACCTCAGTACAAATCACTCCCACCTCCTTCCTAATGCCCTGCCATTGGGTGGATAAATTTGTTCTTGCCCTATTACAGTGTAAATGCTCAGAGGAAACTCTGCCAGGTGTCTTGAAAACCAACCGATTTTTACGTCCCAGATAGGGATGGGCATTATTCAAAGGGGTGTGTGGGAGGACCAGGGGACGCCCCTATACAGCCCCCTGCCATGCTCCCTCCATTCCCATTTCCATGCAGCACAGACACCACCTCGTTTGGGTGGGAAAAAAATAAAAGGGAGGCCCAAACCTTTACTTCTGAGTCAGCACACCAGTCACAAGTTTCGGGAGACAAGAATGACCTGGAGCCTTTATTATATGTTTCCACTTCACCTCAGAGCTGAGGGGCTTTCTGAGGCCTGGGTGATTGGCCAGGCCTTCTGAGCCCTCCAATCCTCCTTCACGGAAGGCCAGCTCCGAGGAGCAAGATTGTGCATAAAAGGGGGAGAATATACCCATGCGAAAAGCCAAGTTTCCATGTTGATGGTAACTGGAAAAGCCTTTGGGTCAGAGCTGAGCGCTGGGACAAACTAAAGCTACAGTGATGAAGGGACGGGACCTGATCTGAAAACCCACAGCTCACAACCTCATCCTTTCTACTGAGGAGTCACGTGGACCTTGACTTTGGGGGAACCATGACCTGTAAGGACTAGGCTTTTCTCCCCTGCCTAGAGCTCAAATCTCCTCCCTGCCAGGGAGTATACAGTACTGGGTGTCTTAAGAGGAAAAGAGGGTGACAACAATGCAAACCAAGTCCCAGAGGCCGCCAGCAGACCCTTTTCCAGATAGCTGAAGCCCTAGCAGAGCCCAGGAAGGAAAGAGACAGGGAGACGTCCTCCGGGAAGGCTGCTGCTAAAAAGGTTGGCTTCCTAGTTCCCAAACAATGGCGGTGGGGACAAAGACAGTGCCCCCGTATTCTTTGTTAGGGCTGGACCGATGATCACCAGCAGCCTTCAAACCTGCGAAAGTAAAAGAAAATTGAGACACAGTAAGGCAGCGGCCGGCAGAGTTAAAACCACAATAAGGAATGTGTCGCAAGACATTCACATAATCACGCCCGTCCTCGCTCACACTGTGAACTGGGCATGATTACTTTGTCACTTTTCAGGTGCGAGGACACGATTACCCAGAGCTTAGACAGGAGACCTTGGGCTTGAGAATGAGATCTCCTGACCCCAGGTCTGGGTTCCATCCACCCACCCTCCGCCAGCCACAGCAGGAAGGGAGGTGAGGAATGGGGTAGAGAAAGAAGCCATAGAAGAAAATACCTCTATATCAAGAGGGCGAGTCAGTGCTGGGAGAGGCCGGCAGGGGGCGCACTGGTCCTGGTTGTACTGTAGTCTCTCAGGGCGCTCAGAAGACCTCTCACTTGGGATAGAGGAATGGACCGACTCCTTCTTCCATGAAAGAGAAAACACGGAGGCAAAGGGAGAGATGCAAAGGTGAGGACCAAGGCAATGGAGCAGGGTCGCGAGGGGGGCTTTGGGGTGCTCCTGTCAATGACCCATCTGAGTGGGGAGAACCAAGGTAGGACCCCAGGTAGCAGAGGTTCCTGCCAGCTCCCCCCGCCCTGAGTGAGCCATTGGGGAGAAGGGGGAGGGCACCCCAGTTCCCATGGCCATTGGGCAGCTGGTGCCAGCCAGCGGGGTGGCCCGGGGTGCAGTGTGGAGAAGGCAGCTGAGAGGGTGCGGCCCAGGCCAAGGACCGGGTTGGTTGGGGAGCTCCCAGCAGCCCTGCCCACCGCCCACCCGCAGGACAGGACCCCACACTGCGAGGGGGAGGGCAGTGGTCCTGGGCCACAACTGCAACCAACCTGGGGTGAGGGATGGGGCGCCCCGGTTTCCACATCCTGGGCCTGGGGGTTTCCTGAGTCCTTACAGCAATTCTTATTTCACTGGGGAGCATCCCCTAAGCTGGTTTACCAACTGAATCAGCGAGAGCCATTGTGGAGCGACCCACCCGCTGCGGCCGCTGCTGGAAATTAACTGCCACTGCTCTCTGGCCGTTGGCCACACCCACTCCCAGGCCTCGTCCAATCACAGCCCTTGGGGGCTGGGGAGGGGCCCTGGCCTTCCAGAAAGTTCCACAGCCTCCGAATGGTCCTGGACCAGCCTATTCGTGGGGGGAGGGGCCACCTTGAGTTCTTGGAACGCAGGCGCTTCTGGGAAACCCCTGGGGCCTAGGAGGGAGGGCATCATCTGGGGAAGGTGGTGAGGGTGTGGGAGGGGAGTCCCAGGCCTGGGGGTCCTGGGAGGGTCACCTGGGGAAGATGATGAGGGTGTGAGAGGCGAGTCCCAGGCCTGGGGGTCCTGGGAGGGTGGGCATCACCCCGGGAAGGTGATGAGGGTGTGGGAGGTCAGCCAACAGCCTAGCCTTGGGGGGCAGAGGCCGGGTGCCGCCTGCTGGGAGTGCCCCTGCTTCATGTTCACCAGGCCCTAACTTAATCCCAGGCACCTGCAATCCTGAGCCCTCACTTCCATTTACCTCAAAGGAAAGCACTATCCAGGAGGCACTGCCTAACTCATAAGAATCAGGGGCCCGGGAGCAATTCAGACTCTCCTGATGCCAACTTCTGACATTTCCCCACCAACCAAAGACCTCTCACTAGAGAAAAATGCTTGCGCGGGCGCAGCCAGCTTCTGGGAGCCCAGAACCCTTAAGGAGGGTTTGCCATTAGGTACCTGTTGCAGGGCCTGAGGCCCCGGTTCCCCAGGCACCAGAATCCAGCCAATAGGAGAGGGTTGCTGAGCAGATGAGAATGCCCCTGACCAATGAGAAGCGGGGAATGTCTTACAGACTAGTTGTTGGAGTCCCATGTGTTAATATTTATTGGGCACTTATTTTGAAAGACTTTCCTGGAGAAGTTCAAAATGCATCTTCATATTTTAGCATTCGGTATTATATTTCGAAAAGTAGACCTAGAATTCACGTTACATAAGATTCCTCATTTTAACCATTGTAAAGTGTACTATTCAATAGCTTTTTAGAACATGCACAATGTTGTATAACCGTTGTCACTAATTCAAGAACATTTTATCACCCCCAAAAGAAGTCCCATACACCTTAAGCTGTCACTCCCCATTCTTTCCTCTCCACCTCTGGCAACCACTAATCAGCTTTCTGTTTTGATGAATTTGTCTATTCTGGACATGTCATGTAAATGGAATCAAACAATATAAGACCTTTTGTGTCTGGCTTCTTTCACTTAGCATAGTATTTTCAAGGTTTGCCTGTGGCTGTAACATGTATTGGTACTTTATTCTTTTAAGGCTAAATAGTAGTCCACTGTATAAATAGACTACATTTTGTTTATTCATTCATGTTGATAAACATTTAGGTTGTTTCCACTTTTGGGTTATTACGAATAATTCTCTATAAAATGAGTATACACTTTTTGTTTGTTTGAACCTATAGTTTTAATTCTCAATACTTAGGAGTGGAATTGCTGGGTCATATGGTAACTCTATGTTCAACTTTTTGAGAAAATGCCAAAATACTTCCCACATAGTTGACGTACCATTTTACATTTCTACCAGAAATGTATGAGGGTTCTAGTTTCTCCACATTATCATTGATACTTGTTATTTTCACTTTTTTTAAAAAATTAAAGCCATTATAGTGGGTGTGGAGTGACATCTCATAGTGGTTTCGATTTGCATTTCTCCTGTTATTTGTGACTTTTCTGAACTAGTTTTGTACAGTTTGTATCCTTTGTCATGTGTCGTCATCAAAGTTTGTTCTGTTAGACTAATGGTCAGCTAGTGATTCAACAGAAATTTCCTTGAACTCCTAGAACTAAAAGAAAAAAATACCCCAATCTTTGCAGATGGACTGTGTGTATGTGTGTGTGTTGGGACATGCATTCAACACACAGCCAGACAGCTGAGCCTTCACTTCCTGCTTGTGCAGAGCCTGATGGTAAGCCAGAGGGAAGCGTATTCTCGGGTCTTTTCTGAGCATGTGCCCAGCCTGCGTATGTGCATGGCCTTCTAAATTCCCAGAAACACGGGGTAACTTTGCAAACTCCTATTTCCCAAGCATCTCATACTGCAGCCTTTCCTCCCAGGCTTTGGAGCTGGTCTATTGTTTTCCCCAACTGTTCTTCCTTGCCTGGAATACATTGGCCTTTAAATGTTTCTGACAAACTCTCCCTAGGTAGCTGTCTCAACCCTGGGAATTTTTTAGGTGAAGTAAGGCAAGCCCTTTGAGACAGTTCTTCAAGGAGCCACCAGACAGGTCAAAACAAAAGCGCAGTTGTTTGAGAACAAGCTGTTTTGCTTCCGCTGATACCAGGTACGCACTGGGAATGCCACCGATTTGCTGTATTGTCCATGACAACTGGGGCGTGGGAGATGGTGCCAGGGTAAGTTAAATTGCCTCGCTAACTGAGGCTCATCTGGTTTTCCTTGATTAATCATTTACCTGCTTACTGTAAAATTTTGATATTGATATTAGAACTTAAAAGTGCTGTGGAATAAAGAAATTGAGATACTTATAGGGTATAAATACAAATTTTTATTCTGTCTTAGTTGCCAATTTATAGAAAAGTTTCAAGAAGAGTACATGAATTCCTATATATGTTTATTCAGATCTAGTCATGGTTGTTAGCATTTTGCTACATTGGCCTCATTTTCATTCTCACTCCCTCCCTCCTTCCCTCCCAGCCTCCCTCCACGAAGTTGCAATAACTTGTGCCTGTTTATGCCTTCATAATAAGGAAATTTTTTTATGGAAGCATGGAGTTACCAATCAGGAAAATTAATGTCTGTACAATATTATTATCTAACCAACAGTTTATATTCTAATTCCCCCTATTGTTCAAATAATGTTTTGTAGCCTAGGATTCAATCCTGCATCATCCTTTTAAAAATATATATATGTTTTATTGATATCAGAGAGGAAGGGAGAGGGAGAGAGAGAGATAAACACATCAATGATGAGAGAGAATCATTGATTGACTGCCTCCTGCATGCCCCATACTGGGATCGAGCCCACAATGCAGGCATATGTCCTGACTGAGAATTTAACCATGACCTCCGGGTTCATAGGTTGACCCTCAACCACAGAGCCACGCTGGTTGGGCTAACATTGATATCCTTAAAGACTACAGCATAGTTTAGGATGTCCATTATTTGGGTTGGCCTTGTGCTTCCTGTGGATTAGATCCAGTTAATGCAGTTTGGGCAGAAACACCACTTCAGTGATTTTTATCCTTGTCAGTGAAATACATAAGGGGGCCATGTGTTGCTTTGTCTCATTATTGATCATGCTAACATTGATTATTTCATTAAGATGTTTTAAGCCAGCCAAAACTGGTTTGGCTCAGTGGATAGAGCGTCGGCCTGCGGACTGAAGGGTCCCAGGTTTGATTCTGGTCAAGGGCATGTACCTTAGTTGCGGGTACATCCCCAGTAGGGGGTGTGCAAGAAGCAGCTGATCGATGTTTCTCTCTCATCGATGTTTCTAACTCTTTATCCCTCTCTCTTCCTCTCTGTAAAAGATCAATAAAATATATTTTTTAAAAAAAGAAGTTTTAAGCCAGATTTGTCCATTATAATGTTACTAGAGGCCCGATGCATGAAGATTCATGCAAGAATGGGCCTTCCTTCCCCTGGCTGCTGGCACCGCCTTTGCTCTGGCCAGAGCCGCCTTTCCCCTCCAGCCTGGAGCCACCTTTCTGCCTTCCCACACTGCCCAGAGACCCTGAGTGGCTGGGGTGGTGCAGAACACCTGCATCCCGCCCCGCCCCCAGCCACTCGGCACCTGCCATCTTTGTTGGGTTAATTTGCATACTCACTCCTGATTGGCTGGTGTGTGTCTCAAAGGTATGGTCAATTAGCATGTTACTCTTTTATTAGGTAGATTTTTTTTCTTTTATACTTAATAAGAAATGTTGGGAGATACTTAAGAGATGGATAAGTATATTTCCCTCATGTTGATTCAGTTTTATTCTTTGAATATGTAAAATAGTAATATGATTCTAATTTAAAAACATATAAAATGCATAATCACTGAACTTTTATTCAGTCTCCTAGTCTTTCCAGCCAGTTTATTTGCATATATGTGTGGAAAGTAGCTACATTTTAAAAATTTTTTCCTAAATGTTAATGGTTATTTCCTCCTAGTTAATTTTTACATACATTTATGTTTTCTTGTTTTTAATCTGAATTAGATTAGCTAATGTCTTATCTATATTGTTAATTTCCAAAAAACAAAGATTTTAATTTATTGTTTAGATTTACTACTTTCCTGTTCTCTCTCTCAACTATTTATATACTTAGATTTATTATTTCTTTCCTTGTGCTTTTTTTCTTTTGAGGAAATTCCTTTTTTGGTTGTTGTTTTTGAGGTAAACAATTGATTAAATTATTTTTATTCTTCTATCTTTAGAGATACAGGTGTTTAGGGCCCTGAAATTTCCTCAAATCACTGCTTTAAATATAATATGTGGGATACTGGGTGTTCTGGTTATCCTTTTTTTCAGTATCATCTATTTTTTGTTTATATTTTATTATTACCCAAGGTTGTTTAATAAAATATTATTTTTAAATTCTAGTTGGAAGGGCATCTTTAAAAATATTTTTTCATGTGAAAATCTTTTCTTATTAGCTTTAGTGAGAAATACTTGACACACAAGAAACTGCACATATTTAAAGTGTACAGTTTGATGAATTCTGACATTTATAAACACCCGTGAAATCATCACCATCACCACAATCAAGTTAGTGAATATCAGGTAAACCCAAGTTTGTGTCCCTTTGTAATCTTTCTCTCTCACCCTGTATTCTCCTCAAGCAACCATTGCCCTGCTATCACTGCAGGTTAATTTGCATTTCATAGAATTTTATATAAATGAAATAATATAATATGTATTCTCATTGTCTGGCTTCCTTCATCAGCATATTTATTTTGGGATTCTTCAATGTTTTAGAGTTAATTTCTTTGTATTGTAGAATAGAATTTCATTGTATGTATGTACAATAACTTATCTATCAGCTGAGTATGAGCATTTGTGTTATTTCCAGTTTCTGGCAAATACAAATAAAGCTGCTAGGAACATCAGTGTACGCTTTCATGGACATAGGCTTTCATTCCCCTGGATAAATACCTAGGAGTAGAATGACTCGGTAATATGGCATGTGACTATCTTAAGAACTTTCCAAAGTGACTGGGCTTTTACATTCCCAAAAGCAGTATATAAGTTTCATTTTCTCCACATTCTCACCAAAATTTGACATGGTCGTCATTATTTTACATTTTAGTCATTCTGAAAGATGTGTATTAGTAAACCACAATTAAAATCTTATTGTGATTTTAACTTGTTTTCCATAATGACTTTTTATAGTTAGTGTCTTTTTATGCGCTTACTAGAGGCCCGGTGCACGAATTCATGCATGGGTGGAGGCCCTTGGCTTGGCCAGTGATCAGGGCTGATCGGGGCCGCTGGTTGAGGGGAGGGACCACAGGAGGTTGGCTGTGGGAGTGCACAGACCACTAGAAGGCAGCTCCTGCGTTGAGCATCTACCCCCTGGTGGTCAGTGCACATCATAGCTACCGGCTGGTCATCTGGTCATCCCATCATCAGGTTGTAATGGTTGCTTAGGCTTTTTATATATATAGACTAGAGGCCTGGTGCACAAATTCATGCACGGGTGGGGTCTGGCTGGCCTGCCCCGATTGAGGCTTATCGGGGCTGATCGGGGCCAGCAGTGGGGAGTGACTGTGGGAGGTTGTCCAGTCGGCCCGCCCCCATCGGGCTGGTTGGCTGGCCGCAGTGCACATCATAGTGATGGGTCGTTCTGGTCGCTTGGCTTTTATATATATAGATTTGCCATTCATATGTCTTCTTTGATGAAGTATCTGGTAAATCTGTTGTTTTTTTCTATAAATTTATAAGGTTTATTTTATCAAATTTTTAGAGTTTTTATATATTCTGGATATAAATCCTTTGTCAGAAATGTAATTTATAAACATTTTATCCCATACCTTATCATTTTATTCCCTTAAGAGTATGAAGAACAGTTTTTAATTTTGATGAAGTCTAATTTATCAATTTATTCTTTTATGGGGCATGATTTGGGTATTACACCTGAAAATTTTTTGCCTAACTCAAGGTTGCAAATGCTTTCTTTAGAAATTTATGCTTTAAGATTTTACATTTAGTTGTGCAATCTATTTTAACTCAATTTTTATATATGGTGCAAGGTTTAGATGGAAAATTATTATTGCTTTGCATATGGATATCTGGTTGTTTCAGGACTATTTGTTGAAAAGATTATCCTTTCTCCACTGAATTGTCATTGCACCTTTGAAAATTGTCCATGTATATGTAGGCCTACTTCTAGACTCTATTCTGTTCCATTGATTTATTTGCCTATGTTTATGTCAGTCCTGCACTGTATTGATTACTATAACTTTATAATCAGGCTTGAAGCCAAGTACCATTAATCAAAGTTGTTTTGACTATTTTTGGTCCTTTGATTCCCATATGAATTTTAAGGTCAGCTTTCCAAAAAGCCCTGCTGACATTTTGGTTCAGAGTGTATTGAATATAACTGTAAATTTGGGAAGCTACATCTTAACAATATTGAGCTTTCTAAATTATGAACATGGCATATCTCTTTATTTATATCTACTTTAATTTCTCTATTCCTATATATTTTATATTTTATGCTCTTATAAATACTATTTATGTAATTTTAATTTCCTGTTGTTCATTGCTAATATATAGAAATAAAATTGATTTTTGTCTACTGTCTTTTATCATGCAAACTTGCTAAATTCACTTATTGGTTCTAGTAACATTTTTGTGAATTTCATAGAAATTTCTGCATAGAAAATTATGTCATCTGAAAACAAAGGTAGTTCTATTTTTATAATCTGGATACTTTTTATTCCTTCCAACCTTGTCTTACTGCTCTGACTAGAATCTTCAATAAATATTGAATAGAAATAGTAAGTGCAAACTTCCTTATCTTGTTGCTTCTCTTTTGGGGAAAGTATTTAGTCTTTCCCTATTAAATGTAATAATATTTATAGGTTTTCCAAAAATACCCTTTATCAGGTTGAGAAAGTTCCTTTCCATTCCCACTTTGCTGATAGATTTATTCAGTAATGGATATTGTGTTGTTGTTGTTTTTCTAGATGATTTTTCTGAATCCATAGAGATGATCACATAGCTTTTATTTGTGGTTTCTTATTGTATTAAATTATATTAATCAATTATTTTAATTGTTAAACCAACCATGAACCCCTGAAATAAATCCCACCTGGTCATGAAATATTATTATTTTAATATTTTGTTGTATTTAATTTCACCTGCTAAAATTATATTAAGAATTTTTGCATCTATGTTCATGACAGATACTGGTCTTTAGTTTTCTTTTCTTATACTCTCCTTGCCTGAGTTTGTTACCAAGGTTATCCTGGCATCATAAAATATGCTAGGGAGTATTCTTTTCTTTCAATTTACTGGAAAAGTTGATGTTAAATTGGTATTATCTCCTCCCTGGATGTTTGTTTGAGTGTACCTGGATGTAAAGTTTTGTAGGGAGCAGCTCTAGAGTTAAGCCTCAGATTGACCTGTGGCAGAGCCACAAACAAGTCCCAGTTTAGAGGGCAGAGCCCTCTTAGCATAATTAAGCTTGACCTTATGGCCACCCCCTAGTTCCTTCCTAGGTAGCTAATGGGGTGTGGGAGGTGCAGCAAGTGCTGCCAAAACAAGTGAAACTCACAAGAACATTGTAACTATGTTGACCACTACCTTGTTTTTCTCTGACTATAAAATAAAGGCTCAGCTTGCCAGCTGGATGCTTCTCTGTGGCCTCATCCAGGCGCAGGAGATCTACTGAGCCCCATCTATATTCTCTTTGTCTTTTCTTCAATCCTTCACCACCCCTCCTCAGGCTCACCAACTTGGCTGTGCTGTCATGGCACAAAGTTTTTTGGTATTTTTCCTGTTTGAAGGTTTCTAATTATAAATTAAATTTAAAATATAGACATAGGACAATTCATGTGATTTGTTTCTTCTTGCATAGAGTTTGTGTCTTTCAGTGAATTTGCCCATCTTATCTAAGTTGTCACGTTTATTTGGCATAAAATTGTTCAAAATATTTTCCTATTATCTTTTAATATTAGTGGATCAGTTCAAAATATTTTTATTTCCCTTTTTTATTTCTTCTTTGATTTGCAGCTTACTTAGAAGTATGTTATTTCATTTCCAGATATATGAAGATCTTCAATGATTTTTCTGTTTCTGATTTTCTTTTAATTTGATTTTGTCCAGGAAATATATTTTGTATAATGTGAATCCTTTTAAATGTATGTTGACTTTATTTGTGGCCCAGAATATATTGGTAAATATTTAAGATGCACTTGAGAAGAATACATATTCTGCTGTTGTTGAACTGTTTTATAAATATCCACTAATTCAAATTGGTTGATTGTGTTAAAATCTCACATCTTTACTGATTTTTCTATTTGTTGTATCAATTATTGAGAAAGGGGTATTAAAATTGCCAACTACAGCCGTGGCTGGTGTGACCCATTGGTTGGGCATTGTCCTATGCACCAAAAGGTTGCCGGTTTGATTCCCAGGCAGGGCACATGTCCAGGTTTGGGGCTTGATCCTCAGTATGAGGCAGCCAATTGATGTTTCGCTCTCACATTGATGTTTCTCTCTCTCCTTCTCCCTTCCTCTCTCTATAAATACCAATAAAAAGTGTTTTTAAAACATTTCAACTACAGGCTCTGGCTGTTAGCTCAGTTATTTAGAGAATCAACCCAATATGCTAAAGTTATGTGTTTAATGTCTAGTCAGGGCACATACAAGAATCAATGAATGAATGCATAAATAAGTGGAACAACAAATCAATGTTTATATCTCTCTCTTTCTCATTTCCTTTCTCTCTCTAAAAAAAATAAATAAATAAGTAAATAACTTTTTCAACTACAACTTCTCCCAAACTCTTATTTTTTAGCTCTTGAATCACTTTGTTTTAAAATTTTCTCCTAAATGTGGAAGAGATTGAAGTTTTGAAAATCTATTTCTTTTGCTAGATAAGTTAATCTCATTTATATTTATTGATATGACTAATATATTGGATGTCAACACATACCATCTTATATTATAATTAGTCTATGTATTGTGTTATTTTTGCTTTGTTCTCTATATAAATTGTCTTTCTTGCTCTTTTAAAATATTTCTTTGATATTTACAATAGTACATATTCTTGTTCTCATAGTTACTGATATATTTTAAAATATTCCTATTTTCTTTTTACTATCTCGATTGTCAATTCTAAATGGTATCATTGGATTCCTACCTGACCCTATGCAATGAAGACATAAATCTTCTTTCCTCTTCCTGTCTTCCTTTTTGGCTCCACTTTTAAGTTGCAATCTTTCTACTTTGTCAGAACATATGACATTTACACGTTATTTTTTACTCTTGTCCTGGCTCCTTGTTGCAATTTTAGATCTCCACTTAAATACACTGCATGCGCACCATCATTCTTTTGCCAAAATGTCCCTCCCCCCCTCACCCACCTAACACCTCCTCTTAATTGGATAGAATGTATGCTCCAGCCGGTTATCCAAGAAGGGCTCATGTGTACAGCACTCTCACTCTCTGCATATATGATTTGCTTTTCCATAGGCTTGACAATTGAGTGATTGCTTTGCTGCATATAAAGTCCTTGGTTCACAATATATTTCCTTTTTTATAGATTTCTTGAAAATAATGCTCCACTCTTGCTTTCAGGTTGCTCTTGAATACCCTAATGCCAATATAATTTCCATACTCTCATATGTATCATGGGTGCTGTAACTAAAGGTCTTGAGTATTGTTTCTCTGTCTCTAAAGTCTAATAATTTTATTGCCTATGTCTCCAAGTTGATCATTCTCAGTCAGTTTTTCCAGGAACATGGTTGGCCTTTCCGTAAATGTAGGTTTTCTCTTTCTTTTATAAAGGGTCCTTGAACCTCTTAACAATATTAGTTCTGCTCCATTGTTTTCTCAAATTTGCAATGTTCTTGAGTATGTGGGAAGGGATGAGATACAGCGGGAAAGTGGAGGGATTAGCTTTTGATAGGGGCACATAGCTTTTGACTATGATGGGCAGGAAAGCAGAGAGTGTGGACATGGACACTGGTGGGGAGATGTGGATGGTGCTAAGGAAACACTCTTCTAGTTGCTTTGAATTTCTCAATGGTAAGGAAGCAAGATCTAAGCTAGCTCTCGAATTCCCCTCACCCCCTTCACCTAGACAGAAGAACTGTGTTGAGAGGAAAACTTAGATCTGTGGTCTGAATATGAATCATTTATCAAAATCTGTGATAAGACAATAAGTCTCCAGCCCTCTTACCTGGTAGAAGACCTGTAAGTGCTTCCTCCTGGGAGTTGTTCTTGTGCAAAGGGGCTGGAAACTGCACTGATGGGATATGAGTGGAGGGAGGGCCAGGCCCATCGCTGTCAGGAGACTGGAGGGCTGTCTGTAGAGCTGGTGGAGGGCTGGCCTGTATTGCCCGAGGAGCCATGAGCAAAGGATAAAGGGACACGGGGTTTGAGCAAGTGTCAGGAAAAACTTTAAAGGACTGGATAAAGCTGTGGGTGAGGTGGTGAGTCCTCTCGCCCAGGCAATATCCATTAAGTCACTAATATAATGATGTCAGGGATATTGGGTTGCAGATTCCTGGGTCAGCAGAGTGATTGTTGGATGGTCTCCATAGCAACTCCAAATGAACCATTCACCTTCTCTCTCTATGCAAACTCTGTCAACAACTCTTGTCCACTCTACCTTGAACATATATTCAGAACCCAACCATTTCTAGCTTCCTTCATCTGAATTGCTCTGAACCAAAACATGGCTTCCTCGCTTCTGAATTAGTCCATAGCCTTCGGATGGCTTCTCTGCGTCCTTCTTGGTCCCCACTCCCCTACCCCAGTCCATTCTCAAAACAGCAGTCAGGGTGATCCTGTTAAATTAAGTCAGATAATGTCCCTCTTCTGTGTCAAACTTCACATGCCCCAAAGTCCCGACAGCGCTGCTCATCATGGAGTGGGACCTGCCTCCCCACCAGCCCCCAACCTCTGACTTCACCCCCCCTGCGCCCTCCCGCAAGATGCTCTGGCTGAGAGGCCTCCTGGCTCCTCAGACATGCCAGTCTCTCTCTCTCTCTCTCTCTCTCTCTCTCTCTCCCCTCCCCCCCCCCACCCTGGCCCTCCAAGGCTCTTGGCAATTTCTTCTTCCTGGAACAATTTCTTTCTTCTGCCTCGGAGACTGAGAGAGCGCACTTTTTCTACCTCCTCCTCAGACTTCATTACCCCCTGAGAGAGGCTCAGCCTATCTACCCTTTATTTTATTTTTTAAGAAGCACTCCCGGCCTTCCACCTTCCTTTATTTCTCATAATAGTGCTTATCGGCTACCTGGTGTATATTTAATTATTTGTGAATATTCGGACTCCTTTGTCTGGCGGCGGCTTTGTCTGCTTTCCCACGGCTGCTCTCCCAGCGTCCAGGAGAGCCGGGCGGCGTCGGTGCTCAAGAATATCGGTTACCGGGGGAATGAGTGAGTGGGCGTGAGTGGGATCAGGACAAAGAGACGCCCGGAGCTTGTCTCCTTCCTCTCGGAGGGAAGAGAGGACCTCGGTTTTCTAACGTGATGGGTTTCACATCTTACTGTGTCCCGCTCCCCACACCACCAGGTGCGCACCGGCAGCCCCTGACCCCGCACAGGCTGCGCGATGCGGCTCTTGGCTGTCTCTGAACAGCAAGTACCAGCAAGTAAAGTGGGGGCGGGGGAGCCAGGGTCCCCAGTGCCACCCAACTGGCGGTGCATGGAGCATCGTTTTCCGTGGGTCTCCCCCAGCAGAGCTCAGCACAGCCTGAACCGGAAGCGAGCGCTGGGTACAGACAGAGAGAGACCCAGGAGGAGCCCTCTGGTTCTGCTGAGAGCAGAGGAGTCGGGACTCCTAACACTCAGGGCATGGGATGTCCCCAGTCTCTTCTTTCCCTTTTTCTCCATTCTGTGTTCCCCCAGGGAGTCCGTGCAGGAGAGGCAGGGCTGGGGGTGAGGGAGGAGAGCTGTGTTCGGCCTCAGGGCGTTCCTCCTCCTGTAGGGGGCCGGGCTCCTGCCACCTCTCCCTCTTTAACCCGGGGTCAGTGCACCTGCTCTCCATGAGACCGCAGTTGTCACATCTGGGACCAGTCCAGGAGCCTGGCTTCGGGCCCCCCCCCCCCCCCGGAACATCTGGGCAGGCCCTGCCTAGCACCCCGCCCAGGTCCCGGCCTCCTCAAATGAGGAGCTGAGGCCCCCCAGGTCAAAGTGCAGAAGGAAGAGGCAGTGAGTCACTGGCCTTCTAAAAGCTGACCTGGTCCCGGGTCAGCCATGACAGCCCTGGATGTCGAGGGTGGGGATAAGGTGGAGCTCAGGGCGGGGAACAGGGGGGAGGGGGGCGCTGAGATCTGGCCTTAGGACTGTTCCCGGGGTGCGGGATGGCACATCCATGGCACCCGTGTTGAAAGATCGCAGCCCTGCTAACCTTTCCTGACTGATCCATGAAGAGGAAGGTTCTTAGCACTGTAGACAGGAAGCTGTGTGTCTTTACACACCCCACCCCCCAAGCACCTCATAAGTGCTATGCCAATTAGTCCCCACTAAGCCTGTGGCATGTGTAGGCACCCACTTTTCAGATGAGTAAGCTGAGGCAAAAAGAGCTTAACAAACCTCTGTGTCAGAGGTCCTAGTCCTGGTAAGCGACAGGGCCCAGTAAGCCTTCTGTAAACCCATTTGCCTCTATTGGAATTGAATATGCCTGAAAATGCCTGAATTCCTAAAGTCCTGAATCTAACACGTGGGCCAAGAACTGTAGGTGGCAGAGGCCCGCAGCTGTGGAGGGAGACGTAGAAATCGGAATAATTCACATCCAGGGACTTGCTGGGGAGAAGACGCTCTGCCCACGTCATGAGAAATGAACGAACTTGACCCTGAGGTCTTCACAGGTCTCCCCGAGGAGCTGGTCTCTGGTTGACAGAGACAGGTGTGTCTTTCAGCCATCTGCCCGGCCCCTTTGTGCTGGGGCACGCCCTGCCTGGGGGAGGATGGATAGGCAGAGGACCGCGCCGTGCAAGTGGCTGTCACCGCGGAGAACTCATGGGGTCTCAGGGTTCCCCGCTGCATGCCTCACTTATCAGAGAAGGCGACCAAGGCCTTCAAAGGCAGAGAGATTTGCTTTGAGTCCAACCGGGATCTGTCAAGACTGGCTGTTTGTCCTGAGAATGAGGCTGAGGGGCAAGCTCCAGCTCTGGAGTTCGGGGGGCTGCGGGGGACAGCCAAGAGAGTGAGCAAAAGCGGGGAGTGAGGGCTGCCCAACTCGGCATGAGTGAGGGGAGGGAGCTTCACTTGGTGACCTCAGTTCCTTAATTTGTAAAACAGCAGTGGAGAAAGATTTAGCTCAGGGGCTGTGTATTTATAAACTGAAAAGCACTCGGTAATTAAATACATAACACGTATAACTAAAGAAGTGGAAGTGCTAAGAGTCTCAGTTACACTAATTATATGCACCACTGAGCACATTGCAATCAATTACATAATAATAATAATAATAATAATAATAATAATATAAAGTTAACCCTTGAACAACGCGGGGGTTATGGGTGTCACGCCCCCTGCTCCCCACATGGTCAAAAATCCAGAGAACATTTGACTCCCAGAAAACCTAACTGCAGTTGCCCCTCGGTATTGTGGGGGGTTGGTCCAGGACCCCCTGAACACCCGATCACAGATGCTCAGGACCCTCTAGAAAAAGGCCCAGAACAATGCACACCATCTGCCTTCGCATGCACGGACTCCCACCAGCAGACGGAAACACTGGGTTTAATCTGTGGTCGATTGAATCCGCAGATGCAAAGCCCAGGGATAAGAGGGCCGACTGTATATTTACGGGAAAAATTCCCCACATAAGTGGCCCGTGCAGTTCCAATCCTGTTGTTCAAAGACCACCTGCCTTGAGTTCTAGCATCTGGGGACCAGCAGTCAGTCCTCAGAGGCCCTCCAGCCCAGGCTCCTTGCCTTACCTGCTGCTGGAATTCCCTGCTCAGTATGTGCCCGGAGCGCTGACCTTCTCCTGAGCCATGACAGCATGCGTTCACCCCGGACTGGAAGAGGGGGGTCTTGTGGCCCCGCTCCCGGGGCCCGGGCTGACCAGACCCATCCCCTCCTAGGCCGGGAGCACAGGCAGGCTCTGCATCCGGGTGGTCTGTGCTCACCAGGTGAATAGGGAACCAGCTCTGGGTGAGGGTGCTGCTGGGAAACTCCATGGTGTCGGCTGTCCTTTCACCCCAGCACTGAGGCAAGGGAAGGAGTGGGTGAAGGGGCAGCCCCACTTCCCAGGCCCAGGAGGGCTGATCCTGCCCAAGCCACTCTCGGTGTAAGCCCCCACCTACACCGAGCTGTGAGGACAGTATATTTACCGTCTTGGCCTAACCGTGCAAGGAGCTAGGTATTCTGCTCCTACTTCATGAATCACTACCACTGCCACCCCTACACACACACACACACACACACACACACACACATGCACACACACACATGCACACACACATACATACACACACACACACACATGCACGCACACATACACACACACACACACACACACACACTCAGGGGTTGGAGTGGCATTGAAATTGGTGAGGCCCGAGTGCCTGGAACAAGGGCCTTGTCTGCTAGAGTTTGGTGGTACCTCAGTCACCACAGACCACGTGTGGTGTCTGATTCTGCATTTCGCAGACACCGCTGTCCAGAACGGATGCTCTGTCAGGTCAGTTACTGGGTCAGAACATCCATGGCTTGGATCCCGGCTACCCCTGCCCTTCCGTCTTCTCTCAGAGCGGAGGTGCAGCCCCTTCGCCCCCTCCGCTTGGTCCTGGGCTGGGAATGGTAAGTCCGGGGCCAGGGAGCTGGGTGAGAGGGGAAATCCCTTCACCCCATCTGATCTCAGGCCTGCCCCCTCTGTGCCCGGTCCCTGGCAGCTACATTTCGCAAACATAACTGGGAAGTAGAGTGACTGGGCCCTCCAGCCCCTCCCCTTCTGAGGACTCTGGAGGGCCTTTTCCTTACAACCTTTAATCAAGTCTTCCTTTTCTCCCGCTGACACCAAAGGCCTGGTCCCGGTGGGGGAGGCAGTCCGCCCTGCACAGAGGTCCTGTTTTCTGTTCTGCAGTCGTCCCGGCCAGGGGTTATGGGTCTGTCCTCAGAGGCATCTTATCACGCTGTGAAAAAGCGCATGTAGGTGGGGCTGCTCCCTGATGCGATACGGCCAAGTTCTAATCACAGCACGCGGCCGCTCATCTGAGTGCGCAGGAGTGCACGCCAGTGCACAGACTCGTGTGTGTGTGTGTGTGTGTGTGTGTGTGTGTGTGTTGGTGTATGAACAGAGCTCACTGATCACTAAGTCTCTATCGAGGGTGCAGCATGTGCCAGGCCCTGGCGGTCTAGGTGCAGGGCGCCTGCACTGAAGCAGAAGGGCAGGCTCGCTGTGCCCGGGGAGTGCACATTTTAGTGCAGAATCAGTAAACCGCAACGTAAGGTCATTTCAGTGAGAAATGCTGGAGGAAAGGAAGCAGGCGGGTGCACAGCGGCTGCAAGGTGCAGGGGTGGCTCAGGGTTGTCAGGTTAGACCTCTCTGAGGAGACAGGAAGGTCTGGAGGCCAAACACCCCAGGCAGAGGGGACAGGAAGGACAGCCCCCTGTGAGAGGGTGGGATGCTCCAGGCAGAGGGGACAGGAAAAACAGACCCCTGTGAGGGGTGGGGGTGCTTGTAGCTGGACAGGGTGTGAGGTCAGAGATATCAGCAGGGACCCGACCCTGAAGGGCTCAAGGCAGCAGACCTGGGACTCCACAGTCAAACTCCCTAGGCCCAGTTCCCTACTGTGCCATTTACTAGCTATGTGACTTTGAGTGAATTACTTAACCTCTCTGGGTCTCTTGTGGGGGGGATGTGGTAATGACAGTAACTTCTTTAACGTATGTAAAGGGCTTAGGACAGTGCCCGTCATAGGTGCCATATGTGTCTGCTGTTCTTTGTAATAAGTATTTGCTATTATGATCAGCTTTATTGTTATATTTTTTTAAAAAGAAGCACCTGATCAGTATGGCTCAGAGGTTGAGTGTGGACCCATGAACCAGGAAGTCACGGTTCGATTCCCAGTCAGGGCACATGCCTGGGTTTCTGGCTCAATCCCCAGAAGGGGGTGTGCAGGAGGCAGCGGATCAATGTTTCCTGTCATTGATGTTTCTCTCTCTCCCTCACCCTTCCTCTCTGAAATCAACTTTTAAAAATGAGCTTAGATTTTAAGGGGTGTGTGTCTGTCTCCTGGGACAAGGTCTAGACTGAATACTAGGGGAGACTTGAGTCTTACCGCTTGTTCTGTCTTCAAGTCCCTGGTGTTCAGCCTCCCGAAGGGCATAGCAGGACTGTTCTGTGGGACCCCACCTAGATGCTGAAATAGCAGTTGGCTCTGAAGGGTGAGGTCTTTATAAGAAGACTAGAGGCCTGGTACACGAAATTCGTACACTGGGGGAGGGGGTGTCCTTCAGCCCAACCTGCACCCTCTCCAATCTGGGATCCCTTGGGGGATGTCTGACTGCCTGTTTAGGCCCGATCCTACAGGGATCGGGCCTAAACAGGCAGTCAGACATCCCTTTCACAATCCGGAACTGCTTGTTCCCAACTGCTTGCCTGCCTGCCTAATTGCCCCTAACCACTTCTGCCTGCAAACCTGATCACCACCTAACCACTCCCCTGCAAGCCTGATCAATGCCTAACTGTTCCCCTGCCAGCCCAATCATCCCCAACTGCCCTCCCCTGACAACCCGGTCACCCCCAAATGCCCTCCCCTGCATATTCCCTCTTTATAGATAGGGTTTTTTCTTTAACATATTGGACAGCCCTAATTGGTTTGGCTCAGTGGATGGAGCATCGGCCTGCAGACTCAGGGGTCCCAGGTTCAATTTTGGTCAAGGGCATGTACCTTGGTTAGGAGCACATACCCAGTGGGGAGTGTGCAGGAGGCAGTCTCTCTCATAGATGTTTCTAGCTCTCTAGCCCTTTCCCTTCTTCTCTGTAAAAAATCAATAAAATAGATGTAACAAAAAAAAGAAACATTTAAGACTTCTCCATATCTGCCTGGCTGGTGTGACTCAGTGGTTGAGACCACAGGCTGCCACCACTGGGAGGGGCATCGCGCCATGGGAGTGCACACCCCTCCATCACTGAGACCCCAACCCAGGCTACAGCCATTGGGGTGCACACCCCTCACAGGCTTAGACTCAGCCCAGGCTATGGCTGCTGGGAGGGGGATCACGCCGTGGGGTGCGCACTCCTCGCATTCTGAGACCCCAGATAAGGCTATGGCCGCTGGGAGGGGGATCGCGCTGTGGGGGTGTGTGCCCCTCGCACTCTGAGGCCCCAGCCCAGGCTATGGCTGCTGGGAGGGGGATCACGCCGTTGGGGGTGCATGCTCCTCGCATGCTGAGACCCCAGCCCAGGCTATGTCCATTGGGGTGCACGCCCCTTACAGGCTTAGACTCAGCCCAGGCTATAGCCATTGGGAGGGGGATCACGCCATGGGGGTGCGCGCCCCTTGCAGGCTGAGACCCCAGCCCAGGCTGCCCCCGCTGGGCAGGAATCGTGGTGTGGGGGCACAGGCGCCTCCAAGCTTGGCAACCTGCGCTGCCAAGGCTGGGCGGACTGGGGGACTCGCCAGGGATGAGAAGACTGGGCTCCGCCATCTTGTGGCCATGGGTGCCGCCATTTTTGTCGCGGAGTGATGGTTAATTTGCATATTACCCTTTTATTAGATAGGACGGGGTTGTTACCCAGGGAGTGAGTTCAAATCTCATCCGAGAGGGTGTCATAGGCCAGCTAAAGCGCAGGGGACACATCTGTGCTCCGGAGAAGGGAAGGGGGAAGGCAGAGGGTGGGAGGAGCCTGGACAGCAAGGCTGGCCTCCTGCAGGTCTTCTCCTCTGGTTTTGGCCCCGCCATGCACTGTGGGGGTGGCTGGGATAGTAGCACGAACGGCTTAAGTCCGGGGCCACTGCCTATGTTTTCCTCTGTCAGGTGAGGGAATTGCCTGACCTGACTAATCCCCTCTTTTCTAGCTACTCCCCTCAAAACGGGATGCTGCCCCATTACAGGGCTGGAGTAGACAAGGGGAGCATCAGAGATGTGGCATTTGAAGGACAAGAGCGGGGTCTAAGGTGGTCGTGGGGTAAAGTGACAGTCCCCTCTTTACCAGCTGGAGGCGGAGGGGGAGCTGGTGTTTGTGGTCCTGGTGAGGGGCCGCCCTGCGGCCAGGTTTCTTAGGCTGTGGCCACCCCGCTCTGGGGAGGACTACCACCAGGAATGCCCGCCCCGTCCCCAGCTGATGGAGGGAGGCACTGGCAAGTTGTGCATATTAATGAGCACATGGACACCCTTACCGTGCACGAGCGTCTGAAACTTTCAGCTAAGTCCCATTCCGTAAATCAAACCATGTGCAGTGCACTGTGGCTCAGGCTGTTAAAGGCGCCCTGCCGCAAATCCTTTTGTGAAGCAAACATCTCTCCCCTGATACTTATCAATACTCACATCTAGGTTTTCAGAGGACGGGGGGCGTCCGTTCCTGTGTGCGCGCGCATGTGAGCACCTGCATTCATTCTGGCACAAAAAGGCTCCGTGAATAAAATGTTCACTTTCTCTCCCAGGCTTTGTTGTGCTCTGTTACTGGGGAGAAAAAAACAAAAACAAAACACTGTTCCAGCAAAGGGCAGGCTCTGAGCGGCTCAGAACTCTGTCTTCCTGGCATCTGACTGCTCCCCAAGGTATAACGCCACGTGGGCCACCCCAGGGCGAGGCAGAGAGGAGCTTTAATAATCTGGGAAAGTGGGAAGTCTGCCTGCTGCCCGGAAGGGGGTGAGGAAGGGGAGGCAGACGTGGAAGTGAAATGGAGTGACTGGGGTTCTCCTGGAATTCATTCACGGATCGCATTCCCCCATCAACTGTTCATCAGAGCATCCAGGGACCACCGTGGTGTGCTTCCGCTGTCTGCAGGTAAGGACAGTGGCTTGATGTCCCCTGGCGGATCCTGGCTCCTCCCTGGCACCTCCTGGTGCCTCCCGCCCACGCCTCTGAACTCCCCAGCCTGCTGCAGGCTGGTGCGGGGCCAGCGAGGCGCTCTGGACAGACTCCCTCATCATTTATTAATGCTCCCTGGCCTCTTCCCTGAAATAATTAGGGTCGGATATTTTCATATCATGCAGTTAATTGCCATCTGCAGTGCGTAACAAGTCAGGGCTCTGGGTAGCAATCTGGAGGCCCATCAAGGGTGGTGGACAGGCATGAGTCACTGTGAGGGCTGCCACAGCCGGGGTGGGAGGCGGGGAGGGGGCCAGCAGTGGGAGGTGGGCGGTGCAGGGGTTCCAGTTTACAGGGAAGGGGCCAAGAAAGCCTGGTCTCACCACCACAGACACCCCCGGAGGCCCCAGGGAGGGCCCAGGAGCACACGGATTCGGGGTCAGAAGCCCCTGCTCTAGCCCTTCTGTGTCCTAGGAGTGGAGGACTCCTGTGTGTGTGTGTGTGTGTGTGTGTGTGTGTGTGTGCCTGTTTGCATGTGCATGTGTGTGTGTGCATGTGAGATTTGTTGAGCGGGACTCAGGAGAAACTGGGAGGGGGTGAGAGAGCAGGGGAGGCAGGAGAGGAGGAATCTAGGCCAAGATGCCACCTCAGGTGAGGTCTAACCGCCTGATCCCAGGGGAGTTCTGGAGCAAGGATGACCCAGCAGGTTGTTCCATCTTAAGACAAAGGGGCTGGTTCTCTGTCCTGACAGTGTCATTAGCCCCGGGCCAGTGCAGGGAGGGGTGTGATGGGCCTGCTGGATACCTCCTTGGGAGCGGCTCCTGTCCTGTCAGCCTAGGACACCCCATTGGAGAAGGTGGCAGCTAACTCTGCAGCCGCTGTGGGGAGAGGGGTGCTGACTGGCGCAGAAGATCTGGGGGCACCAGTGACATCTGATCCTCCTTCCAGGCTGAGAGAGGCCAGGCATCCCCTTGCTCAGAGGGGAGGCTGGCTCCCTCCCGCATGGGAGAGGGTGGGGCAGCCTCAGGGCCCTCCTGTAGTGCAGAGGGTAGCAAGCCGATGGGTGAGGAAGGGCTGTTAGCTGGGATGTGCTGTGTGCCTACCCGCTGGTGCCACTGCATGACCCCTGCTGCTCAGTGAGGAAGCGAGGAAGCGCCCGGTCTAACTGCCTGTGGCTGCACTTAGGAGGCTCCTCTCACCCCCCTCTCCGGCCCGGGCTCCCTCCACCAGACAAAGGCTTTTTGGGGAGGTATTATCCTTGGGGGTGATTGACAGAGAAAGCAGGGAGGGGTTCATGCTAGGTTCTCGATCAGAATGCCAGGGTGAAGGTCCTGTCCCAGCCCTGTTATAAGGAGCAGGGGAGAGGAATGCGGGCCGAGGGCAGGGCTCGGGCGCCAGAGGGCCGCCAGGAGGGGCCTCCTCCCCTCCTCATCCACAGGGGCAGGCCGACTGGGGGGCTAGAAAGGGCTGAGCACGGGGCTGGTGACAGCGGCCAATGAGTGCAAAGGAAGTGTCCCCCCCTGCCCTGCTGCACCCCTTCCTGCCCAGCTCATAGGAGAAAGGGGGACCCCCACCAAGGTGGCCCCTGTGGCATGAGTGATGTTGTCTCTGCCCAGTCTCTGCCCAGGGTGCGCCCCGGAAAGTGAGGTGACCCTGGGGGAGGCAGGGCGGCGGGGGAGCCCTGCATGTGACAGCTCCTGGGGAGCCTGGCCAGCCCAGCCTGGCCAGGGGGATGTGCGCTGGGGAGGGATCCGGGGAGCGAGGGGCCATCAGCAGGGCCCTCGGATGGGCCGGGCTGAGTGTGGCCTGGGGACAGAGAGTGTTAACAGCACCGGGTCAGACAGCTGCCCTGCTGTCTGTGGGCTTTCAGAGGAGGGAAAAGCATGACTCAGGTGCTTCTTTCTGCCTGCAGACAAGGCGGCAGCGGTCCAAGGTGGGCCCTTGCCCTGGGGGTGGGACTTGGTGCCCCCCCTAAAACAACCTGCCCAGCCCCACCTGGCCTCCTGGGTGTGCCCCACTTCCCAGGGCGCGGGAGGCATACGGGCCTGTTCCTCTGTTGGGCGGGGAAATCCAGAAAATGGCTGGGCTTAGGGAAAGTGCACTTTGGTTGTCATCAGTGGGAACTCGGTACTATTTCTGGGGAAACAACTAGGCTTCACCTTACAGGGCACAAACAGAGTGCACGTGGGAGTGGGAGTGAGTGGGAGTGAGTGTGAGTGTGAGTGTGAGTGTGAGTGAGTGTGCGTGGGAGTGAGTGGGAGTGGGAGTGGGAGTGAGTGTGATGGGAGTGTGCATGTGAGTGTGAGTGAGTGTGAGTGTGAGTGTGAGTGAGTGTTCGTGGGAGTGAGTGGGAGTGGGAGTGGGAGTGAGTGTGATGGGAGTGTGCATGTGAGTGGGAGTGAGTGTGAGTGGGTGTGAGTGTGAATGGGAGTGTGCATGTGAGTGAGTGTGAGTGGGAGTGAGTGGGAGTGGGAGTGGGTGTGAGTGTGTGCCTGTCTGCTGGGGGCCAGGGCGCACTCCCCCATCCCAGGAACACAGAGCCTGCCTGGAGCAGAGGACCAGGCTCAGCGAGGACAGGTCTGACCGCGCCTCTGCTGTCCGCCCAGCTCAGAGCTGGACTCTGTGCTCTGAGGGCTGGAGAGGTGAGCTGGGCAGAGCATGTTTCAGGGTTCAGACTCTCTGTTTACTCTGAGGAGTCCCACTGGGGGTCAGGCCTCAGGGATTAGAGAAGGGAGGCAGTGGAAAGCCCAGTGAATGGTCAGGGAAGGCTGCATGGAGGAGGTGGAGCCTGAAAGTAATTCTGAGGCATGTGAACTGGGAGGGAAGAGGAAAGAGAGAGTGGGAGGGAGAGCAATGGTGCCAGCTACGTGTGGAGGCAGGAAGCAGAGAGGGACGTCTGGCTGGAGGGAAATCTTGCCCAAATAATCATGATCATCATCAGAGCTAAAACTAACTGATCACCTACTGTGTGCCAGGCACCATTCTTAGAGCTTTACGCACTAACTCATTTAATCCTCGCAACAGCCTCGTATGGCAGGTGCTGTCATTCCCACCTTATGGAGGAAGACACCGAGGCCCAGAAACATCAATAATGGGCACGAGGTCACTCAGCCAGCGAGTGGCAGACTCAGGGTTTGAACCTATGCAGCCTGGCTCTGGGCCTCTCCTCCTCCCCAATAAACCTTTCTACCCAGGTTAGCACACATTGAGTGCTATGTGCCAGGCACCATTCTGAACCTTTTATTCATGCAGTCCTCATTGTAAACCTCATTATATAGATGAGAAAACTGAGACAGTTTCCCATAAGATTACTAAAGGTCATGCAGAGAGCACTGACAGAGAGAGATTGCTCAAGGTCACGCAGAGAGCACTGACAGAGAAAGGTTTCTCAAGGTCATGCAGAGAGCGCTGACAGAGAAAGGTTTCTCAAGGTCATGCAGAGGACAGTGGAGCCCACACTGGCCCCAGGGGGTCTGAGTCCTCAGTGACCAGACCACACATCCATGTGAAGCGGTGGGGAGATGGGTGGGTGAGGTCTTGGCCGTTGTACTTGGCCCCAGGCACTGGGAGCTGCTGTGCAGTTTGGTCACTGAGAGGGAAAGAGTCTTGGGAAGAGGCACTCAGCTGGCACATGTGCCAAGGGACCACTCATTATGTGAAGGCAGGAGACGCAGCCAGAGACGAGCTTATTACGGGCACCTGAAGCCCTTTCTGGAAAGCCCACTCACCCAGGGGTTGGGCAGTTTTCTAGCTGGGGCAGAGGGGCTCTCTCCTCTGTCCCTAACTTGGGTGCCACTCCCTGGGACCTTCCCAGGCTGGGAGGCGGGGGCAGGGGGCAGGGCCGGCTTCCTCCCCTGGCTCCTGTGGCCTAGTTTCCAGCGGCCTCCAGGTACCAGGCCAGGCAGGCAGGTTATAAATATCCCCCAGTGACAGCGAGGCCTTCACTGTGACACGATGCGGATTAAGCTGGATGTGCAGCCGCAAGGTCATTGGCATGGCTGTAGCTCCAGCTGCTCTTGGAGGGTTTAGGTGAGGGGCTGCCAAGGAAGCCACAGCGGGAGGAGGGGGGCAGGGGCCTGAGCCCCAGGTCCTGCCCAGCTCTGACTTTTCCTCCCAGGTGGTCCAAGTTCTTTATTCCTGCTCTACCCTGCCCTGTCTCCCTGTAAACCTCCCCCAGCCCTCATCTGCCCTCCCCAACACCTGCCCTCAGCGGTTTCCTCAGCCCAGTCTGGGCCTGAAGGACCTCAGCCACCACCTTGGTGGGAGGGTGGGTTATAAGGTAGGGGGTGGTCGTCAGGTGGGGATGGGCTGTCAGGTGGGGGAATGGGCTGTCAGGTGGAGGGATGGGTGGCCAGGCAGGGCAGTTCCTGGCCTGTCTACCTTCTGCTCCTGCCGCACCTCCCTCCCAGCCCCATCCTCCCACCCCCTTTTTAAGTGAGTTGGCCAGTGACTGAGCTGACCCGGCAAAGATGCACCCAGCTCCCTGGAGACCTTGCATGTGTACCTGTTTATGTGAAACCATATGCATTCTGCTGTTTTAACAGAAGGAAAGGCCAGTTGGAAACTTCAGAGTCTCAGGGTGAGGTAGATAGATGCCCTCTAGGAGGCGGCTCGGGAGGGCAGGTGAGGTTGCCAGGCTGCCGCCCGGCTCTCAGAGCTTCCTGGCTCTAGGCAGTGCCCTCCTCTGGCAGCGGCTCTGGATTTGGTGCCAAAGGAGCCAGGGGCCCAGGGACCAGGCTGGGGATAAGAAGACCGGGGTTTAAGGAGGTGGGTGAGGGGTGGGGAATGGGTGGGGCTGTGGCAGTCCCCTGCCCCGTGGACTGTGAGGACATCCCAGCAGCGGCGAGTTTGGGGCAAAGATCACAGGCTTCAGTGGGACCACAGCCCGGCTGAAGTTCAAAGGAGTTCCAGGGGGTGGGGCGGGTGGCTGGACAGTGTCTGCAGGCACTTGGCACCGTGCACACCCTCTTCTCTGTTCCTTCTGTATCCTAGGAGCCAGAGGGTGTAAGAGTGACATTCCCAGAGTCCCATGCTGCTGGCATTCTGGCTGCAATGTCAGTTTTGCCCACAAGAGGCATCACCATGCGCTCTGGACCGTGCCCTGGAGCCAGAGGCTATTTCCTCTGCCAGGGTATTGGCACTGAGTGGGCTCCGGTCAACGTGAGGATTTGCAGCAACTGTTGCATCCATGTTGTCCCCAGCTCCCTGGGTGCAGAGCAGCTCCGGCAACGTTGGGGGTCCTAGCAGTGACAGCAGCTGGTGTCAGGTGTGCAGGTGTGATCTTCAGCCAAAGCCTAGCAGTGAGCCCTGACTTCCATTTGTCTAGCCCCTATGATGATTTTGTACGTCCCCATTTCCCTTACTCAATTAATTAATTAATTCATTCATTCATTTCTCTCTCCCCTCCCTTCCTTCCTCCCTCTCCCTCCCTCCTTCCCTCACTCCCTTCCTTCCTTTCTTTATTCCTTCCTTCTGTGGACGAAAGGGGCCACATGCTAACCTGAAGTACATGCCGGTCTTGCAAACTCAGAGACCTAAAGCAGTGGTCGGCAAACTCAGTAGTCAACAGAGCGGCAAACCGCGGCTCACGAGCCCCATGTGGCTCGCGAGCCGTGGTTTGCCGACCACTGACCTAAAGGAACCACAAAGGATGGTCTGAAATGGAACTTTAACTAAAAGCAGCTATGATGGGTAGTTACCTCCTAGGCCAGTATCTTCCCTGACAAGGTCAACCTTTACCTTAACTGAGCCTATCTGTCTTTTTGCATCTATGATAACATACCCTTGAAATGTCTGGGTAATTTATAGCTTCCCTTTTTCCGGACCCCTCAGGGCATAACCTAATGTGCCTGGGCGCCAGGACAGACACCACAGATTCCTTCATTGCTATCATGTTAATTGTTGACTGTTGGCTATCCTGCACCCACCTAAGTGTGTGTCTACCATTTTACTTTTTATCCAATCCAAGAGGTTTCACCACTTTACTTTCTCCCATCTCTCTAATCTATCACCAATGGATTTCATGTAACCCACCTATGCCCCCTCCTTTGATTGCAATGTATAAAAATAGATGAAAAAAACACACAAAAAAACGTATTCTCTGGAGCATTATCCCAATCTGCTGAAATTTTGCTTCCTGGCAATTATCGTCAGTTTGGCTCAAATAAACTCACAAAAATTCTTTACAGGTTTGAATGTTTTTACGTTAACCCTTCCTTCCTTCCTTCCTTCCTTCCTTCCTTCCTTCCTTCCCTCTCTTCCTCCCTCCCCCCCTCCTTTCCTTTCTCTTCCCTCCCTCCCTCCCTCCCTCCTTCCTTCCTTCCTTCCTTCCTTCCTTTCTTCCTTCCTTCCTTCCTTCCTTCCTTCCTTCCTTCCTCCCCCCTCCTTTCCTCCCTCCCTCCCTCCCTCCCTCCCTCCTTCCTTCCTTCCTTCCTTCCTTCCTTCCTTCCTTCCTAGGAACCTCAGGTATTTTCTAAGTGGAATGCTGATTGACATGGGATGCAGCTGGGGCAGGTGGGTGCTGGGCTGAACGGAGGAGAGCTGAACTTGGGTCTGATTCAGAGGCCAAGGTGGACGCTGAGCCTGGTGTCTGTGATGAGGATGTAATGTGCGGAAGAACAGCAAACCGCAGGTATTTGGAGAGCCAGGGTAGAGGCTGTCTGGGTGGCCACCTGGTCCTCCGTGGCCCAGTTGCTGTGGATGCTGGAGGAGAGATGGTGGCGAGGGGAGGCAGGGTTTGCCACCCTAGAATATGACTTGCAGGACACTGGCTATTTTTAAGAAACAAAAGACTCAGAAAGAAGCTTTGACCCTCTCTCCTTACCTGCCTATGGGAATTCAGATAGAAATACCTGATAAAAGGAAGGGAGCTGTCACCATAGCATAATGTAATCTCAGTGTGGCAGATGGGGAGGAAGCTGCAAAGTCTGTGTGTTGGACTCCCCTCTGCACCGCATTGTTTCTGGGTGGCCCAGCAAGCATGTTTCCCACCTGTTTGCTCTCTCATCTACCTGGGAATTGCCTGCTTTCCCTTCGAAGTCCTAGTCCCTCCATCTCCCTCCCTGAGACCAGAATGGCATAAAGTGTCAACCACCTAGGGTATCTGGGGTCCCATATTCTGATGGAATCCCTGTGTGTACATATGTAATGCATATGGCCATTTCCTCCTGTTAGTCTGCCTCACGTCAATTTGATTTCTAGAGAAGCACAGGGATTTAGGAGGGAGGAAGGAAAGGTATGTTTCTTCCTCCACAGAGGAAATCCCAGCATAGCCTTTTCAAAGACAACCTACCCCTGCCCTGGTTCAGGACCAAGGCCTGGTCCCTCCTGCAGAGTGGAAGGGAGTGGGAAGCACATTCAGGCAGAGCTGACGGGGACCCAGCAGGGCCAGGCTGAAAACTATTCTCGCACACCCCACACCCGGGAGAGGGCGCAATGCCTATGAGCACCCCCCTCAGGAAGGCGGCTGGAAAAGTGTACCAGGTGTTGAGAGCATTCCCTGGGGGACTCGCCCAGGTTATCCTGGCCCCATGGGACTCATCTTCACCATCTCTCTGCCTCCAGGAAGCCCAGATGCAGGTCACCAGGAAAGAGGAGGTGCCGCAGCAGGTGGCTCAGAGGTGAGGCCCAGGCCCTGGTCCTGGCCTGCCTGCCTCCTGAGGCCTGTACCCACGGCGAAGGAAAGGCTAGGTGCCCCGGAGAGGGCCCAAGTGCCTGCCAGACCACATGTGAGCACACACACTCCGACAGAATAAGACAGATAAGGACTGCGAGAGGCCAGGTGACCGGGAGAGCAGCCTGGCCTACGGCATTGTTCCTGCCCTGGCTCCTGACAAGCTGACTGGTCTAGAACCAGCAGTCGCCAACCTTTCGGACCTCACGGACCACTGGTTGGCGACCGCTGGTCTAGATGCCCTTGTCATAGAGCCCTCCCACCGCACTGGACATGTGAGCTCCCCACACAGCCCCCCACTGTGTACATTCCCCATCTGGAAAGTGGAGTAATAGCAAAACCCATGCACTGGATTAAACCTCAGGGTTAAAGGTTCAGGGTGTAAGCAGTACCAGCATGTAGGTGCCTGGTAAATGTGAGCTGCTGTTGGCGCTACTGTTATTAATTAAACCCATGAATCAGATGACTGCCCTACCTCTCCAGTGTCCACAACCAGAAAAGTGACAGTGTTTAAACATGTGTTTACTTTTTGTTCCTAAGACTCCAAACCTCACATCTGAGGTCAAAGATTAAGGCTCAGTGTTCTCACCCAGCACTGGGTGGCCATCGCAGCACAGGTGACCCTGCCCGGAGTTGGTGGGGGCAGCCTCGCCGTCTGTGGAAATCAGAGTCTATTTGAGGAATATGGCTGCCTGTTGAGTGACCTACAGCACCGCCCCGCTTGGCCCTAAGTGGAGTTATCATCACTACAATGTTACCGAAGGGGAAACTGAGGCTCAGGGAGGCTGAAGAGGCAGCTAGTGAAGCAGCTGGGATTTGAACCTAGTCTGTCTAGGTCAGAGCCATGGGTACAACCACTGGATGTACTGCCAAATGGAGCAGGTGCCTCCTGGGGCCCTCCTTGGGAGTGTGAGCTGGGTCAGCCCCACCTCCCACCTCTCCCCGCCCCTCCCTGCCCAGCTCCCGCCCCAGGGCAAGGCAGAGGCGGAGTTACTGTGGATGCACAGGGCTTTGCTCCCCACCGGGTGTGGCTTGATCATTTTGGGTGTTTTTGTTTTTCCCCTCCTCTCTCTCTTTAATCTGGCTCCAGTACCGTCCACTGACAGGTAAGTCCCAACTCTTTCCGTATGAGGAAAGGGCAGATGGGCCTGGGCTTGTGCTGGGGCAGGTGGCCACTGGTGGTGGGCCTTCCCACAGCAGCATCTGCGAGAGGGGCATCAGCCCCTGGGCCAGCTGTTGGGCTCCCTGGGAGAGGAGCAGGGGGAGCCAGCTTTCTCCCCTGGTGTAGACTTGGAGCCACCTACAGTGACATGAGGGCTAAGAAGTGACCCACTCCACCCATTCTCACTCCACCCTCAGCCTGAATTCCACCATGCCGGCCACCATTGTTTCGGGTGGCGAGTTGGGGAACATAGACAACATAGCTCACAATTTTGAGTTTGAAAGCTGTTTCCCTCAATTCTTCTGCCCGATCAATCCCTATCGCCCCACTTGCTACCATAAACACTCACTTTACCTGCTCGCTACCTGTCCTTGTGCCATCTCCAAACTTCTGTCTTGTCAATGCTGGTGGCCCTGGGAAGCAGTGTCCAGTGGCCACAGAGGCAGTTAGTGAAGGGGCCTGTGACTTCCCACCAATCACACTCTGGTTGCCTAGGGCCCTGGGGGCTGGGGCTGGCCTGGGTCATTTGGACTAGAGCAGGGAAGAGCCGCTTGCCCCAGTCCTCACAGTGGACGAGAGACCCCGGGGTCTTGCTGATTTCCAGAGCCCGTGCACCTTCATGTCAGCGCAAGGACACGTTATCTTCCCAGGGCAGGGTCTCTCACAGTCTCTCCAGAGGTGGGTTCCTGGACATCCCCTCCCTGAAGGATCCAGGCCGGACGCAGCCTGGGCCTCTGACCAGTTCCCAGCTGATGGGAGAGGCAGGACAGGCAGCCAGGAACCTCATAACTCATGCAGGTGGACCCTGGAACGCTCCCCACCGCCCCCAACATCTCCTGGGGGCTCACTATGCACTGGGCTGTCCTAAGGCTCCGCAGGGGTTAACCCTCTCAAAGCCCCACAGGTAGGAACTGTCACCATCTTCATTTTAGTCAAGAGCCACCTGGGTCTCAGAGACCCAGTCATTTGCCCAATGTCACAGCTAGCAGGAGCAGGGCCAGGGTTCTTACCACGGCATTGCCCAGCAGGTAGGAACGTGCCTGGAAGCACAGAAGATGCACAGCTCCACTGAGAACCCCACGTGCTGCTGGCAACAGGTCCACACGCCAGACAGGTCAACTGAGACCAGAGCGGTAGGTGAGCTGCCCTCTGCTGGTAGACGTGGAGCTGGGTTTTCCACCCCGGGGCTGTGTCTCTGGGACTTGTTCATCCTTTACCTGCCCTGCCGGAAGAACTTGTTAGTGGTAGGGAGGAGGTGATGAGGAATGCTACCACAAAAAGGAGGCAGCTCAGGAATCCTCAGATTTGAGGGGGAAGGCGTCTGTTATTTAGTTTATGAAGTCCCTGGGCTGTTGGAGGGCTTCGCCGGCAGCCTCGGTCCCGATGGTGATGTGCAGCCTCCGCTGACTGACGGCCTGAGCCTGTCCATCCAGAGAGCGTCATCTCAGGGATGAGAGCCTCCGGCATGTCGACATCTGTACCTGTCAGGCGACCAGTCCCCACACGCTCCCTGTCTTCTCAGAGATGCCTCAGGCCCGATTAGGCCCGGGAACCTGCCTGCTGCTCCTGGATCCCTTTCCCTGAAAGCCGCAAAGATAAATGGGAATCAGGAGCAACCCACGCCCCGAGTGGCCTGGTCACATGCTGTGACATGGGGAGAGGGGAGAGTGGAGACATGGGGAGAGGACACCACCCACCACTCACCACTCACGTGACACCAGGGTGGAATGAATGACCCGCCACCTGTACAAGCAGAAGGGGCCCCTGCCTCCCACCCCCAGTCCCTCCCAGGTGCTAAAAGTCCCAGCACAAATGCCATCCACCTCCGGGTTGCAGGGGGCGTTCTTGTCCTTTACCACCTGCTCCCGGCCTTGTGGGAGGCACAGCTCAGCCGATGCGCAGAGGCATCCCCCGAGAACAGGTGGCGTGGCCAGCCTGCCTGCGTCCTGCCTTCGGGTTTGGATGCCAAGTCTTCCCTGAGGTTCCCCTTCAGCCGAGCACATACCTGGGAAGGGCGCCCCCTGCCACTTCCGCCCACGAGCCCTTTCCCAGCAGGACCGGGCGGCTCCCAGGCACAAGGCAAGCTGCAGGTGGAAAGACACCTGGTGTATCTTACCTGCTTCCCCGCGAGGCTCTGCTCACCTCCCCGTTGTTGGCTGCCCTGTTCTACCTGATCACAGGTGCCCACTCCCCTGCTGTGCCTCCAGTGCCTGCCAGGGCAGCCGCCAATGAGCGGCACCTCCACATCCATAGTCACTGCCGCAGGCTCTGCCAGCACCGAAACGCATCCATGAAGAAGCCTCTCTGCCTTTCCCCCTCCCCCACCCACCGCCCGACTCCACCTGACTCCACCTGGACCGTCTTCCTGTTCTCTCTTCCCCTCCCCTCCCCCTCTCCCTGCATTTATCCCACATCACCCCCTTTTCCTCCCTCCCTTCTGCCCTCCACCCCTTACCTTTCCCCCACCTCTCTTGGCCACATCTCTGCCACCTACTTTCCTTGCCACTTGGCCCCCAAACCTCTCCTCCTCTTCCCACCGGGCCATTCTCTCCCAGGAACCCCTACCTGGCCACACTTCTCACCCCCTGTCCACCATCAGCTGCAGGAACTCCAACGCTGGGCAGCTACCTCCGCCAGCTGACAGACATCACTCCCTCGCAGGCCCCGCCCTCAGCCCTGCAGGGCCATGCCTGAGTGCTCCGTGTGCTGGGGACTGGACAGGCAGGTGGGCAGCATAAGGAACCGGGAGGGTGGGGAATGGTGGGGATTCAATCATGGAGACACGGAGGGCTTCTCTTCTCCTGGACAGCGAGTAGGGACCTGCAGTGTGGAGGCTGGTGCGAGGAGGCAGAGGAGGCCTGTGGGGGAACCTCCCCCCCTGGCCCATGTGGGTCTGCCTCACTCTTTCTCTCTCCATCTCTCTTCTCTCTGTCTCTCTGTCTCAGAGTTTCTCTTGCTCTCTGTCTGTCTAGCTCAGTGCATGGAAAAGAGTGATTTGCAATAACTTCTCAGCATTAACCACTTCTCACCACTTCTGTGCAGTAACGTTATCTTAATTGAGTCACTTGTTCACCGCCACTCAGCTGCCATAAATAATGGATGTCCAGATGGACTGTAAACCTGAGGCCCGAGCGATGCTGTGAGCACTCGCCACCGTCCTCTCTTCTGCAAGGAGCCGGCCTCCTGCTTACTAATGCGTGGTCCAGGCCGCCGCGACAGATGCCCAGGTCCCAGCCAGGAGACTGTTGTGCTGGGACCAAAGTGGACTGTGGGAGGAATTGGGGACTGGCCACCCTCCGGTCCTTTTAGGTGAGGGACCACACACAGGCAGCACACGCCCCACAGAGAGGTTTCTGGGGTCTGGGCTAACCCCCTGCCAATGACAACGTCACTGAAACACGGAACTGATCCGTTCCCTCTCCCAGGAGCACTGTCTCTGATCTTTTGTTTGTGGCTTTGATCTGGGTCTGAATCCTGTGGCTGGCCGTCTGCTCACCGGGTCCCTGATGATGGCACGTCCTCTGTGTACAGAGCAAGCTGCTGTTTAGAGTCTGAAACTGCTTAACACACTTGTGCTGTTTGCAGAGCCTCCCTCTGTTTGCACAGCCTGCTGGACCTGCAGAAGGAGGGCTGTTTGCAGACTGAGGCTGGTGGCTACCTCGGCCCGGGTTCACAGTCAATGCCTTTGCTCCCACAGGGAGGGCCTCCCTCATCCCCAAATTTCAGTTCCCCCTGGACCCCCTCCCTCTGGCTGCTCTGCCTGCTCCAGGGTCTTCAACTCTGACCACCCATGTCAACAGTATCTCTACCCACTATCTCCCTCTGTCCCCCTGTGTCCCCCTGTGTCCCCCTGTGTCCTGGCTGTGCTCGGAAATGCTCTCTAAGAAAGGGTCCTGAAAATTAGCCTCAGATCTCAAGGTTTCTTCGGTGAGGATGTTCTGAGGGGACCCCTGCTGCTCATTGGTGCCTGGGGGTCGGCGGAGGGGGGGGGAGGTGATGTTCTCAATGCCCAGGGCTGTTCTTAAAGCTCTGGGCAAACACAGGTGTTGGTAAATCTCAGCGTCCACTTTATCCTCACAACATCTTGGTTTGCTCTGCATGCCTGTGGGTGGGCTATGGGGAGCAAGCGGTGGTTGTTCAGTGGGTTTTAACTTGAACAGCTTTGCTAATGGAGCTAACGCCTGTTCAGCTTCTGTGTTGCTGGTGCCCAAATGCTTTGGGCAAATCACCGCCGGGTCTCCTGGTTCTCTCCCCAATAGGTCGGCCTGGACGCACGCGGTCATCAGGACCTTTGAGATCTTCGGAGAGTCAGGGGTTGACCCCTCAGTGGTTGCTTTTGCTCAGGGATGGCCAAGCTGTGCCTTAGACAGGGTGGCCTTTCCTTAGAGTCCCCTCGGTGTCCATGGACAGGTTTTCGTCACAGACAGGTTTTGAAATCGCCACCATAGCGACCAGTGATGCTACTAATAACATCAGCACCCATGACGCCATGCGGGAGAGCCTCTCACACACTGCACAGGTGGTCCTGAAACAGGCGAGGAGGCGAGCTGCAGGGATGGGCGGTGGCTTCGTCGGCACCTGACTCCACGCCGGGCCTTCTCCCTCTGCACCAGGGTGCTCAGCGCCAAACGGGACTTCAGCCCCAGCAATGTCTGCGAATGCCCCGCAGTCATTTGCAAACCCGGAAGGTGTGTGCACTGCTCTTCCTGGAGCGGGTCCAGCATGTTCCGGAGACACTCACAGGGAGCAGGTGCCAGGGAGCCCTGGGGCGCACCATGCTGTCTCCCACAGGCAGCCCACAGAGCCAGGCTTCCCTCATCCACTCCGCTCCAAATCGGGTGTTTATGGAGCAGCAGGAGGCACAGGCACTGTTTTAGGGCCTGGGGGAAGCGATGAGCAGGGCAGACAAGGTACCTGTCCCCATGGGGCATTCGTCCTGTGGAGGAGAAGACAGGCAAGTGAGTGAAAATAAAATAACTGCAAAGGAAAACGTCTCATTGTGAGAAGTGATATGAGGGAAATAAATACAATGATGGGACTCAGAGAGACTGGGGTGGGGGTGGGGAAAGTGACTGAAAGAGGATCTCCCTCCTCTGTCAGACTTGGAGCTCCATGAGGCAGGGCTGTGTCTCCCCCATCAGACTAGGAGCTCCATGAGGCAGGGCTGTGTCTCCCCCATCGGACTAGGAGCTCCATGAGGCAGGGCTGTGTCTCCCCCATCAGACTAGGAGCTCCATGAAGGGCATGTGCTGTGTCTCCCCCATCGGACTTGGAGCTCCATGAGGCAGGGCTGTGTCTCCCCCATCAGACTAGGAGCTCCATGAAGGGCATGTGCTGTGTCTCCCCCATCAGACTTGGAGCTCCATGAGGCAGGGCTGTGTCTCCCCCATCAGACTAGGAGCTCCATGAGGCAGGGCTGTGTCTCCCCCATCGGATTAGGAGCTCCATGAAGGGCAGGGCTGTGTCTCCCCCATCGGACTAGGAGCTCCATGAGGCAGGGCTGTGTCTCCCCCATTGGACTTGGAGATCCGAAAAAGAAGATGCCGTAAGTCCTCCAACTGGGCTCAGCACGTGGCATAGCAGGTAGGAATGTGTGGCAACTCAGTGGTCTTAACAAGCCTGAAATGTGCTTTAATTTGGAGGTTGTTCGCTTAGTTATTTAACAAAGGCCTTCTCACTACTGGCTTCTGCAGCCTCAAAACCCTGCTCTCCGCCCTCCCCACCTTTCAAAAAACAGTTGCATCTCTTTTCAGTCCTTATAATTTCTCTCCCAGCATTATATTCTAAGAACAAAGACATATGGGCCGGTGCCAGGCAGCTCACCCTCCCTCTGCCTCCCACACCTCTGCCTCGGGCCCAGCAACCCCTCCTCCCACCCACAGCTCCAGGTTTCAGAAAGCTCCAGCAGCCTGGCCCATTTCCCTTCACAGCTGAGCATATAACCAAAATTGGCTGTTGTAATGGCAACTAAACGATGCCCTAATACCCAGATCAATCTTCCTGTGAAATAACTCATTATTCAGGCTCCAATTGCAGGGGATGGAATTAAGACAGGAACAGTTAAGGAGAAACTGTAGCCGCAGGTAGCATTTGGGAAATGCAGGGTGAGTGTTGGGAGCGAGGGGAGGGGGGCGAGAAACACAGGGGAGTGGGGCTGAGATGGCAAGGAGAGCCCTAGGCTGGGCTTTGGGGGAGGAGTGTAGGGTCAAGCTATCCCCCCTTCCTTTGAGAGGAGAGGAGGCTGGGATGGGGCACCACCTTTGCAGTGAAAACAGGCAGAGCCAACAACAAGCCATCGGTTCCAACAGGAGTCCCCTTGCTCCTGTCGGCCGAGCTGAGGCCGGAACATATGGCTCTGAGCAGGGTCAGGAGCCCAGGCCACCAGGCCGCTGGGGTGAGGCTTAATCCCAGAGAATGGCCCCCAGACCTCCAAACATCACTCCATGGAGAACAGTGACAATGGCCTTTACACACACCAGAGCGAGTGAAGAGAAAGAAGGGATGAGGTGGAGAGGTGGCATAAGACTGCTTAAGGTGAGCAGTGGGACAGGGCCTCCTCCGGGGACCATGGCCCTGTTCCCCACTCCCCTGTGCTCTTATGTTGATGGGCAGTTCAGGAGGGGCTCCAAAAACAGAGAATGGGTGCGGTTCCAGCAACTCTTCCCTCCCAATACATCATTCATTCATTCATTCATTCCAGTGCAGTCCATGGCCTCCCAGTCTCCACAAGTCCGCCTTGAAAATGCCGCCGCGGAAGAAATGTGGGGCGCGAGTCGGGAAGTGCAGGTCCTAACCCGCTAGGACAAGCTGGCTCAGCCTGGGAGGCAGTCTCCGCTGTTTCTGGACTTTGGCCTCCTTATCTGAAAGCGAGGAGGTTGGAGTGGAGCGGGGGAAACAAGGGTCCCATTCAGCCCTGACGTGGCGGGTCCTCAACCCAATGTGGGAGGCCTCCTCTCAGACCTGAGTGCGCAGGCGTTCAGAGCAGGAGGCCGTGTGCTGTGCGGGTGGGAAACTGGGGAAGGGTGTGGGGGCCAGTTTGAAGGCTGGAGAGGGAAAGTGTTTGAAAGAAAGAGAGACAGATAGTGCACGTGTATGAAATAGAAAGGAAGGTGGTGGAGGGAACAGAGAGAGACAAACAGTCTGACCGAGACAGAGGGAGCAGAACGAGTGCCCTGGAGCCGGGAGGGGAGCGAGGAGGAGGCCCTCCTGCAGGAGGAGGAGGCAGTGCCATCTGCCCAGCGGTCCCACACCTTCCCGCTGGAGTGCCTGCCACGGGGGCAGTGTCCTCAGCACGCAAAGAACCCGCTAAGATAGGCTTCCCTGCCACCGAGGAACCAGTGACCACGCGGCCTGTGAAAATGAGCAGGATGACACCACGCTGGCCCTGCCCGAGTTTCTGTGCCAGGGAATCTTAACCCGAAATCCATGAAAAATAGTAATAGCTAACCCTTACTTAGGCTCCTACTAATTCAATCGTCACCATAACCCTCCCAGGTTGGTATAAATTGTCATCTCTTATAGGTGGGGAAACTGAGGCATGGGGAGGTTAAGCAATTCTCCCAAAGTCATGCAGTCAGCAAGTGGTGGGGGCAGGATTCGAATGAGAGCAGCGGGGTCTTAGAGCCGATGCTTCCCCATCCATCGCCCTCCCTGGACACACTAGGAAGCTGGGTATGGAGGATGGGAGTGGCCTGCCTCCAGCCCCAGGCAGGTAGCAGCAGCTCCCTCCTACCAGGCAGCTTCCCCCACAAAGAGGGTTGATTCTCCCCTACTCCACTTGGTGTGATAATAAGAAGTCCAGTGCCGTATAAACACATGCGCCTCGCAAGGAGACGGGGGAGACAGGGCTTACCTCCAGGACCAGCCATGGCGGGCTGGAAAGCACCCCAGGCTTCCTCTGATGTTGTCCAAGCTCTCTCAGTGGCAGGGGAGCGTGGGTTGAGTCGTGACTGTGGACTAATGATTAATTCTCTCTGCTGCTCAGCCTTTTCACCTGTTAAGTGAGCAGATTGAATGATATCCACACACTCCCATTTCTGTGTCCCAGACCCCATTTTCCCTCCCGTCCTTCATTCCTATCCGTGTCACATCCATAAACGTCGCATCAGAAACTGATTCAGGCAGAGGGCTCGGCAGGCAAGCAGTTCCCATCAGGCAGAATAAGGAACAGGTAAATGGCTGTGTCTTCGTCAATTAGGCATCAATTTGCCTACTTGTGTCTGAAAGATACAAAATAGGAGCAGCTAAAACAAGATGGAAGCTTGCTGCTAGTGCAAAAGAAATTCAGCAATGAGCCCACCACACAACAGGGCGGATCTTCAGTGTCAGGGACCTGGGGTCCTTCTGTCCTGTGTTCCCCTCTATTCAGCATGAGGCTGCCCCTCGCGGTGTAAAACGCCTGCTGAGCTCCAGCCTTTGCATCCATACTCCAACTAGCAGTAAAAGAAGAGAGATCAGGAAAACTGTGCCTTCTCCTGTTTAGAAAGGCTTCGCGGACGTCCCACACCACACCTTCACTTAGCTCTCATTGGCCAGAACCTAGGCATATGGACACACGTAGCTACAAGGGAGCCTGGGAAATATTATGTTGTTCTAGTATGTAAGCTGAGTTTTAAGCCCAGTGCTCAGTTAGGGATTTTGCTGCTACAAACGAGGGTTAGGTAGATTGGATGTTTTGCGGACACTTAGCAGTCTTTTCCATCTTTTCTAGACTTCAAAGGGGCTGATATCCAGGACGAGAGAAATCGTCACCTGGGGGTCTATCACAGAGGGTGGGCCTTGCATAAGCCTTCAGAGACAGGAGTCTAAGGCTCTAGAATTGTCCAGACTCCGGGAAGTTGGAGATGTGGTCCATGGCATGAGGCAGGAACTCGAAGGTCCTTACATGACAGCTGCGTCACCCAACCAGGACCCTCCAACTTCCTGTGTCCCAGACAGGAGCACCCCATCTGGGGAGGTGTGGTCTGAGGCAGGTCCAAACCTGTCGGGACCACGTTTCCCAGCTGTGGGGTTTGGGGCCAGGTGCCCGGGAGCCAGGCACGAGGCCTGGGAGGAAGGGAGGAGAGAAAATGTCAGGCACTTGGACCAAGGACAGAAAAGTCTGGACTCCTTGTCAGGAGCTGAAGCTGATTCACACCCAGGGTGGGTCCCACAGGAGGCACAGCTGGGCCACCCTTGGGGACCGACGGGGAAGGAGAGTCCTGGAAGCTGGCTAGGAGCAAGCCCCCCTGCAATGGAAATGGTATTCTAAACAGAAAAGGCTTGGGAGGCAAAACAAAGCTCTTGCACTGAATAAATGTTCTGCGTTAAGGCAGCCAGAGCGGCGATGAATTAAACATCAGGTCTGAAGAGAGGAAAATGCCGTGATTTATAATTGCTTCAGGCAGGAGGCGGCCTGGGGGCCCGGCAGAGGCTCCACCAGGGACCCAGTTTCCCCACAGAGCTGCAGCGGCACCGAGAGGAGATGTGGCCTGCCTCCAGGGTGGGGAGGCCGGAGTGGGGTCTTCTAGAAAGGGGGGCAGTCTGGGGAGATGAAAGGAACGTGCTCAGGCAGCCAGAGGCCCAGCTCCCAGTCTAAGCTCCGTGTGACCTTGGCTAAGTCACTGGGCGTCCCTGGCTTCCTTTCCCCGTCCGTCTGGGGGATAAGACCTCCCGCCTCATCTTGCTTGGTTCTCGGGAGGATAAAGGGAGATAGTGGATGGTGAAGGGTTTGGCAATGAAATGTGCTGCTGCTACTTTTGGTCTCGGCCTCCCTGTGAAACAACAGTGAGGCTAGTGCTGAGCTCCGGCGGCTGCTCTAAGGTGATCGGTCTTCGGGAACAGAAGGGGGTTGGAATAGCACAAGATGCATTGGTGCTCGGAGATGCCGCTCGGCTCCGGTGTTGCCTGCCAGAACAGCTCCATGTCAGGGCTCACACTCCTGCAGGCCGCATGGGGTCCTGGGGGCCTGGCTTGGAGTCCCAGCTCACCTGCGTGTGAGCATGTGACCAAAGGCAAGTCAGGTAACTTCTCTGCACCTCAGTTTCTTCCTCCATACGTTCAACACAGTCACGAAACCGCATCTCAGAGCGTCCTTGGGAACATTAGATGAGTTCACACAAGTAAAACACACGCAGTGATGCCGGGCACATGGAGACTTCCGTGTAATTTCTGGCTCTTCTCATGTTTCTAATACTGAGCACATCAACGGAAAAGCAGCCGTGGGCTGGCGTCCCAGGCCCCGGCGCACCGCCCAGGCCTTGCTCTCACACGGAGCTCTGCACAGCAATGCCCTAGAGGTCTTGTTAGGCTCAGACTCTGAGTCAGTGGGTCCGGGGCGGGGCCTGAGAGTCTGCATTTCTAACCGGCTCCCAGGTGAGGCTGGGACCACACGTTGCACAGCAGGCGGCAAATGAAGGCCGCTGATCGAATCCCAGGGCACCTGCCTTCTCAGCCCATGTTTGGCGGTTTCAGGAGGCTGATGGGTCAGAGGTCTGCGCTGCTCACTCTGCTCCCCACTCCCCACCCGACAGGAGCCGCTGCCCAAAGCTGCCATCCCCGGGAAGGCATCAGCGACACACGAGAGGGATGAGCCTTGATCTTCAACTGGCAGAACTTTATCGGCTGCCCTGCTGCGATATTCCTGATCTATTGCAAACGACACAGAAATCCATCCCTAAAAATCTCCAGCAGCTAATGATGGTGCCAAGGCTGCTGGGAGCAAAGTGGTGAGTAGGCGGGGTAGCTGCGGCAGCTCCGCTGGACACCCCGGTTCCTGTGGGGCTGACAAGCCTGTCCCTGGGGGCTGTGTGCCCGGGGTGACCTACCTTCCCTGAGCACGGCTTCCTCAAAGATCAATGGGGATCATAAGAGACCCCGCTTTATAGAGCAATGTGTATGGGTATGAAAAATTATCCAAGATTGGCTGCTAAGAAAGCAAATAGAAAAGCTTGAGTCTGTGCTGTAAAATGTATAATAATATATATTTGCACATTCATGGGAAAGTCTAGAGGAATATATACCAACCTGCTAACAAGACTTATCTTGAGAAGGGAGAGGTATGATTATGAGGGACTTTTACTGTCAATATTGTGAGTTTCTATAGTTTGATTCTAAAATAATGAGCATGCACTATTTTTGTCATAAAAATATCCATTAAATTTTTTGCTTAAAAATGGCTAGTGACAGCCAAATAGGCCACATGGAAAGAGAGCATTGGGCAAGGCCCCTCACCCAGCCAGCACCGACTGGGGATCTGGGGCCAGGGGCCTGCAGGAGAGCTGCACCTTCACTCACTAGCTATGCAACTTGAGCAGGTCCCTGAGCCCTGGGGTCCTCATCAGCAGATGGGAACGACAGTGGTACCTGAACCAGGAGGTCAGCATCCTGAGCACCGGCGAGGACTGAGGGGCAGCCTCGCCCACAGAAAGGAGAAGGAGGAGGGCAGTGGTATGGGGGGGCCTGAGATCCCCACTGGGCTTCTTAGGGTAACAGTGGAGGTTTCCTCCAACCAGCAAGGAGCAGAGCAGGGCCTGTTGCTGAAAGTATGACCCAGCTCTAATCAACCTGCTTCCCAGTCTGAAAACCTTCATGCCTCTGAGCATCCGTTCATGCTGTTCCTGATCTCTTTGATGGCCTTCCTCCTCCATCTGACTACTTCTTGCTCACCCATCAAGACTTGGCTCCTCCCGGACTCATCCCTGAGCCCCTGCTACAGCTGGAGGTCAGGGGCCCCTACTGGGTGTCCCTCAGCGGGCTGCATTTCTCTACCTCCCCGGCCTCAGCCTACTGCCTCATAAGGACCTGTTTTCTTGTCCATTTCCCATTTAAGACAGAACTGGACAGTTATGGGTCTTATTCAGCTTCTAATCTCTGGCACCTGGCACAGTGCCCAGCACCTATTTTTATCTATCTTTAAGCTTTTGTACACCTTTTGATTTAAGCGCCTTAGATTATCTGGGATTTCCTAGTTGATTCCTTTCTGCCAAGGCAATCTGGTCTAGGAGGAAGGGGCATAGAAAGGGGAGGGGTATTGGGGTGATGAAGAGGGCATAGTGCCCTCTAATGTCCAGGTGCAGGGGTGGCTGCAGGAAATACGGCAGGAGAAAGAGGGTAGGGGCCAGGTGGGACTCAGGAAGACCAATGCACAACCCTAGGGGTAAGTATATGAGTGAAGGGCCACTGCATCAGTCTCCCCATCGCAGCTGGGAGCAGTCCTCCTCCATGGACCCACATGGGGCTGTGGCTGGCTTAAAAGCATTAGAAAAACAAGAGGAGGCTCGGAGACTGCCCCCTTGTGGAGAGAAGGAGTTAGCCTTGTGGAGGCACCTCAGGGCACCTTAGAGCTGGAGGATGGACAGGGAGATCTAGAAATGGGTGACCTGGGAGGGGACACCCGTGCATGTCTCCTGCTCTGACGCTGATGTAGCCTGAGAATAGACAGGCCCCTCAGTTAGGCGGACAGACCGGTTTTCTCTTGCAGGGAAATCCTATTTGAAAGCCTCTTGCTCCTCGCAGCATCCTTCTAGTCCTAAGGCTCCCTTACTCCTCCCTGTCCCTTCGGGAAAGCCTGTTCCAGGGCTGATGTCAACAGCCGTACCTGACAAAAGACATTTCCTAGGGACATGGTCACACAGGAAGTAACTAAGGGGAAAGTGTAAGTCAAACTCCGGAACACTGCTCTTCCCCAGGCTGTGTGAGGAATTCCCAGCCCACAGAGTCATCTGGGCCAGCCCCTGCCTCAGACCCAGAAACCAGAGCAGCGGGCGCTGGCCAGTCCCCTCCCTTTCTTGTCACATGACACCGGGGACATGATCAGAGGCCTCTGCCTCTCAGCACCTCTCGGTCCTCACCCTTCCCAGTCGCCCTTTGTGCCTGGCCCTTTGTGGGACCAGGAAGGGCCCCTAGGCTCCTGAGAACATGGGCAGCCAAGGGAAAGGCTGGGTCAATAGAAGCCAGACTACCTCCTCCAGCATCTCACTCCCTTTCAATGACGTTTCCTCGCCTGGAGTCTAACTTAAGTCTTTCTTGCTGCTGTATAAACCCATGTCTGCCAGTTCTGTCCCCCTCCAGCCCACTTCCTCCCTGAGATAAAGAGGTTCTCGTTAGCATCCAGCCCCAGCCCCATTTAACTCCCACCTCCCTTAGGTTTTTCCTGCAGGTTCTCCCCCGCCCCAACTTCTCATCATTTCTCCCATTGGCTCTGATTCCTCTCTGGAACCTCCAAATCTTTCTTAAATGTGACAGTTAAAACAAGATGCCAGGAGAAGGCCAAGTGCAGGGATGGCCCCACCCTGGCTTGCATGTGCAGAAGGCACAAGGGACCCTGCACTGAGGATATCCGGCTCCTGGTCCCACACAATCCTGGATCCCCTTGGGATTTCCCCCACCTCCCTCTGGATAGGCAGGGCTGGTGTTTAACTCCTAAAGCCTCGCCTTCTATTTCACCCATCCTAATCGTCATTTTTTTAATCCAATAATTTTCAACCTCTCCGTCTCATGGCACACGCCAACTAATTACTAAAATTCAGTGGCACACCAAAATATAGATATTTTTGCCCATCTGACAAAAAAAAAAAAAGGTATAATTTTGACTCATTCACACTAGGTGGCTATTGCTGTGTTGGCTGTTGTCATTTTTTATTTGACAATTTAAGGGAAAAGAGATCAGTGCCCCTGACTAAGTAGGCAGGTATTGGACGTTTTAACAATTCTTGTGGCACACCTGTTGAAAATCACTGTTCTAAACCATCCAGCTTCTCCTGAAATATAGTCTTACTCCGGGGTCTGCTTCTAAGATGCTTTCAACTGCTCTTGGCTTATACATGTGCTCATTCAATCACCTATTTAGGCCACAACTCCTTCCTGGCTGAGTCTCCCCCCTGTGCCAGCCACGGCTCTCACTTGGGATATGCCAGGTGTGGAGCAGTCCCAGACTTCATGCAGAGTCCCAGCAAGGAACCCCAAAGTGGGACAGGCCTGACCAGGACACTGAAAGGATGGGAGAGGGAAGCTAACTCTTTCTGGGAGAAATCTTATAGCAAATAGCAATTGTATTTTGGTGATGCCAGGTATGCTGTGGTTAAAAACAAAACAAACAAAACAAAACAAAAACAAACATACAAACACCCCTCCAGATCTCAGCATTTTAGTGCTTTCTTCGTACATGCAAATTTCGGTGTAGGTTGTGTGACTCTGAGGGCAGCCATCCTCTCTATGGGGGTCCTATCAGCACACGTCCACTTCCAGGAAGGGAAGGGAAGTGGCCTGTGGCAGGGAAAGAAGCTACGGAACTCACATCTGCTTTTAAGTGCCTTAGACTAGAAAAAAAAAAACAATGTCACTACTGCCCACATGCCATTGGCCAGGACTGTTTCTATGGCCCCAGCTTAGCTGCAAGGGAGGCTGGGAGATGCAACCTTGCCATGTGATCAGACAGAGGAGATGGGCTGGTCTTTCCCATGGTGACTCTGTGGCTGAAGCCCAGAAAGAAAGGGTTGGCAAGTCACCGTCACCACAGTTACCCTCCCTCTCCTCAGCCACCATCTCCAAAGTGGTTATGGTCCTAAAGAAGAAGAGGGCCAGGGCGAAGGCCTGACCTGTTACCTGTTCTATTCAAGGAAGGTGTGCGACTAGTCCTATCCTCGGGCAGTCAGCCTATGTCTTGGCTCAAACCCAAACCAGTGGTGGCATCTTGGCTAAAGGGCCTCAGTCTCAGTACAGGGTGGTCTGGGACCCCATGCTCTTTGTCTTGGGTCCATTGTCTTTCCCTTGCTCTGCATCTCAGGGGTCTGGTCCCTGCAAGCACTTTCCCCAGACTCCATGTCAGCCAGTTCCCTGTTCCTAGAGGGGACAGGGTCAGGGAGGAGGCAGCAGGGTATCAGCCCCCGTCTGCCTGCCTGGAGCCTGCTCTAGAGGCCGCCATGGTCCCAGCCGTCCCAGGTGACCAGCTCCCAGGCTGTGTCCACACCCCTCGTGCGGTTGCTAACTTCTAAGTTACTCCACTGCCCTGTTTGGCTCTTGGCTCCTCCCACATCTGTGTGGCCGGCCCTGAACTACACTCCCTGGACTACAAACACTGTGTGCTTGAGTTGATTTCTGTTTCCCATGTACACCTGGACGGATACACCATCTACTTGGCACAGGGTGAAGGATGGGGCAGGGGGAAGGGAGTGGGTGTCAAGTGAGGTAGAGAACATGAGACATAGAAATCAGGTACCAGTCATAGTCTCCTCATTCCCTCATCGTGGTCTTCGATACATATATTCGCACTCCCGAGGCTGTGTCCTTTAAATTGATCCTTGAAGGTTGGGCAGGGGATAGTCATGCTCAGATGGCCTCCTGCTTGTCCTGAGACCAAGGAAACAATAGGCAGAGCTGAGACCTCTGAGTCAGAACGAAATTGTTCAAGAGCCTCCTGCAGGCCAGACCGGTGTCGCCCATCCATCACAAGCCCTCCGCTGGGAAAGCTGTGGGGGAGAGGGCTGGCGCGGGCAGGGCCTGGCCACAGCACATAGATCACCCCCGGAAAGCGACCGGCCTCTCAGCCAAGGCGACGGGCTGGCCTCTGCCATCCATCCCGGCTGCTCTCAGCAGCCTGGGGCAGGCAGCAGCCCACCGAGCTGAAGAACGGCTCTGTCTCCGCAGCGGGGAGATGAATACAGTCAGAAACCACGGGGTGAACAAGCCGCCCTGGGGAGTGGGGCTCTGCTTCCCAGGAGGCGATTAAATTCCAAACCAGCCAGCTCCATCTTGGGAAGGCAGGGCCAGGGCTCTCGCCTCACAACATTAGAAACCAGGGATTTCAGCGTGACAACCAGAACTTCAAAACTGCAAGGGACTTCCTGGTGGCCCTCCACCCTGGCTGCATACTGGCGAGGCCTGCGGTGCCTTTTTAAAGGAGGAAGGCCTGACTCCCCGCTCCCCAGGCCACTGACTCAGCAAGGCTGGCTGGGGGCCTGCTCCCAGGGTTCTGACCCGCCTCCCTCCAGGGCTCCAGGCTGCTGACAGGAACCCGGGGCTCTGAGGCAATGGCCAAGGGTTCCTCACTTGCACCGAAGAAATCAAGGCAGTGAGTACAGGGTTCTGTATTTGAAGTCCCCTCCATACATCTTTCCCCTCCTTCTGGCACCTGCCGCTGTGCACCGGCCAGTGATCGGTAAGAGATCGACAAGAACATAGAATCTCAGGAGCCATTGATCATGTTGACTTGGATGACTTTTTTTTTGTAAGCCCATGTGCTTGAGCTTATGTTTTTGCATTGTTCCTAGTACAATTTTAATTAAAGGTAGTATTTCTAGGCAACTTAAGCTTTGAGTAAGAAAATCAGCTCTTCCCTCAAATCTTCTGTAGAACAATGTAGGTTCGGGGCAAATGAGACTCCATCTCTTGATGACCCTCAGGTGTCCATCACTTAGTGGTACAGCCACCACCATCCCCTGCCAGGGGGCAAGACCACAAATCCCAGAACTAGGCTGGTGGGAGCGACGGTCAACTCTGCTGCTCACTAGGCGTGTGGCCTTGAATAAGGCAGTTTACCTGCCTGTGCCTTGCTTTCCTCACATGGGGAGCAGGGGTAATAAATAGTACCCACCTCGTGTGCTGTTCTGAGGACTAAATAAGTCTGGATATTTACAGGCTTCCGCAGCACCTGGCGCTCAGTAATGCTGTCAGGCACATTGAGAGCTCGGCGGGGGTGTGGGATGGGAGTTAGGATCTTTAAAGAGGATGCTTTCATCAAAGGAATAGTCCTTTGTGCATTTTTTAGACTTAATTTTTTTTTAATCCTCACCCGAGGATATTTTTCCCATTGAGTTTCAGAGAGAGTGGAGGGTAGGGAAGAGAAGGAAAGAGAAAGATAGACACATCAATGGGAGAGAGACACATGGATTGGTTGCCTTCCATGTGTGTCCCAACCAGGGCCAGGAATCAAACCTGCGACCAAGGTATGCAACCCACGCCCCTTCAGTCCATGGGCCGGTGCTCTAACCACAGAGCAAACCAGCCAGGGCACAGACTTAATTGTTTTAGAGAAGTTTTAGGTTCAGAGCAAAATTGAGAGGAAGGTTCAGAGACTTCTCACACACCTCTGCCCCCACACATGCATAACCTCCCCCCGTTACCAACATTTCCACCAGACTGGGACAGTTGTTGCAGCCGATAAACCTACACTGACACATCAGAATCACCCGAAGTCCACGGTTTCCATTAGGGTTCACTCCTGGTGTACATTCCATGGGTTTGGACAATTGTATAAGGACATGTATCCATCGTTATAGTATCATACGGAGAATTTTCACTGCCCTACAAATCCTCTGTGCTCGGCCTAGTCAGCCCTCCCTCCCCAACACCCTGACAACCACTGATCTTTTTACTGCCTCCATAGTTTTGCCTTTTCCAGAATGTCATATATTTTAGAATCATACAGTAGGTAGACATTTTATGCTGGCTTCTTTAATATGCATTTAAAGTTGTTCCATGTCTTTTCATTGCTTGATGGCTCATTTCTTTTAAGCACTGAATGCTATTCCATTGTCTGGATGTACCAGTTTATTTATCCACTCACCTACTGAAGGACATCTTGGTTGCTTCCAAGTTTTGGCAATTATGATTAAAGCTGCTATAAACATTCATGTGCAGATTTTTATGTAGAGGTAAGTTTTCAACTCCTTTGGGTGAATAGCAAGGAGTGTGATTGCTGGATTGTATGGTAGGAATATGCTGAGCTTTATAAGAAGCCACCATGCTGTCTTCCAAAGTGGCTGGACCATTTTGCATTCCCACCAGCAACGGGTGAGAATTCCTGTTGCTCCACATCCTCGCTGGCACTTGGCACTGTCAGTGTTCCGGGTTTTGGCCCTTCTGATGGGTGTGCAGTGATGCCTCGCTGCTGTTTTCACTTGGGGTTCCCTGGTGACCTAAGATGTGGAGCATCTTTTCACGTGCTGATTTGCCATCTACCCATCACCTTTGGGGAGGTGTCTGTTAGAACCTTTGGCCACTTTTCAATCAGGTTGCATGTGTTCTTATTGTTGAGCTTTAAGAGTTTTTGTGTGGTTTGAATGACCTTTACCAGCTGTGTCTTTCACAAGTATTTTCTCATGGTCTATGGCTTATTTTCTTACTCTCTTGACTTGATTTTTTAATCACACAACAATACATGAATTATTCTCTTTTTAAAAGTCAAATAATAGAGCCCAGCTGGTGTGGCTCAATGACTGAGCTTTGACCTATGAACCAGGAAGTCATGATTCAATTCCTGGTCAAGGGCACATTCCCAGGTTGTGGGCATGCAGGAGGCAGCCGATCAATGATTCACTCTCATCGTTGATGTTTTTATCTCTCTCTCCCTCTCCCTTCCTCTATGAAATCAATAAAAAATATATTTTTAAAAAAAGATTTAAAAAGTAATGTCCCTTTTTAAAAGCCACCCACCCCAATGGCACTTCTTCCCAGAGAGATGCTCACTGCTCTCTGAGCCCTTTGAGTGCTGCGAAGTCTTTTCCTGTGAATCCACAGGTAACTAGGACTCATATGCTATCCTTTAGGGACCCTCTGGGAGGGCAGACAGATTGGGAAGTAAAGCAGAGCAGAGAGTGGTGACTAGAAGGCATTAGGAGGAAGAAGCGCGTGTACTTTTCCAGCATCACCTGGGAGGAAGGCTGCAAAGATGCTCTGGTGCCAGGTAAGGAGCTAGACTGTGTTTACCCGTGGTCCTCAGACTGGGGAGCAGGGCCCTCGTGGACGCTAGAAATGAGGAGGGTCCAAGCAAAAGGTGAAAGTCAGCCTGACACTCAGCATCAATTCCACATGGAAACCTGTTAGAAATAAAATCCTCAGGCCCCCGGACCTGTGAACCAGACTCTGGGGCAGCAATCTGAGTTTCGATAAGTTAGTTCTCCAGGGGGTTCTGATGAACCGCTGCCCTAGAAGAACGAATCCCTTGAAACTCACCCCTGAGACTCCCTGCTCTTCTGCCAGGAAACCAAGAAGGGCTACCCACAAAATGCCCCGAGCTGCCCAGGGCAGGGGATGCTGCAGACCCTGAGCTCAGCAGCAGGGTCGGTGAGCGCAGGGATGCATGGTGCAGAGCTGCCCGCTGGGTGGGGGTGGCAGGGAGACCGGTAGGTGGTTCCAGCACCAGAACCCCTGCATTTTAGCTGTTCCCACGGCAGGCCTGACCTTTCCTGGGGAGACAAGTTTCAGCCCCTTCCCTTCACTTCAGGAAAGTGTCACTGCAAACAGCTTAGCTGATGCCTCAGGAGGACACGGCAAAGTGCACACACCATCCATAATGAATGAGCCTTTTCCTGTGCGCGTCAGGTGGGAGTTGGGGCAGATTAGCCCCGGTAATGGAGTTAAAGTCAAGCTCATTCGTTTGCAAGATGATTGGGAAGTCAGAGTCCCCATGGGCTGTCTGTCAGGAGAGGAGCGGGAAGGCGGGGGGAGGGGGCGATGATCCCCTGGCTGAGAATGTGTGCTGCAGGCATGCATGCCCGGGACCCTTCATGCGTGTGTATGTGTAGTTGCATGCAGGCATTTTTAGGATAAAAAGAGGAATCTGAATCAGAGCCTGAGACCTTGACTTGGTCCAGGCGTGGCTGGGACCCCTCTGCTTCCTGCTTTCCACCCTGCCCCACCCAGAGCCCAGTTCTGGCCCTGACCCCTCGCCTGGTGGGTAGGTGTGTGGAGCCCTGCCACTTTCTCAACATGAACTGATGCTTCATTCTTGCCAGGTTCACCTATTCTGGATTCTCACAGGTAAGATCACAAGAACCACATTTCTCACTAAACCTGCTTCTTCCTCCCAGGAACCTGTCTGGGAGAGGGCGACTGACCAGAGCGAAAGTCAGGGACCCCCAGAGCACTGCCTGCCCCCGGGTCACCTTCCCCAGAGTCCTGCCTGTCATTACTGGTGCCACCTGGCTCACCGGCGGAGCACTAGGGCTCCCTACAGGCTGCTCCCCAGTCAACCACCTTTTTTTTCTTCCTGCCTAGGCTGAGAGTTAAACAAGGCGTTAGGTTTACTGGGAGCTCGGGGATATGATGAGGAAGGTATACACACACGTACAGAACATCACGTGCAGCTGGCCAATCTGGCTCACAGGGGCTCTCCTACTCTGGGCGGCTGGACCCACGCCCTCTGCACCCCTGCCAGCCTCCTGGTGTGGGTGTTCTCTTGGTTCCCACTCCTGAGGCCTCCTGCCTGGACAACAGCCCCCATGTGGTAGGGAGGGGTTCCCTCTGGCTGTCCTGGAGCTGCCTCCAGAGCCCTGGGTCTCTGACTGAGGACCCCTCTCTTCCAGGGATGGCTGAAGAGGAATGAAAGAAGGACACCCTCTTTAGGGGGATCCTCTCTCTTCCCAAAAAGGTGGGGTCCCAACAGATGCCAATCTAGGGTTAGGGGCTAACACAGTTAACCCCAAAGATAAACCAAGGGCCATGACCCTGGAGATACGCCCACCCAGCTGGTCCCTGATGGCCAGCAGTGGCCTTTACAGCGGCTGTGCCCTCTGACACTGGCCTCTGCTTTGGACGGATGCCCAGCAATGCCCCCTCCTCCTTCCACCCTCCCCTCAGGGTAGAAGGTCTTGCCCCCACCCTAGCCTTAGTCTCCTTCCCCAGCTGAGCTTAACCTCCCCATTCCTGAGCCAGGACGGGCAAGGCTGCAGGGAAGGTTTCCAGAAAGACCTGAAGGCATGTAGGAATCTGTGGCAATGGGAGCCTAAACCCGCAGGGAACAGGGCCCAGGATCGGGTGGACTTCCAAGGTCCGGCCACCAGTGTCAGCCAGGCCCTCGTCCCAGGAGGCCAGGCCCGGGAGGAGGACCCTGTGGCTCCTTCCTCACTGGGGAAGTCCCTGCCTTTGCTGAGATCTCCCGCGGCTCTAACACCCACTTTACATCCCAGCACTGCCACAGGCCCCCGAGGCCCCCATCCCTGCCTGGCGTCTAGTCTGTCCATTGGGAACCTGCCCCAGGCCCTCGGCTTGTGGGCTCTGACCCACCCTGCAGGCCCCGCTCAAATGTGGCCTCCCCGGGGCCCTCCTGAGCGTGCAGTAGGAGTCTCACTCTCGTGTGCATCCCCAAGCACCGAGTCCCACTTCCCCCACAGGACTTGTGGCATCCCTGGGTAGTGATCTATGAGCCTGACTCCCACAGCGGGCTGTGGGCTCCTGGAGGGAGGGGGTGTTTCCTGGACTTCTTTGCTCCCCCGTGGCCCACACACTGGGGAACACATGAGATTCACCAATAAACAAGGGGCTGCAGAGGCCAGCCTGAGCCCTGGCCAGGAAAGCTGGGGAGCTCAGGGGACGTGGGAGCCCCAGGGACCCAGCCCTGCGAAGGCAGCTCTGTTCTCCTAGCGGGTCCTGCTTCATCTCCAGAATGCCCTTTTCTCCCAACATGCTAAAGCAGAAGGAAGTGCGTGGAAGCCACTGGATGGCTCTCCTTATGTCTCTAAGCCAGGCATCTCCAGAGAGGTCAAAACCGCTCCTCCCACCTGCCAGATGGCTCCTTTGAAACCAGCGGGTCCAATTTTATAGCCAGAGGGTGGCTGCCAGGACGGAGAGCTCCATGTCAGGGACTTTCATACCCTTGCATCATGCAGGATAAAACTCCCGCCCCAGAGCAGGACCTCAGAACCCAGCCCGAGACCATCTTCGGGCGTGGGAGAAGAGAGCATGCGGGATGCTGAGGGAGGGGGCTGTCCTGGGAGTGGCGACACCCCTCCATCCCTCAGATACAGCCCTGCCCGTGATGGTGACACTGCTCAGCGGCCCGTCAGGAGTACGTCGGGGGGTTTGGTTTAGACTCTGGAATGCGAATGTCCCTGGGAAGGATAATAGCCTAGCAATTACCAGCAGGCTCTTTAGGGAATGTTCCTTGAACAGATAATGAGACCTGTCTGAGACGGCTCTGGATGCCATAACCAAATGCCATAGGCTGGGTGACCTGAACCACAGACAGCTGTAAGTTAGAGACGCCACGTGGTCTGGTTTCAGTGGGGACGTCCCTGGCTTGTGTCCTCTCGGGGCTGAGAGAGCTCTGATGTCTCTGCCTCTTCTTATAAAGACGCAAATCCCATCGTGGGGCTCCACCTCATGCGCTAATCGCCTCCCTAAAGCCCCGCCCAGGACTACCATCTCTAGGACATCAACATATGAATTTTGGGGACACACAAGTGTTTAATCCATAGCATTCCACACCTGGTCCTCCAGAATTCATGTCCTCACATGCAAACTAAACTCATTCCATTCCAACAATCCCCAAAGTCTTAATTCGTTCCAGCATCAACTCTGAGTCTAAAGTCCAAAATCTCACCTAAATGTCATCTAAATAAGACATGGGTGACACTCTGGGTGTGATTGCTTTATCCTGAGGCAGAATTGCTCTCCAGCTTTGAACCTGCGAATCCAGAGAAGCTACGTGCCTCTAAGATACAGTGCGGAGATGGGTGCAGGATAGACATTCCTGTTCCAAAAGGGAGAATGAAGGAAGGGTGGTGGGTCCCCAGCAAGTGTAAACCCCAGCACGGCAAACTCCACGAAATCTATGGCTCAAGAAGAGTCCTCTTTGGTTTAATGCTCTGCCTTCTGGACCCATTGTGGTTCCCACTTTCATGGCTCTGCTAAGCAGGGTCATGTCCCCAAGGCTCTGGGTGGCCCTGCCCACAAGGCTGTACATGTTGTTCCTGGCCCCATGGGTGGCACCATCTTCATTTTCTTGAAGACCAGTGCATGTTTACAGTCTATTAGCTCCATGACCCAGTCCCGCACAATCATCTAAGCAGTTCAACAGCTTTCCTTCACATAACCTTAATTCTGCTCCCTTTAGTTCAAACTGGCAGTGCCATTGTGGTACAATCTCATCTCTATTCCTGCCTCCTGTTGAAATAGATGATTAAGTCCATGATTCACACCCAACTTTTTATCAAATGGTTATTCAGCCACACTGTTCAGAGCCAGATTTCTCATTTTTCACAATACAAATAGGCTGAGGATTTCCCAAATCTTCAAGTTCAGTTCCTTTTTGCTTCACAATTGCTTCTTCAATTCATCGCTCCTTTTTTACATTTCACTAAAAGCATCAAAAGGAGCCAAACTCCTTCAAAGGTTTGCTTAGAAATCTCCCAGCTAATGATCCAGTGTCATCGCTCACAAGCATTACCTTCCACAAAACAATTGAAGACGATTCAGCCGAGCTCTTTTTCACGTTATAACAAGGACCACGCCTTTCCTCTAGTTTCCAATAACATGTTTCTCATGTCCACTTGAGACCTCACCAAAGTCCTCCTTAATGTTTAGAATGCAACTCGAAACTCTTCCAGTCTGTACATTACCACTTTCCAAAGTCACTTCCACCGTTTTAGCGTTTTAGCTATTTGTAACAGCCACAGCCCACTTCTTAGTACTGAACTCTGTCTTAGCTGGGGCTGCCATAACAAAAGACCATAGTCTGGTGGCTTAAAAAACAGAAATTTATTTCTTCCAGGAGGCTCAAAGCCCAAGATCAGAGCACTACCATGGCTGGTTCATGGTGAGGGACCTTTTTGTGGCTTGCAATTAGCTGCCTTCTTACTATGCCCTGAGAGAGAGAGAGAGAGAGAGAGAGAGAGAGAGAGAGAGAGAGAGAGAGCTCCACTGTCTCTTTCTCTTCTCATAAAGGTGCTAACCCCATCATTAAGGCTTCATCCTTATGACCTCATCTAAACCTAATTATTTCCCAAAGGGTTTCCTCTCCAATTAGGGCTTCAGCATATTAATATCGGTGACACACAACTTAGTCAATAGCAAGAACGATGCCCTGCAAGAATGAGTAGCTACCTAAGGCTCCTGGCCAGAAAAATAGGCAAACCTCCTATATTTTCACAGTGCCTCACATCCTGCAAACAGTGACATTGCATATGACTTCTCAGGTTGTGCACTGCACAGCCCTCATGGTCACCAGTCACATGGGAGACCTTGTAGTTTAGAAAGCTGAGTATGATCGTTTTATGACAGATGGCTGTGATGTATCTTGTTCTAAGAAAATCAGTATTGGTGGTAAATTGCCAAAGGATGGCAGTAAAATGTCTTGCAGAAGAGTTCTTTTCATTGTAATCCACACAAAAGGCACTCTATAAACTAGATCAATCATCTGCTGAGTCTCCGTTGATGTCTAACTCAAAATAGCCCTATGAGTAGGTCTTTGGGGTCCCTTTACCGGTGAGGAAGTTGAAATGTGCAGGATCTAAGTCATCCACTTGGTAGGTAAGGGACCTTTCTCACCATGTCCTGGTCACTGAGACATGGTCCTATGCCTGGGTCCTTTGCCTTCTATGAAGACATGTCTACTTGTGGTCCTCCTTCAGGGGAAGCTATCGGGGGACTAATCTCTCCACATCCTGCTTCCACCAGGCATCTTCTCCTCCAACTCCTCCTGGTCATAGAATTACCCGGGTGAGGACAGTGTGCTGAGAGCTGGCATCCCCAACCCCAACTCACCATGATGGAGCCCAGAAAGGGAGGAGGCCCCTTTGGAACTTGGAGGTTTATTGGAGCTTGGAAGATGGGGGAAGAGAGAGGAGGGAACTCCAGGATGGTCTCTCAAGTGAGGTATCTCTAAATCACCTGCAGGGAGGTACACAGAGAAACGAATAGAGGCAGCTACCTCAAACCTAGATGGGGAATCCTTGGGTTCTTTTGACTCAATCAATCAAGCAATCACAGATTTGATTAAATGCAGATTTGAAGGGCTTGGAACTCTAAATGAAATCAGTGAATGAATCGTTCATTTTTTAAAAATTGAGGTATGATATATATACAATAAAATACACAGATCTTAAGTGTACAGCCTGATGAGTTCTCATCCCCCCCCCACGCCCCCGCAAGATTTCTTGGTGCTCCTTCCTGTCTCTATCCCACTCCAGAGTTCATTGCTATTCTGATCTTTTCAAGATTAGCTTTGCCTATTCTTAAACATCACATAAATGGACTCAGAGAGTATGGTTTTGCTTGTGTCTGTTTCTTTCATTCAACAAAGTATCTGTGATATTCATCCATGCTGTTGCATGGAACAGTCTTTTCTTCCTTTTTAGTGTTGGGTAGTATTCCATAAATTATTATGTGTAAATAGTCCACAAATTATTTATCCGTTGGGGCTGTTATGAGTAAAGTTGTCGAAAACATTCTTATTCTTGCTGTTTAATGGACAGGAGCCCTCATTCCTCTAGGGAAGATGCCCAGTGGTGGAATTGCTGGGGATTGGAGAGGCCTCCACAGTAGGGTTAGATTACTTTGGGGGGTGGGACAGAGAGACTTGTTCCACCACTGTGTGACCTTAGATAGCTCACTTTCCCTTTCTAGCCCTCAGCATTCTTCATCTGTTAAATGGGGCTAAGAATACATTCCTCAGTGGTCAATGTAAGACTTCAAAGAGAGAATGCTTGTTAAGCACTTTGTGGGAGCCTAGCACATTACACTTAAGAAAATAATAGTCCCTGTCTACTCACCCCTCATTTCCCTAGCCTCAGTCCAGCCTCCTCCTTTCAGAAAAAGAGTGGCTTAAAATTCACACTTGTGCTCATCACCCATAGGTATGTAAGGCATGTAGGTGAGATCCTGCCTACAAAGCTGTCCCTTGTGCTAGAACGAGTCCACCCTCTGTTCTGTCCAGAATGCTGTCCTCCTCTTTTGGAAATGCTCCTGTGAACCATGTGGTTCTGATGAGAACTGCTAACCATGGACCCCATTCCTGCCCCACACCTCCAACTCCAGCCACCAACTTAGGGTTGATCATGTGACTCAGGCCTGGCCAAACAAGTCCCTAGGACTTTTCAAATAAGATCTCAGAAGAGAGAGCCCTTTCCTCTCTGGTTACCTGACATCTGTGAGGTGGTCTCCACCTACAATGTGAAGAGAAAAGGTCAGCGAGCTTAGAGTTTACACAGAGGAAAGCTGGGAAGCAGAGGAGAGAGAGGGAAGGAGGCAGAACTGCTGACACTCAGGTGTGTGGTTCCAAGTACTCCTGAAGCCAGCCTCCTAAGTTATTTGCTCACAGGAGACAATAAATCCCCCATCCTTTTTAAGCTACCTTGAGTTAGGTTTCTGTCACTTGATCCCATGAGAGTCCTGACAAATATACCAAAGGTCCTTGTGGGTCTCCACCTAATCTCTCTCAGGCTATCCCCACCTGGCCCTTCTCTTCGCCCCAAAAGGTCACAAGCATGCTTACAAAGCCAAGGCCAGTGGTCAGGTATTAAGCACACACCTCACGCCCAGCCCTGGAGTGGGCTCTGTGTGCACAGAAGACATTTTTGCAGCATCCTTGCTCAATTTCTCACAACTGCTCTCTGATGTATGCTCCTTTCCTTGGCATAGTAATGACAAATGAAAGATTTGATAGATTGTCTCCAGGTCATCTATTTAAAGTATCTTCAGTGAATACAGTAAATAGAGAATATGGAAATGGTATAAGTAATAAAACTCCAGCCATATTTTTTTTTTTCAGCAATACACCCAGAGACCTGAGTGAATACTCTGGCCTGAACTGAGGAGTGGACGTGTTGGCCCTGGGAAGATTGGCCCTGCTTGACTGCTCCCTCCACATGGGACTCTGGGTTATTTGGGCTTCCTCACAACATGGCGGTTGATTCTTCAAAGAGAAGGCAGGCGGGCATGGCATTTTTATTACCTAGCTTCTGCTGGTATCATTTACTCATTAGTCAAGGCAGTCAGTCACAAAGATCTGCTTGGGTTCAAGCAGGAGGGGGAGTGGGAAGATTCTAGAAGAGCATGAGAGATACTGTTGCACCATCTTTGAAAAATACAATCTGCCACAGGTGATGCCAATCCAAGTGATGGCAATCCAGGATCAGATGATGGTCAGAGATCTAGTCAGGCCACATATCAAGGCCTGCATATCAAGCTGCCATTGCTAGGCTGGAGTTCAGGGGCAGAATTATCGCCTCTGAAAGGGAAGGTTTACAAGAGTGAGACGAAGCTGGGAGTTTATTAGCAGACTAGAGACCCGGTGCACGAATTCATGCACGGGTGGGGTCCCTTAGTGTGGCCTGTGGGGATCTGGCCAAAACAGGCAATCCAATGCCGCTTGCTGCTCCTGCCTGCTGCTCCCGCTCATCCTGGCCCCACTGTGCCTGCCACAGGCTCGCACCCAGTCAGTCCTCATCGGGAGAAGCTCACACCACCATTTGCCAGCTGTGAGCCCTGTGTGTGGTGCCCATCCTGGGGGAGGGGAGAGGGAGAGGGGAGAGGGGGAGTGGGACGCAATGGGCCCTCTGGGTGGGCAGTGGGACGCCCTTGCTGGCCCAGGATCCGAATCCGTCCCACTGATGTTCGTGCCAGTTGCGGGGAGCAGCTGCAGTGCCCGAGGCTGTGGTACCCAAGGCGTTGGTCCGTAGGTGCCTGGCTCATTCTCTGGAGATTGGACCTGCAGGACTACTGAGGGAGTGAGTGGCTGCCACCAGGCTGGTTGGTCAGCTGAGCGGCACTCCCACTGTGGGAGCACACTGACCACCAGGAGGCAGCTCCTGTGTTGAGCATCTGCCCCCTGGAGGTCAGTGCACATCATAGCGACCAGTTGTAAAGGTCACTTAGGCTTTTATATATATAGACTAGTAGCCTGGTGCACGAAATTCGTGCACATTGAAAGGGAATTAATTAGATGAAATATTTTAATATTGCTATTTGCCCTTTCTCTATAATAAAAGTGTGAGAGATAAAAGGAAATGAGTACAATGTATATGAAAATAATACATAAATTTATTAATAAGTAAACAATAACAAAATGATATAACAATAACAAAATGATATAACAATAACAAACTCGTAATATAAAAACAACATTGATGCAAATAATGATTGATAAAGTGATTAAACTTATTCTAATATCTCCCTGTATACCACATTAAGAGTAAAAACACTTTCAGAGTGCTTGACTAATTTCCCTTGAGATAAAGTATTTACAACTTTAACTTTAACGTAACATGCTCTTTGAACTCAAGAGAAAGCAACAGCCGTAACTGGTTTGGCTCAGTGGATAGAGCGTCGCCCTGTGGACTGAAAGATTCCAGATTCAATTCCGGTCAAGGGCATGTACCTTGGTTGCAGGCACATCCCCAGTAGGAGGTGTGCAGGAGGCAGCTGATGGATATTTCTCTCTCATCGATGTTCCTAACTATCTATCCCTCTCCCTTCTTCTCTGTAAAAAAAAAATCAATAAAATATTTTTTTAAATACTTAAAAAAAAAGAGAGAGAGAAAGCAACATATAACTGACCATGTCCAAAAATGGGTTCAGGTAGGAATATTCCTACTCTGTCTAGAGTTTGTCCTTGTAATTTATTAATAGTCATCACAAATGCTGGCATAACAGGAAAATATCTTCGAATTAATTTAAATGGGTGGCCAGTGTCAGATGGGGACAAATCAATTCTTGGAATCAGAACCATCTCTCCCTCTGCAGATCCTGTTAATATTTCAGCTTTGATAATGTTAGGTCGCAATCTTTTGATAGTAAATCTGGTACCATTACAAAGACCCCATTTACTATTAAGATTTCTCAATAGCATGATGATTGCACCCACTTTCAATTTTAATTTATGACACGGCATTCCAGAAGAAGTAATACTATTAAGAAATTTGATGGGAAAATTTTCCTTTTCAGCATCATCTGTTGAGTCAATGGAATCATCACTCAAATAGGCGTGAAAATCTCCATCAAGTATATCCAAAATTTCTTCATTTAATTTTTGAACGTGCTCATTTTTTGAACAAAGAATTGCATGTTTAGATATATTATCTATAGATATACTATTTCCAAAGGTGGCTTTAATAATAGATCCATTAAAAATCATTTCATGGGGAATTTCAATAATATCCATTCCTAAATGAAAACTGCTATCAAGTTTGCCATCTCCAAGTTTTACTAACCATTCACTATAAGCAGAATCCTCTGATCTCATATTTGTTTTAAGAGACAACTATCTGAAACATCCCCAAACACTACAGTACTTTAAAACTTATTTGTACTATGGCCAATCGTATAGCATGGCAACACAAAAATCCCCTCTGAAAAGAACTTTCCCACCAAATGCAACATTCAAATTAGTGCCAGCGAGAGCTTTATATGTATGGCACGTGTGCGAGTCAAAGTTTATTTTTATATTTCCAGTGCGTCATATGTACTGGTTGGTCGGATGAATGGACAAATGTCAGTCACTTAGCCTTTTATCTATACAGATTATAAGTCATGATTTTAACTTTTTAAAAAATTATCCTTTAATACCTCCAAAGCACAATGAGTAAGAATCTGAAGGTTTATGTGGCTTCTATTTGGTTTCTAGGACAAAGTTCTTTCCTTTACCCACCACTCACTTCTCTCCTTTTACTCTTGAATGTTAATTCCAACATAATTTTTGTAACACCTCTTGAAAAGGATCCCACCAAGTTTTTGATAGTCCACATGATAAAACTTACAGAAAAATACAGCATGAGACTTCCATTCTCTCACTAAGTTCTTCATATAACTGTAATTCCTCAGCCTCTAAAGAATGAAAAAGGAAAATAAAAGTGCCTTCTCTCATTCCAAGGCCTTTCTCAGTCAGGCAACCACAAAAAGAAAGAATGAGCCTACAATTCATGCCATGTAATCTCTATCAGGCATAATTCAAATCAAATCCCATCATGCAAAGTCTGGGATAATTAAAATGTATAAGAGAACAGTGGTGACCTGGGGGAGAACTTATGAAACCTTGTCTCCTGCTTTTGCTGACTATTCTTTTCGTTATGCTAGACTCCAAGTCCCTATCGGGGACTTGGTCAGGCGGCTGTGGGTGCTAACCCACGCCACCTGGATCCGTGATCGGGGACCTGGGCAGCCTGCTGCAGGCATTAACCCACGCTGCCTGCCCTGGTCCATGATCCCTGATAGGGGCTTTGAGTCAGCTGCTGCTGGCAGGAGCTGACTCGAAGCCCTTATCCCGGACCTGGTCAGGTGGCTGCCGGCGCTAACCCACGCCGCCTGCCCTACTCTGAGATCGGTGATCACGGACCTGGACAGCCGGCTGTGGGCTTTAACCCACGCTGCCTGCCCTGGTCCATGATCCCTGATAGGGGCTTTGAGTCAGCTGCCACTGGCGATGGCTGACTCGAAGCCCTTATCCGGGACCTGGGCAGGCAGCTGTGGGCATTAACCCATGCCGCCTGCCCTGCTCCGAGATCGGTGATGGCGGATCTGGGCAGCCTGCTGCAGGCATTAACCCACGCTGCCGGCCCTGGTCCATGATCCCTGATAGGGGCTTCGAGTCAGCTGCCACTGGCCGGGCTGACTTGAAGCCCTTATCCAGGACCTGGTCAGGCGGCTGCGGGCACTAACCCATGCCGCCTGCCCTCGTCGGAGATCGGTGATGGCGGACCTGGGCAGGCAGCTACGGGCGCTAACCCATGCCGCCTTCCCTGCTCCGTCATCCCTGATCGTGGACCTGGGCAGGCGGCTGCAGGCCTTAACCCACACCACCTGCCCTGGTCCATGATCGGTGATGGCGGACCTGGTCAGCCGGCTGCCGGCGCTAACAGCCTGCCCCAGTCCACCATCATGGCTTGGATCTCACTGGCATGGGTGCTGCCCTTTCCCCCGCCATCTTTGCTGGTTTAACGTGTTGCTCCTGATTGGCTGGTGGGCGTGGCTAGTGGGCGTGGCTGGTGGGCGTGGCTTATGGGTATAGCGAAGGTGTGGTCAATTTGCATATTACTGTTTTATTAGGTAGGACTAGAGGCCCGGTACATGAAAATTCATGCACTGGAGGGGGGTCCCCTCAGTCCACCCTGCCCCCTGTCACAGTCTGGGAGCCCTCAGGGGATGTTCTACTGCAGGAAGTCCTACTGCAGGATGTCCTCCCTCTGCAGGAGGCCACCAGGCTAATCAGGGGAAGGTGCCGCCCCTATCACCCCACCGCTGCTGCTGCCACTGCCGGCCTTCGCAGCCACTACGGCTGTCTGCCCTCCTTGGCCCTCGCAGTCACTGTGGCTTTGTCTGGAAGATATCTGGTCTATATGGTCTAATTACCATATTACACTTTTATTAATATAGATGGTATGACACAGTGGTTAAGAGCAGACTGCCTGTGTTTGATTCCTGGCTTCATGAACTAGTAGTTTATGACCTTGGGCAAGGAACTTATTTGCCTCAGTTTCCTCATCTATTAAATGGGATAACAACTGTACTTAGGGGTTTGTTATGAGGATTCAGTGAGTTAATATGGGTAAAGAGCTTAGAACAGTGTCTGGCTCAGGGCAAGTGCAATGTCAGGATAAGCTAATCCTGTTAATAGGCTGTTTCACAGAAGAGCACTGGGAACAAAACAGGGAATGAAACTGCCAAATGGTGGGTATGAGCTCTGAAGTGAGGCGACTTCTCAGAGTAATGAGAGCTTCCCTAGTGAGAAGGAAGCTCCGGGGGAGGAGGGGTCACACTGGGGTGGGGGGAGGAGGGGGGAGCTGGGCTGGTCCTTGGTGCCTGGAGGAGATGTCTTTGGAGCAGAGATGGGCCTGTAAGCCCTGGCCTGGAGGTCCTGCCGGCTCGAACACTAACAAATCCTCCGCAGTGTCGGTGTCGGGAGCTATAAAAATCCTGAGGAGTCCCGAGGCTACTTAGAAAGACAACAACTGTTTCCTCCGTAATGAGCTGCCACTGCAGCATTTAATTAAAACTGCGGGAGACTCCCAGGAACATGGACGGCGGAGTGTGGTGGGCTGTGGTGGCAGGCACTTGCTTGTCAGGGCTTCGGGGGGGCGGGGGGGGGGAGCAGGGACAGGGGACGGGTGTTCCTCAGAAGCTGGGCACAGCCACCCCCACCCCAGCTCCTTTCCTGCGAGGCCACCTATCAGCCTCCTGGTTCCCCTCATCCTTGTCGTCACCCTCATCACTGTGGGAAGTGGCACACTCTACCTGACCCCAGGATCTGTGGGGCAGCACAGCACGAAGGTCTTGCCTCCCTGAGCCTCAGTTTCCCATCTGGAAAATGAGGGGCTGGGTCCTCCTTCACAGGGTTGTGGTGAGAGCCAATGAGACACGCCCGAAGGGCCTGACACTCGTCCCCTAACCCCTCGGACCTTCCTGGTCAGAACCATCAGACCAGTCCTGGTGCTCTGAGGGTTTCAGGCCTCGTTTTCCAAGCCCTGTCCTGGGAGATGCTCCTTGAAACAGGGGTTCCAAAGTCAAATAAGTTTGGGAAACCCTGTACTGTCTGCACACTGCTCCTCGCTTGCGGATGGCAGTGCACCTGGGTGTTGTAAAGGTTCTGAGAAGTCGTGCAATGAAGAAGCCTGATGGTTTCACCCAGTATTCTCTAAGGTTTCTCATACAGAAACTCTTCTTGATTTGTGTCACGTGAAGTTTTCTTTATTTTTTCACCCGCTGTTAGCATCATGGGGGACCGTCTCTAGGAAACACCGGGGCCCAGAAATCACAAGCAAAATTGCTTAATCGCTCTGAACTCATTTCTCATCTGAGATGAGGGTAGGTAACACCCACCTTGCAGGCTGCTGTCATGATTAGAGGTAGCGCATACACCTAACCAGGCCTGGCACACCATGGCAGGCAGGAAGCGAGGCCACGGTGCCTTAGGCAGGTGCCCAGAGGCAGGGAGTGGCACTGAGGGATGCAGACACTACAGGTGAACTGAGGCGGGGCTTGACAGGAAGGGCGAGGCCAGCACAGGCTGGCTGGGCTGAGCCCAGGGGTCCTCACATCTCTGGACCAACACGGGGATTGTGCCCAGTGCCAGGGCAAAGCTGGGCCTGCGGGTGAGGGACATGTGGCCTCCTAGGGGTTGGAGGACTATTGGGAACAGGGGAAAATAAGAAAGTCATTTATTAACTCCTTCATTTTGCTATTATTTATTGAGCACCTACCATACCAGACGTTCTTAGGCACAGAGATACATCAGTAAGCAAAACAAAGTCCCTGCCCTCATGGGAATAACACTACCAACAAATTTTAAAAAATAATAATAACTTGTTAAACAAGGATAAGTGCTATTAAAAACAGAGCAAGGTAAAGTGGTAGAGAGTGATGGGTGGGGGTTATTTTAAAGAGGATGGTCAGGAAAAGCCTCTTTGAGGAGGTGATGTGAGCAAAAAGTGGAAAAAGGCAAGTGATTTCAGACTCCCTGACTCCTCCTCCTCATCATCATCATCATCATTATCATCACCATCAGCACCATCATCAATGACATCATCATTTCTAAGTCCCCCACAGGCCTCCTTATCAGCTGGGTTAGGCACTTCTCAGGTTTTCCTTCCTTCCCTGGGTGCAGTTCCAGCGATGGCCACAAGGTGGAGGAGTGTCTCCAATGGGGTCCAGGGGCGGAGAGTTTGTTGATGAATTCAGAAGACTTGAATCCCAAGCATTCTCCTCTAGAATCCCATCCAGTTGAGAGTAATCTCGGGCTGTCTGCAGACACGGGACCCCCGCATAATTGGGCTGCAGACAGAACTGAAGAGAAGAGTGGGGGTCTTTAGCTAAATGGGAGGCTTGGGGGTGGGGGAGGCAGAGGGGCAGCCGCAAGGAACTTCCGGGAGCTGAGGGTCCAGGGTCCCAGGCTGAGGTCTCATGGCCACTAAGAGGGCAAGTCCAGCAGGACTTGCTCTCTTCATGCTGAGCGTGGGCGGGTTCAGACATCCATCTGCCTCTAGCGATGGGAAGGCAGATGAGGAAGCAGGGAGTACAGAGGGAATTGGCTGTAAAGGCCGAGCCCTGCATGCAGCACAGCCAGGCTGGGGAGTCACAACCCGTTTGCAGTGTGCACCCCGCTAGCTGCTCTCGAGCATTCACTTAGCTTCCTACCCCCCAGGCAGCAGCTGCAGGACAGTCCCTGGTGGCAAAGCTGCCAAGATCCTCTGTTTGGGTCCTCCCTGGGTGCCCGCTGAAAAGGGCAAACTGGCTTGCTCCTCTTGGAAGGATGACCCCCGCTGCTCCCTCTCAGCCCAGGACTTGTCACCTGCTCTCCTGCCAGTAAGTGGAATCGCGGGATTTCCCATTTGCCTGGCATTTTGCTCCCCAATAACATGTGAACAGGTGCTGCAGGGTTCTCTCCCAGGAGGCCCAGGTAGTAGGGTGGAATCTCCTCAGTGAGGCTCTTTGCTTTTCTCCGGGAGGAGGTAATCCGTTTCACCTTGCCCTGTGATTTCACTCACCTGCAGTGCCCGGCTGAGGGCTGAGGGCTGAGGGCTGAGGGCTGAGGCCTTCTGGGGAGGGGTGGGCGAGATCCACCTGTGCCCTGGCTTTCCTCATCTGCAAACGGGGCAAATCGTACTCACCTGGGAGTCATCTGGGCAACCCAGGAAGGGAATGCGTCCAATGGCACCTGCCCCTCCTCGGGCTCAGCAGACAGTGACGACTGCTATGGCCCGTCGGGCTAGGCACCTGTTCATATTTGTGATCTCGTCTATTCCACGAACAGTCCCGATTGGTGCGTTCCTCCCTTTTCCCCTTATTTTATTAAAATGTTTTACCCAAGAACTCTCTGAAAACATTCTGCTGCTACCAGAGCCGAGCCCCGCTTTGCATTTGGAGTAAAATAGAAATGTCTTCCTCAACGTGCACCCCACTCCCACCCCCACTTCCCCGCGCAGCATGCTCCCCAGAGGCACATGCTGGTGGAAGTTTGCTATTTATCTTCCCACGCTTTAAAAATACAGACGTTTATTTTCCCGAGACAGGAGCTGTAAGATTCAGTTCCACGGGGAGAGCGTCAGGCGGGGAGCGGCCTTTGCAGAAGCTGGCTGGAGGGGGAGGCCCACCGCTGCCCTGGGCACATCTAGCTCCCCAGCAACACTCAGGTGCCCACTGCCCTGAGCTGCATTCAAAACGGGCCTCCGGGAAGTAGTTCCGCAACACTGGCCAGTCGTTACTATCAAGGCCCAGAAAGTCACAGAGGTGTGTGTGTGTGTGTGTGTGTGTGTGTGTGAGAGAGAGAGTGTGAGTGTGTGTGTGAGTGTGTGTGTGTGTGTGTGTGAGTGTGTGTGTGTGTGTGTGTGTGAGTGTGTGTGTGTGTGTGTGTGTGTGAGTGTGTGTATGTGAGAGTGTGTGTGTGTGAGTGTGTGTGTATGAGAGTGTGTATGTGTGAGTGTGGTGTGTGTGAGTGAGTGTGTGTGTGTGAATGTGTGTGTGTGAGTGTGTGTGTGTGTGAGCGTGTGTGTGTGTGTGAGTGTGTGTGTGTGTATGTGTGGGGGGGTGTGTGTGTGGTGTATGTGTGTGTGTGTGTGTGGGTGTGTGTGTGAGTGTGTGTGGTGTATGTGGGGGTGTGTGTGTGTGTGTGTGTGAGAGTGTGTATGTGTGTATGTGTGTGTGTGTGTGTGTGTGTGTGTGAGTGTGTGTGTGTGTGTGTGTGTGTGTGTGAGTGAGTGTGTGTGGTGTATGTGGGGTGTGTGTGTGTGTGTGGTTCTCAAACTTACCTCTCCAGTAAGTGATGGCAGCCTCTGCTGTGAGCTCCCTCAGGGAGTGTGGCTACAGAGCCCAGGGACACAGTCCTCAGGCCATTTTCCGCTAAAATATTCAAGTCCTAAACATTTATTATCTGGTGCTTTAAGGAAAATATTTGCTGACTTCGGATAGAAATACCTGCCATCTACGGTTGGTATAAATGAACTAATATATGTAGAGTTCTTAGGACCGTGCCTGTTATATACAGGGTGGGGCAGAAGTGGGTTTCCAGCTGTTCGCATGGAAAAGGATACAGTAATTAAAACTAACGCCCGGGCCGGTGTGGCTCAGTGGGTTGGAGTCTCATGCAGTGCACAGGAAGGTCATGGGTTCCATTCTCAGTTGGGGTGCCTGTGGGGGGCAACAGATCGATGTATCTCTCTCACATCAGCGTTTCTCTCTCTCTCCCTCTCTCCCCCTTGCTCCTTCTCTGAAATCAATTAAAATAAAAATAGTAATAATAAATAAACTCTGTTTTGCGTACTCACAACTGTAAGCCTACTGTTGCCCCACCCTGTACGTGTAGGTAGACCAGGAGAGGTGCAGGAGGATATCAGCGACACGAGGTCACGGGCCGTGTACACCAGCCTTCCCCCCACGCCTGTGCAGGGAACCTCCGCGATGATGGACACGCTCTGCCCGCATCGGCACCATCCCGGGCGGCAGCGCCAGCCGCCACGGCCACGGAGCACCTGCCATGTGGCCGGTGGGACCAAGGAACCGAATTTCCATCATAATGGATAACAATTAATTTCAGTTTTAATTAAATCCCACGTGGGGCGAGTGCCACCATGTTGGAGAGCGCTGCTCTGAACACCTGTCCCGTGAGGAAATGCGCATCTGGCGTGTGGTAGGCACTCAATGAATGACTGTGCTGTGCTCTCTCTCCTCTCCCAGCCACAACCCCGCCACCCTCTCACCCTCCACGCCTGTGCTTTTCCTCTCTCTTGGACCCACTTCTCTCCTTGGGACGGGCCCTCTCTACCCCCTGTGTCCTCTATTCCTACCTGCCTGGCCCCTCGCTGGGCAATGCCCATTGGCTTCCAGACCTCCTCCTCAGCCAACTCAGCTGTCGCTGTAAATCAGCCCGATCATCTGCCATCTGGTCCAGCCCTCAGCAGAGCGCAGAGCCAGGCCAAGCAGACCCGGCTGGAGGCGGAGGGTAACCGGCTCTCAGGGCAGCATCCAGGACACTCCATCATTCCCGCGTCTGGTGCCAGGCGGCTGGGCCAGGCCTGAGTGGGGCTGCTGCACACGAGGAACCAGGGAGGGCGGAGAGCAGCCGGGGGCCTGGCTGCAGGTGCTCAGAGCCCGGCAGATGGCGGGTGTGGAGGCGGGACCGAGGGGAGGGCTGTGGGCAGTGTCCCCGAAGCTATGCTCCCTGCTTACGGGCCTTTTGTCACCATCACTGCAGCTGTGAGCCTCCCCACTGCAGGGAAGGGCATCGGGGAGGCGTCATCTGTGAGTGAAGTTCCCATCCAGTGACTGCCCGTGCCAGGCTGCCTCACGGCTGCCAGCCATGCCCTCACACAGAGCCCACAGCACGGGCCCCATGCCCACGCCCACCCCCCGGAGGCCGGGACAGCAGAGAGGCCCGGGCAGCAGCACCAGGGCCGCCCCCACGAGGACACACGGGGACCGAGCTCAGGGCTGACATTTACATACCTTCTTATTAATAAATGAGTAAGTACTGACCCTTCCATTCTTTGAGGAAACAAGCAAGTGTAAGAGCCCAGGAAGCTGGCCGTCCAGGCCTGGCGAGGCCTCCGCACCAGCTGTGTTGTTTGCCAGGTCACTCCCTTCCTCTGGAGAACTGAGGGGTGGACGGATCGGTGGCAGCTCCCTCCCTCCCCTCGCAGGGCGACTCAGACCCAGTGCACAGTCTGCAGGGTCCCCTGCGGCCGAGCATCTGCAGCCCACGGGGACCTGGCATGGGTCTCAGCCCAGGGACATCCTCCCTTCCTGCCTCACTTCGCCTGCTCCCTCATCTTCACCCGAGCCCTTGTCTAGGGAAGCCCAGACTAAGTTGGGAGAGGCCGGGAGACGAGGCCCTGTCCACGGGATGGGTGTGATCCAGCCCCACCCGAACCGTTGCTGGGACTTTACCCTGAACCAATCCCTGGGGGGTGATCACCGGGGCTGGGTGTGCAGAGGGCAGGACCCCTCACTGCTCAGCACCCGGGTGTCCCAAGCAGACACAGGGACAGCAGTGGGAGACCCGGTGTCCTTCTCTCATCGGCACCCCTCTTTGGGTCCATCACGGGGTGAAATCGCCAGTGGCCAGAAGAGGGGAACAAATCCATCAGTATGCACCCTCTCATCATGGCAGGGCCAGTCGCCGAGGGAACGGGCCCTGCTCATTGCACCTGCGCCGGGGCTTCTCCTTCTCTCAAGGGGGGATAAACGCAGAGGGAAAACGCAGCAACTCATGCTCGTTTTCCTTCTCTCCCATCTGTTTGTCTCAGCGAAAAAGCCCAACATTCAGCCTAAATGGTCCCAAAGACCAGGGTCCCTGGGGCCAGCGCTGAGTTAGGAGCAACAGAGGAAGTGTAGGGGGGGAGGGCAGGGGAGAAGCCAGCTGCTCTGCAAAGAGAAAGGAAAGGGGGCGTGTCACAACCCTTCTGGCCAATGAGCCTTAGTGAGGTGTGCTGGGTGGTTCCTGGGACAGCTGGTGCTGACCCGATAAAGATACTGCCTCTCCCCTTCCCCCACCCCACGCTTCCACCTTCTTCCTGCTGGAGATGCAATCCGATGGCTGGAGCTGCAGCAGCCAGTCTGTGTCCACAAGGGAAAGACGCTGGTGCTGGCGTCCTGGGACTTGCACAGCAGCTACCCACCTCCGGGTTTCTCACTATGGAAGAAAATGGACTCTCTTTATTGGACCCTGCGGTTGGGTTTTCTGCTCATTGCTCCCCAGCCGTTCCTCACTGACACAGTGCCCATGCCTTCTCGCCCTCTCTTGACTCAGTCATGTGCCAGATCCCCCTGCGCCCAGCCTCGCAGCCTATGCTGTGGGGACCGCTACTCCTGCCTCCTCTGGCCGCACCTCTCCTGGGCTGGCCCACCTTCTCCCTGCTCGTCTGGACGCCTTGCAATTGCAAAGAGGTTAGCCCCATGGTTGGCAAACTGCGGCTCGTGAGCCACATGCGGCTCTTTGGTCCCTTGAGTGTGGCTCTTCCACAAAATACCACAGCCTGGGCGAGTCTATTTTGAAGAAGTGGCGTTAGAAGAAGTTTAAGTTTAAAAAATTTGGCTCTCAAAAGAAATTTCTATCGTTGTCCTGTTGATATTTGGCTCTGTTGACTAATGAGTTTGCCAACCACTGGGTTAGCACAGCTATGGCATGAGGCAGCCACTGCTTAATGGTGACCAGAAACTAAAAGACTAATAGCGGCCTCTTTCCCACCCTCCGCCCACTCTGAGGAGACGCCCTGAAGCACTCGGGCCCCTGGTGTGATGTAAGCCACACTTGCATCTCCTTGCTCTTTCCTCTCTCACGAATACATTTCCTTTCATAAAATACTAGAATCCCGATACACAAAATTGGTGCAAGGGGCTCAGCCCTCACAGCTGCAGTGGCTTGCCTCAGCCCTTGGCCCTGGCTTCTTCCGGAAAGTCATCTGGAAGGACATCTGGAAGGTTGTTCGGCTGTCCAGTCTAATTAGCATATTACACTTTTATTATTATAGACTAGAGGCCCAGTGCATGAAATTCGTGCACCGGGTTGGGGGGGGTCCCTCAGCTGGGCCTGCACCCTTTCCAATCTGGGCCATCCCTCTCACAATCAGGGACTGCTGGCTCCTAACTGCTCACCCCTGCCTGATCACCCCTAACTGTTCCCCCCTGCCGGCCTGATCACTCCTAACTGCTCCCCCCTGCCGACCTGATCACCCCTAACTGCTCCCCCTGCCGACCTGATTGCCCCTAACTGCTCCCCCCTGCTGGCCTGATCACCTCTAACCACCTCTGCCTCAGCCCCTGCCACCGTGGCTTTTTCCGGAAGGAAGGCAGGACAACCAGAAGATGTCCGCTGTCCGGTCAACCCAGTCTAATTAGCACATTACCCTTTTATTAGTATAGATACTACTCACAGCCAAGCCCCCATACCAGACTTTGCTTTGGAAGCAGGAGTGGAATCCAGGCTAAGACATGTTAAATCACTGGGTGATCTTGGACAGCCTGCTCACCCTCTCTGGGCCTCAGTCTTCCCATCTGCACAGTGGGTAGGCATTGGACCCGTGGCCTCTGGGGTCTCTCCCTCTGCGCACGCCTGACCCATGCTCACCCCCAAATGTCAGTATGTCAGCCCCAATGGGAGGTCCCCCAGGCAGGGCCCACAACTGCCTCGGCCTGTGGGGGACCCAGTCCAGCATCTCACAGTCATTGCAGGGGAAAGAGAAGAGCCAGAGGAAAGTGTTACTTACCAAGCGAAGCCGACCAGAGAGAAGGAAAACAAAAGCACAAACCTGAGGCTGGAAGGTAAATCATGTGAAGGGATCAGGAATGGAGGTTGCCAGGTGGGCGCTGATCCCATTAATGAGGATGAGCGGGAGCGTGTGCACCAGCCAGGGCTAGGGGTCACACACACAGCGGGTGCTAATGAGCCTTGGCCACAGGTCACCAAGGGCAGAAAACACTTAGTCCTGCCAGGGCATTGCTGAGGGAGCTTGGTGGGGGTGGGGGGGAGTAGGAAGCAGACGGCTGAAGGGCTGGTGGAGGGGCAGGAGGCACAGGGCTGGGATCCATGCTGACACTGCGCTGTCCAGCCCCCCGAGAGCCACCCCATCCCTAGCTCTGCTCCTGTGGCTGCTCGGAGGTGATGCACAAGCCCTCCCCGAGCGAGCGCCCACCTGCACCGGCTCCGCAGTGGAGAGGATGCAGGCCCTGACCTCACAGAGGCCGCAGCCCAGGGTGGGAAGAGCTTCAAGGTGGGGGAGCCTGGGCCACCTCACCAGTGGGCGACGCTTAAAGAAAGGTTTCCAGGGAAGGTGTCTTTTTGCTGAAATCTGGGAGGTGTGCTCCCTGCTTGCAAAATAAGGGTGCCAAGGGCAGGGAACAGCCGTGCAAAGTCAGCAGGCAAGTGCGATGGCAGATTCAAGTCCCTCTGGGTCACTCTCCTGGGCCAGGCGCAGCAAGCCACTGCTCTCGGGCGGGCGGGCGGGCGGGTGCCTCTGGAAGGCTCCCACCTCTGGCCGGGCCTCTGCCTCCCCTTCACCTCCGGGCCTCTGCAATAGAGCCCACTGGTACAGGGCGAGGCCCGTGCTGTGTGCTTGACCAGGGCCTCCAGCGGAGGAATTTATTCTGCTCTCTCAAAATGCAACCAAACGGGAAGGTGTCAGGGCACCCCTCCAGGGGTCAGGTGAAAATGAAGATGTGTCACTCACTTATTCGTTCAACAAACACTAAATGCCTACTCAGTGACAGCCTCCATGGTGGGTGAGAGAGCCTCAAAGATAACTAAGTTTTTCCAGGTGTCTACTCTCCCTGAGTCCCCAGCAGTAAGGAGATAGATATAAAAATATCTTTTTGGCCTCTGCCCCCGCCAAAAAGAAAACACACACAGGAGTTTATTTCTGCCTCACGTTAATCAGTTACTGAAATATGCAGCCCCAGTCTGGTATGGTGGCTCTATGCTTATGTGAGACCTATCAGCTTATCTTATTCCTTTCCTCTCCTCCACACATAGTTCCCTGCGTGATACAATATGGCTGCTGGAGCTCCAGCCATCGCATCCACATCCCAGCCAGCAGAGTAGAGGACACGAGAAAGAGAAGGACATTAAGGACACTTCCAAAGAGTTGTCTACACTGCTTCCGCTTATGTCCTATTTGCCAGGATTGATTCTAATAGCCATGCCTACGCACAAGACTGGGTGGGAGTTCAGACTATTCCAGGAGCCTGTGTGCCCGGTGAAGGATGGAGGCTTCTGTCATAAGGCAGGTGGAGGACGGAGGTTTCAGGACACTTTCAGTCCCTGCCACACATCTGAATTCTTCTCCACCAGGATGGCGGAGTCCCGCGGTAGAACGTTTCACCGCTGCATCTGTTTGGGGCCAAGGGGACTCTGAGGTGTGATGTGTGACCCCATCACAGGGTGTTGCCAGGGATAGAAGGCTAGAGCTTGTAGGGTCTGGATGCCAAAGCGGACTCGACTGACCAACCTGCTGTGTCTCTTTTTCCTTTTCAAGTATTACTTCCCAATAAACCTTTTGCATTCCTAACTCTCTCTCAGCCCCTGCTCCTCTGAGGTCTGACCAGCAGGGGGCGCTGCAGACACGGAATCACTGGAATCTGCTGGCCGACCTCCCCGCTGCCAGCCTGGGATCTCAGGCTTACAGCAGCTTCTCCCCCTGCAGCCCTCAGCCCTCACCTCTGCCCGCGCTGCCCTCTGTCTCTTTCCTCCCAGGGCTTCTCTGATGCCACAGGATGGTCTCCCGTGGGTACCTGCTTGGTGCAGCGGTGGTGAATGATATACTCTTTCCTGTCCCTGGTGCCAGGCGCTGAGACTTGTTCCTAAGGCTCCTGAGACGTCCCCTTGGGACCACGCACCAGTTGCCCGCAGGGCCCCCCAACCCCACAGTGCAAACCTGGGTGGGCTCTCCTCCATTGCCCCTTCTTTCTCCCTCCTGCTCACGGGACCACTGCCCACGGAAACTGCTGGAAGGCAGCCTCTGTCCTGGACTGCTCTCAGGGCAACGCCGCCCAGACAGGAAGTGAGGGAGGCCTCGCGCTCTCTCCTGTCCACCTCCCCTCGGTGATCAGGAACTGCCCAGGGAGCTCTTGGCCTGAATTCAGAAACCCAGGTTCAAACCCTGGTCCTGCTGCTGTTCAGCGGTGAGTCTGGGCTGAGCCGCACATGCTCCCTTGTCTGGTGGGTAACCCATACCCCCAGCCCACGCGCTGCACCCCTTCAGGGCGCCACCTTCATCCTGTTCTCTGTGAATGGAGCCGGGGGGTGCAGAGTGTGCCCGCTTCACCACGGGCGCAGTGAGGAGTGGGTGCAGCGAGCTTGTGCTGGGCCTAATGGAGTTCACCTGTTCCTTCTGCCATGAGTCCGGGGCCCCCTCAGGTTGAGAGATCTGTATTCCTCATCCTGCAGAGAACTTGCTGAGGACAGGGCCGTGTCCCCCTCAGACTGGGGCTCCCTGAGGACAGGGCTGTGTCCCCCTCAGACTGGGGCTCCCTGAGGGCAGGGCCATGTCCCCCTCAGACTGGGGCTCCCTGAGGACAGGGCCATGTCCCCCTCAGACTGGGGCTCCCTGAGGACAGGGCTGTGTCCCCCTCAGACTGGGCTCCCTGAGGACAGGGCTGTGTCCCCTCAGACTGGGGCTCCCTGAGGACAGGGCTGTGTCCCCCTCAGACTGGGGCTCCCTGAGGACAGGCCGTGTCCCCCTCAGACTGGGGCTCCCTGAGGACAGGCTGTGTCCTCCTGAGACTGGGGTTCCCTGAGGACAGGCCGTGTCCTCCTGAGACTGGGGCTCCCTGAGGACAGGGCCGTGTCCCCCTCAGACTGGGGCTCCCTGAGGACAGGGCTGTGTCCCCCTCAGACTGGGGCTCCCTGAGGACAGGCCGTGTCCCCCTCAGACTGGGGCTCCCTGAGGACAGGCTGTGTCCCCCTCAGACTGGGGCTCCCTGAGGACAGGCCGTGTCCTCCTGAGACTGGGGTTCCCTGAGGACAGGCCGTGTACCCCTCAGACTGGGGCTCCCTGAGGACAGGCCGTGTCCTCCTGAGACTGGGGCTCCCTGAGGACAGGCTGTGTCCCCCTCAGACTGGGGCTCCCTGAGGACAGGGCTGTGTCCCCCTCAGACTGGGGCTCCCTGAGGACAGGGCTGTGTCCCCCTCAGACTGGGGCTCCCTGAGGACAGGCTGTGTCCCCCTCAGACAGGGGGTCCCTGAGGATGGCTGTGTCCCACTCAGACTGGGGCTCCCTGAGGACAGGGCCGTGTCCCCCTCAGACTGGGGCTCCCTGAGGACAGGGCTGTGTCTCCCTCAGACAGGGGGTCCCTGAGGATGGGGCCATTTCTCCTTGAGACTCGGGTGTTCAGATGCAGGGCTATGACCCCACCCCCCAGACTGGGGCCTCTGTGAGCAGGTGTTGGGAGTGCCCGTCGCCTGTCTGACTCCCAGCCTGCCCCCTCCCTGGCCTGCTTCTTCCCGATAATGATGTTTTCTCCCTCCCTGTCTCCGCGGATCCTGCTTGGGCTGAATCTATTCCTGCTCATCCCTGCCCACGTCCCACCTGTGCGCATGAGCATGAACATGTTGCTAACCACGAGCTTACTCTCTGGTGATTAAAAGGAACATGATGCTGCAAGCAGAGCCATCGAGTTAAAAGGCAGAAACTGCTGCTTTTTGCTGGCGACCAGCAGGGATGGTCTTCTCCTTTCCCAGCACAGCCAGGTGCACACAGCCAGGGGCACACAGCCAGGGGCACACAGCCAGGTGCACACAGCCAGGGGCACACAGTCAGGGGCACACAGTCAGGGGCACACAGCCAGGGACACACAGCCAGGTGCACACAGTCACAGGCACACAGTCAGGGGCACACAGCCAGGGACACACAGGCAGGGGAACACAGTCAGGGACACACAGGCAGATGCACACAGTCAGGTACACACAGTCAGGTGCACACAGTCAGGTGTACACAGCCAGGTGCACACAGCCAGGTGCACACAGTCAGGTGCACACAGCCAGGTGCACACAGCCAGGTGCACACAGCCAGGGGCACACAGTCAGGTGCACACAGCAGGTGCACACAGCCAGGGGCACACAGCCAGGGGCACACAGCCAGGTGCACACAGTCAGGTGCACACAGCCAGGTGCACACAGGTGCACACAGCCAGGGGCACACAGTCAGGTGCACACAGCCAGGGGCACACAGTCAGGTGTACACAGTCAGGTGCACACAGTCAGGTGTACACAGCAAGGGGCACACAGTCAGGTGCACACAGCCAGGTGCACACAGCCAGGTGTACACAGACAAGGGCACACAGTCAGGTGCACACAGTCAGGTGCACACAGTCAGGTGCACACAGCCAGGTGCACACAGTCAGGTGTACACAGCCAGGTGCACACAGCCAGGTGTACACAGCCAGGTGCACACAGCCAGGTGCACACAGTCAGGGGCACACAGTCAGGTGCACACAGCCAGGTGAACACAGTCAGGTGTACACAGTCAGGTGTACACAGTCAGGTGCACACAGTCAGGTGCACACAGCCAGGTGCACACAGTCAGGTGTACACAGTCAGGTGCACACAGTCAGGTGTACACAGCAAGGGGCACACAGTCAGGTGCACACAGTCAGGTGTACACAGCCAGGTGTACACAGTCAGGGGCACACAGTGAGGTTTACACAGCCAGGTGCACACAGTCAGATGCACACAGCCAGGTGCACACAGTCAGGTGTACACAGCCAGGTGCACACTGCCAGGTGTACACAGTCAGGTGCACACAGTCAGGTGTACACAGCCAGGTGCACACAGTCAGGTGCACACAGTCAGGGGCACACAGTCTTGTACACACAGTCAGGGGCACACAGTCAGGTGCACTCAGCCAGGTGAACACAGTCAGGTGTACACAGTCGGGGCATGCAGTCAGGTGTACACAGTCAGGTGCACACAGTCAGGTGTACACAGTCAGGTGCACACAGCCAGGGGCACACAGCCAGTGCCACACAGTCAGGTGTACACAGCCAGGTGCACACAGTCAGGTGTACACAGTCAGGTGCACACAGTCAGGTGCACACAGCCAGGTGCACACAGTCAGGTGTACACAGTCAGGTGCACACAGTCTGGTGTACACAGTCAGGTGCACACAGCCAGGTGTACACAGTCTGGTGCACACAGTCAGGTGCACATAGCCAGGTGCACACAACCAGGTGTACACAGACAAGGGCACACAGTCAGGTGCACACAGTCAGGTGCACACAGTCAGGTACACAGCCAGGTGCACACAGTCAGGTGCACACAGTCAGGTGCACACAGCCAGGGGCACACAGCCAGGGGCACACAGTCAGGTGCACACAGTCAGGTGCACACAGCCAGGGGCACACAGTCAGGTGCACACAGTCAGGGGCACACAGTCAGGTGCACACAGCCAGGTGCACACAGCCAGGGGCACACAGCCAGGGGCACACAGTCAGGGGCACACAGTCAGGGGCACACAGTCAGGTGCACACAGCCAGGGGCACACAGTCAGATGCACACAGCCAGGGGCACACAGTCAGGTGCACACAGTCAGGTGCACACAGCCAGGGGCACACAGCCAGGGGCACACAGCCAGTGCCACACAGTCAGGTGTACACAGCCAGGGGCACAGCCAGGTGCACACAGCCAGGGCCACACAGCCACGGCCACACAGTCAGGTGTACAGAGCCAGGGCCACACATTCAGATGTACACAACCAGATGCACACAGCCAGGGCCACATACCCCCCACCCCTCCTCCTGTCGTCAATCTTGGAGCACCGCCTTTGTGACAGTGCCAGGCCTGGAGACACACAGTGAGAGGGGACAGGACCCCACCCCCCGGAGCCTTATTCTAATAGAAGAGACAGGTGGTAAGCGAATGATTATGGAAATATTAGTGAATATCATTGTGGTTACAGGGATGTTACAAGAGAAAAGTACACATGCCTTCCCTAACCTGGGGTTATGGCTGGAAGTTACTCTGTATCAGGAGTTGTCACAATTCATCCACTCACTCACTCATTCACCCACTACTTACTGAGCACCCACAAACGCGCACACCCTGTCGCAGGGAGGGAAGAAAGCTCACGTCCACATGGGCCAGACAGTGACTCCTTCAGACAGCAGATGGTCTCAGTAACACCGGACTCCAGGCAATCGCTGTATTTTAGCTACTTTATAGCCTTTATTCCTTTTAACAGTTCTGGGAGTCATTGTTATTCTGCACCCCCAGGTGAGGAAGCGTCTCCAGGACGCTCAGAATGAGTTTTTGAATCTTGGTGCTGTCCAGCCTGCACGGGATAAAGAAAATACAAATCCCAGCAGGTCACGAGGGAAACTGTGAACACGCTGGTTATGGCCCCTCCCGGGGACAGTGTCAGCTGGGCCGGTGCCTGGCGGTGACTCCTTGGCGACTGGATGAGGAAGGCCGGGCCGGCCTGCAAGGGCCTCCCTTGCACATTTCCAGGCTCAGCGGGGCCGCCTCTGCCTTGATAGCGACAGTTCGGAGGCCTTGAGGGGAAATCACTATAAATGTAGTGGTTTCTCTTTACATATGTCTATTGACGTTTCTCCGCGTTCCGTTGGCATTTCCAATACGAAGCCAACAGAATAGCCCAGGTACACCAATTCCAAGCAAACGAGGACATACTGGCCGCCACCACTTTCTGCTCCCGGAACGCGGAGCTGCAGTCTGTCCGGGCTCACCCCCGGGGCCAGGCCTGGCTTTGCAGGTGGACATTCGTCCCTCTCTTCTCCTGCCTGCAAGCCTGGCCATGCAGCGTCCCCTCTCAGCGGGGAGGAGAAGCCACAGACACAGGACTCCACTCACAGGTGTCTGCTGTGCTGCTCAAGGCCAAGGGTGGGGCGGGGCAGGACAGAGAAGCCCCTGAGTCAGGGGAGGTCTTTGTCTCTCCTTTGAGCACAAATCACCACGGTTGCTGACAGTGTCTGTACTGTGTTAGGACATGGGAGGTGCATGGAGTGAGGCTGCAGGGGGGCAGGGACATTGCCCTGGGCACCAGGAACTTCAGATCTGTCATTGCTCAAGCCCCTGGGTCTGCCTGTTTGGGTTTGTGAGCTGGTGGCGAGGATTCTCGTCCTCTCCTGCCGTCTAGAAGGCTGGGCGGCCACACTGGGCAGTCAGTACACCACCTGTCACACCCTGCTAGTCACTCAGTGGCTTCCCAAAGTCTGCAGGTGCTTTTATGTAGTTAGTTATTTTGGCTGAGGGCTCTCCTGGGCCTTTGGAGCCTTTTCTCATGCTCGTGGCAGGTTGAAGAGCCGAGGAATAAACCGCTCAGGAGCAGCTCAGCCCGCGGCTGACACGAGTGGGTGTGGAGATGGCCCAGCGCCCGCTCGGCAGGCGCGCAGAAGTCCAAGGTGCACGTTCTGTACCGGCCCCTCGGGCTCCTGGGAGGATGCTCTCTGGCTGGTGGTCTGTTCTCCGCTGCGCACTGCATAGGCCCCTCCCTCCCCTACCCACTTCCCGTCCTCTATCTGAGGCTCCTGGGTCAGCTCCGAAATGACCTACTGTACGCAAGCCCTGGCTCAGGCCTGTGTAGGGAGAACCCAGTTGAAGAGTGGCATCATTAAGTGTGTGGATCCAAATCCCATTTCTGCCACTGTTTAAAAAGTTTGAGGACCCCTGATTAAACCTTGGGGCAGTGGCTCAAGCGCTCTTTGCCTCAGTTTCTCCACCTATAAAATGGGCACAGCAATAGTCCCTAATGCACAGAGCTGTTCTGAAGATTAGGTGAGTGACTATACGGACAGCCTGACAGGGGGGCCCTGGTATGTGGTGAATACTCAACCCCACAAGGCCAGGGGCTGCCGGCTTCGCTCACCTTGTGTGCGCTATTGATACTTCGTGGACGGGCAGAGTGTTTAGTACCACTTACTGAATCGAATTCTTGTCCCGACTGACCCAGGGGTTCCTGGCCGTGGCTCCTCCGCCCCTCCTGACCACACCCTCTGTGTGGGTCAGTCTGGCTCTTGTTCCCAGCCTGGCCTGGCCCCTGCCCCCACGATGCCCTGCTGCATTTGCTGACATCAACTGTTGTGGGAGGCAGGGGAGCCTGACACCTTCCCAGGTGGCCCCACCCTCTGCGCACAGGCCAGGGAGGTCAGCGCTGGGCTGACGTCTTCACAGAGAGTGAGTCCTGTTCTCTGGCTCCCCTCGCCTTCGCCCTGGGAGGGGCGCCAACAAGAGGCCCAGGGCAGCCTCTCTGACTGGTGGGACTGCAATTTCTAATGAGCCTCTGCGCTTTGGAAAGAGGAAAATGCGACACAACTGTGAGTTGTTAATAAAAACAGTTAATCTTGTTGGGGTTGCCCTTGTGGCCTTGGAGTTTGGAAAGAACAGGGCCTCTCTCCTCCCCTGGATGGAGGCAGAACAAGAGACAACAGTTCTAGAAGGAAGTGGACCAGAATGCTAGTCTGCCTGCTGCTAACTCACCCAGTGACCTTGGACAAAACACATCTTTTGGGGGCAGCCTCTGTATCTTCATGGTTAAAATGAGGTTTGTAAAATCCCCCCCCCCCATTTCTGACTCTAAGGTAGACCTCACCAAGTACAGACAGGGGCCAGGCATTTCATAACTATTACATGCCTGAGGATTTTCACCCATGGGCTAGTTTATTCTGTACGTGACCCAGTTATGCAAGGACTAGAGGCCCGGTGCATGAAAATGCGTGCACTCATGGAAGTGGGGTTTCCTTCTCTCAGTCCAAGAACCCTTGGGGGATGTCCACCTGCCAGCTTAGGCCCACTCCCCGGGGGATCAGGCCTAAGCTGGCAGTCAGGCATTCCTCTGGCAACCCGGGAGCCCTTGGGGGATGTCTGACTGTGGCTTAGGCCCGCTCCCCACAGCAGTCGGATAGCCACTGCTTTCACAGCCCTCAGCCGGGCTTATGGTTGAGCAGAGATCCCCCTGTTGGAGCACACTGACCACCAGGTGACAGCTCCTGCATTGAGCGTCTGCCCCCTGGTGGTCAGTGCACGTCATAGTGACCAGTCGTTACCGGTTATTCCACTATTAGGGTCAATTTGCATATTATGCTTTTATTATATAGGATTGCCTCCCAGTGTTTAGATGAGGACACCAAGGTTGGGGGAAGTTATATAACTCCCCTAATGTCTCGAGTTATTAATAATGGAGCTGGTGTGTGTGTGCCTGTGTGTGTTTGTTCATTGCCCACAAACAAGTGTTTGTGGGGGAGTGGTCACATAAATGTGTGTTTATGTGTGTGCCTGTTGGAATGTAGATGTGCTTATGTGTGTGCCCATGTGTGCTTATGTGTTGAGCTGCCATGTGTGTCTGTGTATCTGTGTGTGCATGTGCGTCCAGGCTCCTCTGAGATCCCTGGACGGCCCATCCTCTCTCCTCTCGCTGCCCCCCTCCTTCCTTGCTCCCCTACTTCCTATGTCTCTAGGCGGAACCACCCACATTGGTTTTCTTTTGAAGTGAAACAAAGCCTGTTCTTTCCAAACTCCAAGAGCGTCCACCTGCTGAAAAATCCATGACAATTAACCAGCTCTGTTGGAGGAAAGATGCCTGGGCCCACGGAGAGGGCTCTGCCAGGGAGGTGGGCTCCTGCCCTGGTTAAACATTCAGACGGAGCATTGGAATGCGATAGGAGCACAGTCTCTTACTAAAGGATTTAATGGCCCACAATTCAATTTGAACTGAAGGAATCCCCGCAATGACTCCTGCTAAAGTCTTTCCGAGCACCCAGTCGATAGCTATGGGCTGGTGAGGAGCGGCTTTCGATTAGCTGTCTCTGCCAATGACCATTGCAAGCCAAGGAGGGTGGAGGGAGCCCTGGGCTCAGTTACCCGGGCAGCACCTCATAAAATGGGCACGCATTGACCGGCTGCCGTGCTGTCCAGGCTGGACGGAGGAGGGCTCATGCAGATCCTGGGAGCTCATCAGATTCCCTGGGTCCCACTGGGAGGAAGGAATCCTGGTCCTCCCTCCGACCAGGCGGTACCTAACAGGGGGCTGGAAACACGTTTCTAACCATTTCCAGCCATTTCCAGCCAGAAGATCTGCAGGTGCAAGGTCAGACCTGAGCTTCCAGCTGCTGAGGTTTCAGTGTTCTAACCAGTCAGTTCACAAAAGAGAGGAGAGAAGTGACCTCGACACCACACTTACCCTTTGGCCTGATTGGCAGCCTCTGCCACAGAGGATCCTCAAACAAGGATTCCAGAGTAATTATCCCCTTAGACGTCCCCATCTCTAAATACAGTCACCTAGGAGTGTTGGGGGGGAGGGGCACAATTCGGTCCATACAATCCCCCAAAGTCTGCAGGGCCCGGCAGGACCACACGGATGTTCACGAAGTTATCAAGAGCAGCTTTTATATGGAGCTTAGTTACGTCTCTTTAAGACGGCAAGGAAATAAGGGAGGCATTGTATAAAGTTTAATCTTAAAAAGAAAAGAATATTTGCCAGAATGGTAGCTTTTAAGGGAAAGACTGCCATTGAAAAACAAGATCAATGTTGTGAAAAGCATTTTTTTTTTCAGGTCCTGACAGAGCTGTTAGGAAATGGCACCCTCAGATTAGGATCATTTGAGACGAGGTTAGTGAAGAGCTGTGGGCCGATGGCAATACCATGAAGGGGAGCACTGCGGCCAGGCTGGGACGGGTGGGACATTCCGTCCCGGAGCTGAAGCCCGTCCCTCCAGCTGAGACAGAGAAGGCTGAGCATGGAGCCCTGTCCAACAAGAGTCTTAGCTCTTGGGTCAGGCAGAGGGCAGCAAGGAGGCAGGAGGGAGACGGAGACTTCCCCCCTTTCCTCCCTCCCATCTCCTACAGAGCCCTCATGGGCTAAGTCCAACCAGAACCCAGACATTACCTTTGCCCAGGGGCTGAGCATGGCTTTTGCCTCCTGGTTCGAGGGCAGGATAGAGAGCGAACACGGAAGAGTAAGCCAAAGCTGCCCGGGGCCTTCCCCTTCCCAGGGGGCCCCTGGCTCCCGACGGGACTTACCCATCGCACCTCGTATTGGGTGCTGCGGCTGCGGAGTTAGCTCATCTCCTCACCCAGCCCCCACCCCAGCTCTGGCCCCGTTTCATTCTCTTGTCTCCCCAAGACAAGAGAGGGAGAAAACCCATCCAAAGTTTCTCCCCAGCTTCGGCCCTCTGCGTCCCACCATCAAACATACACATATGTATCTCCTCTTCAACAAGAAGAGGAACCTCTTCCACACCATAAGCCATTTCAAAGCGGGGTTCCGTGGTGGACCAAGGCCCGGCCAGCCTGAGGCTCTGAGCTGCAGCTGCCACCACGGATGCTGCAAAGAACAGAAGCGCTTCTCGGCACCTGCCTGACGGACTCGCACCAAACCGCTCTCATTAGCACGTCCCATGCTATGATGAGGCTCGCGGAGGACGCGTGCCCAAGGCCATTAATGAGGGATGTGATCTTACATTACTCACGTGGGGTGATTTTCCTTGATCTGGCCCTTTCATCTCCCACCGACTCTTCCTCACGTCCAAGAATAGATCCAATTAAGCTCCCAAAGCAGAAGTTTGTTATGTGAAAGGAAAGGTAAACCGAGAATTAATCGCTTTCTTTTCTCCCCGGTGGCGTGTTGCTGGGGACCGGGAGGCAGGTGGAAAAGGAGAAGACGTGGTTTTCTTCCCTCCCTGTTCCTTCTGCAGATCCTTGGCCCACGCGGCTCTCCAACGGCACCTTGCTCGCTCTTTTTGTTTTTCTGTTTATTTTTATTTATTGTTAATGTTTAGGTGTGGTTTTTTTTTCCATTTACAGTTTACATTCAATATCATTTTGCATTAGTGTCAGGTGTACACCTGGTGGTTAGTCGATCCTCGCTCATTCTTGTGGGAACCTGGATGGGGTAGTTCATGCTGGCTCTACAGAAGCAGGTGTTGAGCTGGGGATTCCCGTGCAAAGGGTGCATTTAGAAAGCTGGGAAAGAGCACGGGAAGCAGGGCAGGGGAGTGAGGGGCGAGTCCGGCAGTGTCCAGCCTCAGCCGATCCTGGCGGAGCTCTAGGGTCTAAATGGCACCTACGTCTCTGCGGCACCAGTCAGTCCCTGAGGGGGGCGGGGTGCTGGAGGGGGGTAAACAGGCAGGCCCTGGCCTGCTGACAGCCAGTGAGGACCAACTTCCAAGGCAGTTCTCGGGCGAGAATACCAGGCGTGGGCCTTTGGAACAGGACAGAAGCTGGAGACGGGCCACACAGAGCTGCCGTCCCCACTCAGGGGGCTCAGCGGGCCCACAGACAGCAGAGAGGAAATGGAGAGGGCTCCTGCTTCAGGTCCCAGGTCAGCGTCCTGTGGTGTCACCTCACCCCCAACCCCCCACCCCCACCCCCAGCGCAGGTGCTCTGAGCTCACCCAGGGACCCAGCACGTGCCCTGTGCTGTGGCAGGGACACAGGCAAACCCTGACTCAGGGTCGGAAACGGGTTGCACACAGACGCAGAGGAAAGCCCGAGGGTTCCCAGGTTAAAGCCAGAGATGAGCGGCTCAGACGCAGCTGCTAGGAGGGTTCATAAGCAGGAACCCCAGTGGGGCTCAGGGGAAAGAGAGGGAGAATAACGGTTCTTCCATGCAGTGCTTTGTGCTTTACGAAAAGCACTCTCCGATCCGCTTCTCATTTAAGCCTTGGAATAGGACCCGGAGGTGGTGCATAGCAGCCCCATCTTACAAACGAGAAAAACGGAGGCTCAGAAGGGTCACGGGCTGACCCGTCAGGTGCCGTGTGGCGAAGGTCCCCGCGAGTTCACCGCCGTTGACTGAGGATCTGTTCTCTCCGCTGTGCACACTGTCTCCCAGAGAACAGGCCTTCAGGGCAGAGAGGTGGAGGAAAGGGGTTCTAGACGGAGGGACAGCGTGAGCAAGGCCCGGGCACTGACACGCTTGTGAAGACTGGCGAGCGTGCTGGTTTGCTTCATCTCCCTGTGGGGTAGCATCGGAGGCCAGTTGCTCCCACCCCTTGACCTGCTGCTACCGTGTCAGAGTGGAATGAAACAGTCTCTGTGGAGGAATCCAGGCCTGGAAGCAAACCCCACCCAGCCTTCAGAGTGGGCAGGAGCCACGCAGGGGGCCTGAGGGCCAGCAGCCTTCAGAGTGGGCAGGAGCCTCGCAGGGGGCCTGAGGGCCAGGAGCCTTCAGAGTGGGCAGGAGCCACGCAGGGGGCCTCAGGGCCAGGAGCGGACACGCTGAGACAACACGCAGGAAGCCAGGAGCCTGCCCTGTGCACAGGCAGGGAGGGCACTTCCTGGTCCAGGGCAGCTGCCCCACGCGTCCCAGAGAGGCCAGAGCCCGAGCAGCATCGCTCAGCCCAGACGCCTAAGGACAGTGCTGCCCAGGGCCAGGGCTGCTATTCTCCATCCCATCTCAGCGCAGTGACCTTAGGGAGAGACAGGATGTCAGCCCAGTTGCCTGACATGTAGTTTCCCATGTACCAGACACTGGCACCCAGCCTCCCATACACCACGACCAGGGTCCTTTACATGTGCCCACAGAATCACGGGCACTCCTCTCTCCAAAGGCAGAGCCAGGTGCCCCGCACGTGGGCTGGACTTGTGATTTTTCCTAGTCACAGAACATGGTGGAGTGACACTGTGTGGCCACTTAGTTTGTCTTTCTGTCTGTCTGTCTCTCCCCTCCCCCCCCTCTCTCTCTCGGCTCACTCTGGGGGAGCCCGCGCGTTGTGAGGCACTGATGCCAGTCTGAAGGAGGCTGGCGTGCAGGTGCCCAGCGTCACCGTGGCAGCGCGAGAGGAGCTGGGCTGGAAGCCTGGGAGCCTTTGCCCCAGATTTCTGACCCAGAAACCACGAGAGGGAACATTCACTGTCATCAGCCTTGAGTTTTAGGGTGATTTGTTGGGCAGAGTCTCAGCACCCCGCTGAAGAAGGGCCTCTTGATTGTATCTAAGGTGGACACCGGCGCAGCGTTACCATAAAAACACAGCAAACCCTGAATCCGGAAGCTTCGGGGAATAACGGGCAGTTTTGCTGAAGAGTCTCTGGGAGTGGGAGGAGATCCAAACTCCTAAACATCTTCGTTATTTCCCTCTTCCTTCTGGAACACCCTCCCACATGGAACTCCTTTCCCAGGACCCCCGCCCACCTGGGAGGTGCCTCCCGTGCTCCCCCCGCCGCCCCCCCCCCCCCCCCCCGCCCCAGCAGCACGGCCTTCCTGCCTGTTACCTTGTCAGAGCAGCGGCGTCGCCCAGCAGGACAAGGCGCTTGGAGGGTGGGGACAGCTGTGACCCTGTAATAAGTGGGCCTGTCACAGCAGTGAGAGAAGACATGGACACACATGGGGAGTCACGGAGTCCAGAGGAGACAGGCCCACCCACTGGGTCCCCGGAGCTTCACCGAGGGATGAGTGAGGACAGAAGCGGACAGCCAGGAGGGCAGAGGGCATGGCTGGGTGAGACTCCAGGCTGTGCAGAGGCACGAAGGCACGGGCCCACAACGCTACGCCAGGGCACAGCGGGCTTGGATGAGTGCCTCGTGGCTCCAGGGTTCAGAGGTTCCAGCCAACCTGACCCTGAGGTTTGGGGCTCCTGGAGCAACTCGAGCTTGCCCTGACCTGGGACGGGCCTCCCTCTTGGAAAACAGCCTCATCTGGGGTGCAGTTTGGTTACTAAATGGTGGTGAGGGCCTTGCCCAGCAAGCTCACCCCT